>NC_090325.1:82190840-82493870 GCF_035084215.1 Heptranchias perlo
CCACCATTGAAAGCACCAACTCCTCTCTAAGAGCTGCAGGCCTGCTGCATTTCCCATCTACTCAAATAACGAGCTGCCTATAAGCAGCACGATTAGTGTTGGCAGCTTGCCCTTGTATTTAAATGAAGCCTGTTCATGAAAATCGATCAGGCCTCCTGCTAACGTCATTGACCAGGTGAAACAGACACACACTGACTCACCACAAACGAAAATTGGCCTAAATAACTCCTAAATCATGTGACAGTCCAATATTCAAGGTCTGTTCCGCAGTGGTGGTACTGGGGGATTCCAGCTATCCTCTTTCACCTTCCCTGATGACACCAGTTTCCATGATTGCCAACAGGACAAAGGAGTGTTATAATGAAGTCCCTGCTAAAACTTGGGTATTGAAGAGTAGATTTTGGCATCTTAAACAATGATTCCGCTGCTTGGATCACTCAGGGAACACATTACAGTATAGCCCCCATGGGAGGAGAGCAAGACGACTGTAGTGGTCCTCCAGTCTGCTGAACTGAAGTTTTCCATGCTCTGTCTGTCAATGATGATTTACTTCTATGCTCTCCTGCCATTTGGACATTCAAATCTCTGCTCCGTTGCACTAGCAACAGTTGTTTTAATTTCATTAAGACACCTAAAAGGTGCAAGGGAGTATGCTGATTGGTTGATTTCTTTTGCCGCAACTGGTAGGGCAGGGCATCACTTTCAGGAGCCGGCAGAACAGTGTCCTATTGGCTGCTGCTAATTTTTACAATTACTAGTGCCATGGATGGTCATCTAATACAGAGAACTGAGCCCCAGGAGAAAAAAGAAAGAAAGAATGAACCTGTATTTTATATAGAGCCTTTCACATTCTCAGGATGTCCCAAAACGCTTCACAGTCAATGAAGTAATTTTGACACGTAGCCATTGTTATAATACAGGGAAATGCAGCAGCCAATTTGCACACAGTAAGGTCCTACAGTGAGATAAATCACCAAATATTTTGTTTCAGTGGAATTGGTTGAGGGATAAATGTTGGCCAGGACACCAAGGGAACACCCCTGCTCTTCGAATAGTGCCATGGGGACTCTTACGTCCACCTGAGAGGGCAGGTGGGGCCATGGTTTTATCGTCTCAGCCAAAAAGGCAGCACTCCCTCAATACTACATTAAAGTGTCAGCCTAGATAATAGGCTGAAGTCCTAAAGTGGGGCTTGAACTCATGACTCTCTAACTCAGAGGCAAGAGTGCTACCACTGAACCAAGGCTGATACCTAAGATGAAAGCTCAGTTAATTTTCTGCCCTTCCCAGCTTGGGGAAACAAAGGTCAGTTTGTAATTGAGCACTGCCAGCATAGAGCTTTGCACAATGGAAGTCGATATTCAGAATTTGAGTGTGGAGGCTAATCCGTCCGATTCACACCTACACAATTTTCTGTCCATTGAAATTACTGAATGGAAAATTGTGTGGGCCACAAATCAGATGCACTGACTGTGTGTGTGAATTCTAGACATGTAATTCCATTTTATGAAAATCTTCACTGGGAACATTAAATCATAACATTACAAAGATTTGCCAAAACATTTTCATGAAGACAACGATCTTTAAACATTGTCCTTATTCTAGGTTGATTGCGTGTATGGAAGGGTTGTCTTATGAGGAAAGATTGAACAGGTTGGGTCTATACTCATTGGAGTTTAGAAGAATGAGAGGAGATCTTATTGAAACATACAAGATTCTGAGGGGACTCGATAGGGTAGATGCTGAGAAGATGTTACTCCTCAGAATAAGGGGTCGCCCGTTTAAGACGGAAATGAGGAGGAATTTCTTCTCCCAGAGGGTCGTGAATCTTTGGAATTCTTTACCCCAAAAAGCTGTGTAGGCTGAGTCATTGAATACATTCAAGGCTGAGTTAGACAATTTTTTGATCAGCAAGGGAGTCAAAGGATATGGGGAAAAGGCAGGAAAGTGGAATTGAGGTAAAAATCAGATCAGCCATGATCTCATTGAATGGCGGAGCAGGCTCGAGGGGCCGAAAGGCCTGCTCCTGCTCCAATCTCTTATGGTCTCTCTTATGGCCTTATTCTCTCCATTGTGGCA
The DNA here is from genome assembly GCF_035084215.1 of Heptranchias perlo. Lineage (NCBI taxonomy): Eukaryota > Metazoa > Chordata > Chondrichthyes > Hexanchiformes > Hexanchidae > Heptranchias > Heptranchias perlo. Next base: position 82,192,920 of record NC_090325.1, read on the forward strand.
CACAGCTACAAGCTACACTGCAGCTGGGGGAAGGGGGCGGGGGGCGGGGGGGGAAACAGGGGGAGTGAAAAAATACAGTGAATGGTTTACATGATGCTAAATAATGTTAATGTCACAGCCAGTGGCACCAACACACTTTAGCAGTGGTGCAGTGATAAAAAAAAAGATTCCCCTATATGTGTGATTTTACATACATTAATTATTAATGTTTTGCACTTGTGTTTTTATCAGACACAAACTAACTTTCACTTGCAACTAAACAGAAACTCGTCTGTGCTTTTCACAGCTAACATCTCACGTCTCCTTCATTGGAAATTTGCTCATTTAGATTCCTGCTGGTTTAGCAGCCTTTGATACTGCATTGATATCCAAGAATACTTTATTAATGGTGTTTTGGAAGAGAGTGCCCTATGAACACCACCATTCCCTGTTGGGCTTGAGGAAAAGCCACAAGAAAAAGAAACCACAGCCAAAGGCAGGAAGTTGTCACTTAGTGTGTTTCAATAAAATGACATTTAAAACCACAATCATTTACCTGAAACCATAAACCACCAAATATTTATTATTTTAGTGTTACAGGAAAGCCTGAATGTCAAAACATTTGGCCATCAAAAATGTATGACTGCATTTTCCTAATCCAAAAGTTTAGTCTGACATCTATTAGATTTAATATGAGGTATGCAGGCTGCTGGTAATCATGTCATTGGATAACAGAGTTTATCAGAATCTAGCCATCAGCATGCCTATGGGTCTAAAATTTTGCTTAATTTATTACAAAATAAATTTAACCTAGTAAGACATATTGATCCGAAGAAGAAAAATATCTATATTCCTGCATTAAGTTCCTACTGGCATCACATTTAATAAGCACCTAACTCACTGAAACATTCACATAGCATCAATAGGAATAAAAAATGAAGACATTCAAGGTTAGTTAGACCTATGAGGGATATAAAAACATTTTGATTATACTTTTCATAAAACTGTTTTTAAAATTAACACTGGTAAAATCTTTTTATCTGTGCAGTAAGTTGTGCACATTCACTTAAAAGATAATATAATCCCATAATATGTTACTGCTCATTTTAAAGATCCCCATGTCCCATGTAAAAGGATTGTGTACAAGTGTGGACATCAGTGTGCAATGGAAGAACTATATCGGTCTAGCAATTTACACATACAAGAGAGAATATGAGATAATAAAACAAGGTGGAGCTGTAAACTAATGCATGCCTTTTAAGTATAAGGTACATTTGTTATATAAAAACTCTTAAGATATTTGAGTTCAATGAGTGAAAGGTTTTACTGAAATTGGATGAAGTTGAAAAGTGTGAATTTTCTCCATGAGACATTTTATTGCCATCTTTATCAGTTTGAAGGGATATGAGCAGCATGTGGCCAGCATGGTACCAAAAACGTGTAATTAAAAATCTATTAGTGGCCCATCCATGACTTCCTGCCAGACACATTGCTATGACAAATACGACCAGCTCATTTGCACCTCTTACATTCAGTATGAGTACAACCAGCAGCAACTAAAACTCAAACTCCCAATTACACTTACACAGTACAATGAAAGGAAATTTTATTGTATTATCATCTCCTCCCTAGAGTTCAGTGCAGGATAACATAAAAGAAGGAGAAACACAAAATGATATACAGTCAGGATATTGCAAAGCCAATGCTCTATTTTGAAAAAAGAAGGAAAAATTTTAATTCAAATGAAAACATCAGATTATTTGCAAACTTGTATTTCCTACATTTATTTAAGGTGAGCATTGATATTTGTACCCATCCATATCCACCAAACACTACTTCAACATACATAAAAAAAAGAAGAGAAACACTGTAGTACATTACTTACTAATGTGCCTGTGGACAGACTCAAGTTTACAGCACTGAAGATTGGGCAGTGTGCGATTGTGGTAAATATTTGCTAATATTTTGTAGTTATTTTGCAGGTAGTGTTTCTTCTCTGTGCTGGGACGAAGCTTTCTTCAGCATCTCTGACTCTGAAGATAATTCTAAACCTTTGATACTAAGATTGGTGTTGTGACTGCAAAATTGGTATTTCTGCTCTGCCCAGATTCCACGGTCTTTTGATTCCCTTCCCATAATCACCAAGGCACGGTGTTCCAAAACGACAGTGGAGAATACCACAGATACTAAATTGATGGGGAAAATAAGGGAAAGATAGCAAGAAAGAAATAAAAGGTTTAAGGACTTGAAGATTCAAAACTGGAACTGAGGTGTGATTCAGCCTCCTTTGTAGCTGTTGGAAAAATGGACCAGAAACCTCTTTAACTGCCTTGTCTCCTTTTATCATGTGATTCCAGCCTCATTAAACAATTACAGAGCGTGATTTTCCTCTTGCATCATCAGGGAAAAGCACTACCGCTGGCAATAGGTTAAATTTCCACTCGCCAGTAGCCCATAATTAGCACCTCTGTTAGGTTTGCGGATTCCCGGAAGTGATCGGGGGCCGAGGAAGAGATCGGGAGTGGCGGCGAAGAAGATCGTAGGACTGAGGAAGAGATCGGGAGGGGCCGGGAAGACGATCGGAGGTCACTGGAGGTCGGGCGAAGAGTTGGAGATAGATGGGGGGGTCCACCATCGGGGGGGGGGGGGGGGGGGGTGGGGGGAGGTTGGCCGATCGCGGGGGTCCTGTCGGCCAGTTGAGCTTGTTGGGCCTGGATGAAGCACTCCTGCTCCTCCAGGCCCACAAGCTGTGCAATATAGACACTCACCTCATGGATCTGGCCCTTCCAACCTGCTTTCACCTGTCGTGAATGGGAAGTGATGGAAACCCAAACAGGTAAGGTTAAATTTGTTTTATTATTCCAATACACAAAATATTAATTACCTCAACTATCTCAATGAGGTACATTGCACTTTTAAATATCGGCCCGCTGGCTTTAAGTGGGGGCGGGACTTCCTGGTGTCTGCTCTCCACAAGCTGACAAATCTGCCTGGGTTAAACCCAGAAGTAGACATGTTGGAGCCAGAATGTGGTCCCGCTCTGAAAACGGAGTATTTTTACTCGCCACCCGCCCCTAACCTACCCATTCTTGGAGGTTAAAATTTACCTCCATGTATGATCTACCCTATAACGCTTCTGTTGCACCTATTTAATCTTTGATAGGAAATATTTCCTTAAATACTCCCTGATCACCACAGATAATCACGCAAAACTCCAGAATATTCATCCATCCTCACAGCTCCACTGATCACCTTTGAAACTCTGGCCTTCCATGGACACCATTAGCTCCAGCCAATTGGAAAACACTGTAGGGGAGAAATCCTGCGACACCATCGAGTCGCTGCTTGTGCAGTGGGGCAGAACCTCCACCAGCCACTTTTACTTTTACTTGGCAGTGACTCCATTCAAAATCCCAGGGTCCAGGGCCAGTTAAAAAGTAGAGGCAGTCTAACATGGATGTAGTGCTGCAAGAGTGGGGTTATACCGTGATCCAGGGACCTCCAACAGGTAGCAGTGCTCACAGGGAGTGAATCTTGGGAAATCATGGGACTGCAGCCTTTGATTTTCTATCTACTACAATTAATTTTTATATAAATGCAGGTTCTTTCCTTCTTTCTTTCCTTCTTCTTTCTCCTGGGGCTCAGTTCTCTATATGCCAGGGGTTGTATTCATTCATGAGGTCCCCACTTGTTTCCGATGGGAGATCTGGCCGCCTAAATCAAGATCTGCCTGAAAATCAGAATAGGCAGACGACAATGGGCAATGCATTTAAGGGGAAGCTAGATAAGTACATGTGGGAGAAAAAAATAGAAGGATATGTTGATAGAGTGAGATGTAGTAAATAGAGTGGGAGGAGGCTAGTGTGGAGCATAAACACCGGCACAGACCAGTTGGGCCAAATGGCCTGTTTCTGTGCTGTAAATCCTATGTAATTCTATGTAATGAGCGGTAAGTTGGTGCTTTTATTCCAATCGTGATTTTGTTCAGTTACCTCCCCGTTTTTAGGTGCAAACGGGGCATTAGAAACATGAAAATCACCTTAATTGTTTTCATAAATCATCACATAACTCCTGATCAATCACGACCATTCTAGCCAGTATGGAAAACTTTATTAAGCTATAGATAGATGGTGGAAGTCTACAGTTGTAAACTGTTGTCCATTACTAACAAGTTGGCACTCAGTCTTCCATGTGTTCTGTTTTTGTGTACACAGATATATTGGCACAGATTTGTTGGAGCGGGGCATCTCACGGCATTCCCCATTAGTTAGATTTCTTCCCTCACCCTTCAGCTCAAAAAAATTTTTGCCCTACAAATTGCTGGAAATACGAGCTGATAACGAGGCATCTGGGACCTTGGTGAAAGGTGGGTTTATCTCCTTAACCACTGAGATTTAAGGATTAAGAAAGAAACAGAGCAACACAAGAAGAAAATAGGAGTCATATCAGGTACAGAAAGAGAAATAAAGAGAGGGAAAGAAAGATTGGATTAAAAAGAGGATATAAAAGAGACAGGAAGGAAAAGTAAGAAATTAAAAAAAAATCTCTAAGAACAATTTACTACCTGTAGGAATGAGACTCCACAGTTTCAATTCTTCCCTTTTTGGGCTGGAGAGGTTGAGTGACATTGCAGGAACATAAATATTGTCATTAAAAGGGTACTTACGCTATTAAGTACCAGCTCTAACTTTCTGTGGCGCGTTTAATTGGTAATTAATGCGCAAATGCAGCAATTTCTTAAAACTAATGGGGAGATTGAGGGTGAGCTGCTGCTTTCATGAGGCACAAATGATCCAGCAATTTGTGGTAATTTGCAATTCGTGGGTTATCTCTTCCTCACCACAAATTGCTGAAGGATTTACACACTAATAACGGCGTACACATTAAATACAGCGTTATTTCGCCAGAAAATTCTGGCCCGTTACATTTATTCAAAAACACGCTTGTACTTCATTTCTCTAGAGTTTTTACTGAACAAAGTCTGCATTTTAATTTGAGTTTAAAGAAATCAGCCGACAGATGCTGATGTACTTGTTGACTGAAGCGGGGCTCAGCTTCGGCTTGGCTTGTGGCACTGATTTACAGGCCACGGAGCTACTGTGTCAGGGGAAGTGAAACGCACACCCAGAGGGATTTGTTTCCATTTAATGGATCATGACTCCATAATGGAGTCAAGTCAATAATCTTACTGACCACAAGACTGACCTTTGCCATCCCAAAGAGCAGGTGATTAAGATCCTTCTGCAGATGAGCCTGTAGAGCTCTTTATGATGAATAATGAAAAAGCAAAGGTGTACATACCCAACATTAGAAACGATGTAACAAACTAATTTTCCTAATGGCTTAGTGGATAAGTGTGGTGTGTTTCTGTAAGATCCTGGGTTCAATCCCTGGATTGATCCTTAATATGTGTTGAATTAGCCAGTCTCATCCAGGACACAAATAATTGGCCTCACTGCCTTTGGGCTAGGGAGAGAGAAAAATCAGCCAGGGCTTAACTCATGACTGCCATCTGATCACTTCTGCTGGAGATGTTAGGTGAGGTCAGAACTGGGCTCAGCTGTAGTGTTCTCCCACAGTCGAAGAGCCGACCTGTGTTATGGTCACTTTTACAAAGTAAAATCATTCAGGCGAAGCACCAAGAAACTGTAGCTCAGAATGAGTCACAGCCTTCAGGAGAGGATGGTGACAGAAGGAGAGAAATTTGAAAAACAAATAGAGCTACAGAAAATATTTGAGGCTGTTCTCATGGCCGTATGTAAACAGTAAAAATCTTTTCAACTTGAGTCTTTTCAACTTCAAATCCTTACAAGTGCAGAGAGTGCACAAGCTTCCTTACACCATCAGAGTGTACAGATATATCATTGCTGCCTACTTGATTGTCAAGGACCTACGATCACCACCAAACTAAGTACCACATTGGCAGAAAGTGTGGATACATAATCACCATGAGATTCCTAGGATTGGACATGTGCCATGGCAAGGATTTGGATTCACACTGATCATCCTCCTCAATAAGCAAGCACTGATGTGTACACAATGAAAGAATGGTGCATGGACCCGAGCTTCTCCAGGACCAAATACAATATTAATAGTCCCAGAGAACATGACGACATAGCCACTGTTAGAGCACTATGAAGGGGTAATCTTGACTAATGTAGACTTCACATCCCTCCAGCAGTAAGACAAAGGACTACAGATCAATTGCAGCAAATTAGAAGTAGGGTAGCAGTATAAAATGGTTTGTACACTGAATAAAACATGGGTTGCTGTAGTAAAAATTGCAATTGTTATCCTTTAATGACTAACTCAGAGCCTAGTGCCCCATTGAGATTTACTTCAGTACAGGAAGCTGCCTCCTAATCAGGAGCAGCAAGCCATTCAGACAATTAGTTTTCAGTGCTTTTTTGGACCTGTGTTAGATAAGTAAGTGAGCCTCACTCAGCCAGAAATAATTGGCACCCATTTCATTCTCATTATTTAACTTTTTTGACAGGTATTTTCTATCCACATCACTTGGAAAGTGCGCAATGTCATCAGGATGGAAAACTGCCACAGTGCTAAAATTAGAAATTTCCACATTTATAGACAAACTCACTATAAGTGGATTTATACCACTTCCTGCTCTCACTCCTATCAAGGTTCAGAGACAAAACAAATGTACACGTCACAGTTCAGAAAACAGGCAGCGAAATGTAAAGGAACAGCCAAGCACCTTGAAAGATAAACTATAGTTTGGAGAGGGAGGGGGAGGGAGGATGGTAAATGCTAACACCATGGCAGCTACTTTCAATCTACACAAATCACAACTTCATACAATCCTGCATCCAGTAGAGGCAGTCTGCTTCTGGAGGTGGAGGTGGGGGGGGGGGGGGGGGAAACAGTGGGATTCATCATACTGCTGTGCTGTGAACAAAGATACAGTAACAATGTAACTTGAGCCGATCCTTAGGCATCTTTATTGGCATTTGGAGCACGATTTTAGCTTGGAGCCAGGAACCCAGCACATGTGTAAATATTCGCATGGGGAACCCGGAAGTCAAGTGAATGTGTCGCAATCTGCGATCACAAGTCAATTGAAGATAAGTATTTGTGCTTCCGGGTTTCCCACGCACCAGGCAGACAGATTGACAGGCTGGCCGTTTGTCTGGAGGGAAAGGAGTCACGATTTAGAGAGGAGTGAGGGAAGGAGAGAGAGGTCATGGCCGTGGAAAAAATCAGAGGTGGTGGGGGTGGGGGGGGGGTGCGTGGACGATATCAGGAAGGCTTTGGAGAAGATCGGGGAGTCCACCATTGGTGGGGGAGTCCACCATCGGGGGGAGTCCACTCTCGGGGGGGGGGGGGGGGGTCCACACCATCAGGGGGGTTCCACCATTGGGGAGGTCCTCCATCGGGGGGGGGGGGGTCCACCATTGGGGGGGTCCACTCTTGGGGGGGGTGTCCACCAACAGGGGGGTCTACTATTAGGGGGGGTCCACCATCAGTGGGGGGGGTTCTGCTTCGGGGGAGGGTCCACTCTCAGGGGGGTCCACCATCAGGGGGACTCCACCATTGGAGGGATCCACCATCAGGTGGTGTCCACCATCTATGGGGGGAAGGTCCACAATCGGGGGTGGAAGGGTACGCCGATCGTGGGGGTCTTTTTAGCCAGGTGAGCTTGTTGGGCCTGGATGAAGCACTCCTGCTCCTCCGGGCCCACAAGCGGTGCAATTAAGGCACTCACCTCATGGATCCGGCCCTTCCCGCCTGCTTTCACCTGATGTGAATCAGAAGCGATGGGAAACACAAAAAATTAAATGCCTCAACTATCGTAATGAGGCACATTGCTCCTTTAAATATTGGCCCGCCGGCTTTAAGTAGGGATGGGACTTCCAGGTTTCTGTTGCTCGCGTGCATCCAAACGTGCCTGGGTTAAGCCCAGAAGTGGGCGCCTTGCAGCCAGGATGAGGTTCCGCTCTGGAAACAAACTATTTTTACTGCCCACCCACCTCCAACCCACCCATTCTTGGGGGTTAAAATTACCCCCTTGAACTTTCGACAGATCAATCAAACCATCACTGCCCCAAAAGTTAGCTCAACAGTCACTAGCCAACATTCAACCTCCGCCAATCACTGCCTCAGTTCACAAGGCACTCTACCCCCTCCAGACCCAGTTCTCAGTGACACAAAACAAAACAGAATGCATGAACTTTGTTTACTGCTATTTTGTTGTTGAAATGTTAAAGCAGTCCTCAACGAGCTGAGTTTCATCAACAGCAGCTTACAAAAGAAGTTAGTAAAATTAGTCGAAACAGCTTGCTTTTCATCATCTGTTGCTCATTTATAAGTTTTGCATTTATTGGTTTAAAAAGGGCACTATTTTCATGAAAATAATTGTCAGCTTTTTCATTTGCTTTGCTAACATTGATCTAAATGCCATTAAAATACATTATCGTGTCACCAGTGCATGATATCACGGTGGTAGAAATGACACACAGCTGTTCTCTCCAAACAAAAAAAATCGCCAAACACCTTTTAATGAAAATATTATCCCTTTAACTTTTAAAAATTTACTGCTGCAAGCTGCAGTATTTGTTTTTATGATTTATTTTCATTACTAATTTTAGCCCATCCATACTGCTATTGCAGCTAACAATTCTAACATGTTAAAAGGTTGCTAGGGATACAATTGTTTTGAATGTCCATAGAAAATATCTGCTAAAAATATATCATTGAAGTTGTCACTGTTACTTTAAACAACAGAAACAAATTACAACTGAAAAAAACTCCAAAGAGAGATAAAATTTAAAAAAAGACTATTCATGTGCAAAAGTGCCTCTAACAGCTGTTATATTCCATCAGTCGTCTGATAGTGTGTGATATATATACAAACACTCACCTCTTTAAGTAAGGTAGGTTTTATTGGTTTTTTTTCTTGCTGAACCTTAATAGTGAGAGATAGCGGTGTGGAATTGTGGTGTGTCTGGACTACATCAAGGCCATGGTTTACACCCTGTCTAGAGCTTAACTCCTCAGTTTAATATTTATTTGGCACAAATCCAGCTCAGGCAAAAAGATTGATAATGATGAATTTGAGCTGGACTGACAAAGAGCAAGCAACCCCAGCTTCGATCTTTAGAAAACCACAAGTAATAAATTATCCACTAAATATTAATGAGCAAGCGCTCAGATTAATAGCTTTTCCGTTTATATTAAGGGTACAGCACTCAAATGATTGTTCAATCACTAAATGACTAAAACTCAGAGCAAACTGTTGATGACAGTTAACATTTAAACACATTATTATGCACTGGCTATTACAGCAATACAGTGGAATTGTAACTGGATTTCACACCGTGGACGGAGTTTTTTTTAATTCGTTCATGGGATGTGGGCTTCGCTGGCGTGGCCGGCATTTATTGCCCATCCCTAATTGCCCTTGAGAAGGTGGTGGTGAGCCGCCTTCTTGAACCGCTGCAGTCCGTGTGGGGACGGTTCTCCCACAGTGCTGTTAGGAAGGGAGTTCCAGGATTTTGACCCAGCGACGATGAAGGAATAGCGATATATTTCCAAGTCGGGATGGTGTGTGACTTGGAGGGGAACGTGCAGGTGGTGTTGTTCCCATGTGCCTGCTGCTCTTGTCCTTCTAGGTGGTAGAGGTCGCGGGTTTGGGAGGAGCTGTCGAAGAAGCTTTGGCGAGTTGCTGCAGTGCATCCTGTGGATGGTACACACTGCAGCCACGGTACGCCGGTGGTGAAGAGAGTGAATGTTTAGGGTGGTGGATGGGGTGCCAATCAAGTGGGCTGCTTTGTCCTGGATGGTGTCGAGCTTCTTGAGTGTTGTTGGAGCTGCACTCATCCAGGCAAGTGGAGAGTATTCCATCAAACTCCAGACTTGTGCCTTGTAGATGGTGGAAAGGCTTTGGGGAGTCAGGAGGTAATCATATACACCATTGGCTTCTTTATTTATAGATTAGCTACTCCTCATTTTTGATGTTATTCCCTCTTCCTTTTAGATTCCATATCGACCGTGTTGCTTATGCAGGTGAATTATTTCCTGATCCCTGTCAAAAGCTACTCTGTGGCTGACCATTTGCCTACACATTTTATCCCTTCCCATGGGGCAATACATTTGAAATTGAAATATCACAAATTTAGAACCATGGATAAGATTTCCAGCTTGGAAGCTGGGCGGTGCACAGACTGTGTAGATTTCATGATTGTACACAGAGGGTGGGAATATGTGGAACGGGATGCACAGGAAGGTAACGGAGGCAGATAACGCAGACAAATTTAAGGAAGAAGTCGTCAGATATTTGAGGGACTGAGCAATTGAAGAGTATTAGTTTTTGGGACTGGCCAGATGCATTGCAGTCTTTTTCCTATGTTCCTATTGCTTTAATTTTCCGATTTATACCAGAAATTCCGGAAAAGTGACAGCAATTGGTACTATGCAAGGAACATAGTTAATGCAGCTTGTCATGGACGTACAGCTAATGGACTGGATGGGTGGCATAGTGAGTTCAACATTAGCTTTTCATCTCTAAGACTTGGGTTTGACTTTGGTTGAGACTGATGTGATGAATGTCTTTTTTGTCTGTTGGCTGTGAGGGTCTTATGTGAAAATGCTTGGGCAGTCTCAGCCCAGCTCCCAGTAGACATGAACTCACAAAATTATCCTTCATTTGGTGCTGCATCTCCATCAGAGAGGCTTGAGGAATAGAAAATGGTGTCACCGGTACAGTAGGGGCTATTACTTTAAGGTTGAGGTTGAAGCACATTGTTGAGCAGAGTAGGTGGTGATTTAAGGCCCAATTTTATGAATGTGCACTATCAATGGGGAGTCTTACCTTGCAGCCACGCATATCAGGGCACACTGATTTTTTTCAAGTGTCAGCTTTGGCTCAGTGGCATTCTCAGCTCTGAGTCAGAAGATCATGGGTTCAAATCCTACTCTACGACTTGAGCACATAAACTAGGCTGACAACTAGTCTGATGTTTGACTAACTTGATTGAATTTTTTGAGGAGGTAACAAGAAGGGTCAATGAGGGTAATGCTTTGATGTTGTGTACATGGATTTTAGCAAGGCTTTTGACAAGGTCCCACATGGTAGACTGGTCAAAAAAGTAAAAGCCCATGGGATCCAAGGGAAAGTGGCTAGTTGGATCCCAAATTGGCTCAGTGGCAGGAAGCAAAGGTTAATGGTCGACAGGTGTTTTTGTGACTGAAAGGCTGTTTCCAGTGGGGTCCCACAAGGCTCAGTACTAGGTCCCTTGCTTTTTGTGGTATATATCAATGATTTGGACTTGAATGTGGGGGACTTGATGAAGAAGTTTGCAGATGATACAAAAATTGGCCTCATTGTTGATAGTGAGGAGGAAAGCTGTAGACTGCAAGAAGATATCAATGGACTGGTCAGGTGGGCAGAAAAGTGGCAAATGGAATTCAATCCAGAGAAGTGTGAGGTAATGCATTTGTGGAGGGCAATCAAGGCAAGGGAGTACACAATAAATGGGAGGATACTGAGAGGTGTAGAGAAACAAAGGGACCTTGGAGTACATGTCCATAGATCCCTGAAGGTAGCAGGACAAGTAGATAAGGTGGTTAAAAAGACATATGGGATACTTTCCTTTATTGGCCAAGGCATTGAACATAAGAGCAGGGAGGTTATACTAGAACTGTATAAAACATTGGTTAGGCCACAGCTTGAGTACTGCGTACAGTTCTGGTCATCGCATTACAGGAAAGATGTGATTACACTAGAGAGGGTACAGAGGAGATTTACAAGGATGTTACCAGGGCTGGAGAATTTTAGCTATGAGATAGGCTGGGGTTTTCTTTGGAACAAAGGAGGCTGAGAGGAGATTTAATCGAGGTATATAAAATTGTGACGGGACTAGATAGAGTGGGTAGGGAGGACCCAGTTACCTTAGCAGAGGGGTCAGTGACCAAGGGGCATAGAATAAAAGTAATTGGTAGAAGGATTAGAGGGGAGCTGAGGAGAATTATTTTCACCAAGAGGGTGGTGGGGGTCTGGAATTCACTGCCTGAAAGGGTGATAGAGGCAAAAACCCTCAACTTATTTAAAAAGTACTTGGATGTGTACTTGAAGTGCTGTAACCTGCAGGGCTAAGGACAGAGTGCTGAAAAGTGGGATTAAGCTGTTTCTCAGCCGGCACGGACATGATGGGCTGAATGGCCGCCTTCCGTGCCATAACTTTCTATGATTCCATGACTCTATGATTCTATGACACTTCAGTGCAGTAGTGAGGGAGCACTGCAATGTCAGAGGTGCTGTCTTTCAAAAGAGATGTTAAACCAAGGCCCCATCTGTCCTTTCAGGTAGATATAAAAGATCCCATGGCACTATTTGGGATACAGTATGAGTAATTTGAGACATGTCATATGGGATGTGTAGCAGGCTTGGGAGGAACAGGCAATTTTGGACTGATGGTTCCTAAAGCTTTCCACCACTGGGGTTTTCCTCACCTCATTTCTGGGTCTGTTGTAGACTAATTGATAGAGGTTAATTGCCATGATTAGTCAACAACTCCATTATTATTGTATCAAGCAAATACCAGCATGGTCGAAGGTGAACTAGATTGACCATGATCTTTTTTCTTCTAGCATTTCCTATGTTCCTATGCGACTTGGCCAATATTTATCCCTCAATCGACATCACAAAGAAACAGATTAACTGGTCAGTCATCTCATTTGCTGTCCATTCAGCCCTTGCTGTGTGCAAATTACCTGTTGTAATTGCCAACATAACAACAGTGACTACACTTTAGAAAGTAATTCATTGGCTGTGAAGCGCTTTGAGGCATCCTGAGGATGAAAAAGATGCAATGTAAATGCAAGTTCTTTCTTTTCTTTCTTTATTTTAATGGGCAGTGTGCTGAGAGGGCAAGACTCCCTGCCAGTATTGCACATCTGTAAAATTAGCCTTATACTCTGCCCTGGGCTGTACTAGCTCAGACCTGGGAGTATTTGATGTGGACACTCCGTGCCTGAAATAGGAAAGGGATTCATTTCCTAGTACTGGCATCATTCACTTTGATCAGCCCAAAATTAACAAAATTAGCAGTAAATTTACTAAAACTTTGAGGATCTCAACAGTGAGTTTACTAGAGGAGTAATTCCGCTATCCAGTGCTCCCGGTGGGGAGGCCTGCTGAGTTGAAGCAAAGGTTGATGATAGGACTACAATGCTCATTCCCCAATTATCTAACTCACACTCTGTGAGTGTGGCTCCCCACTGGAAGTGTGGGGTCATGGAACTATTTCATAGTTAAATAGGCTGCACAGTGATGAGTTAAAGCCCTGTACAATGAAAAGAAAGTGTATGCTATCGTTCTTTTATCATATATTTAAGATAGAAACATCCACTCAGCACCTGCTCTGAGAAGGTTAAAAGTCAACTATGTTTATCATAACAGGCAAGTTCAATGCTTGCCTAATATACACCATCTGAATTAAAATATCTGTTGCAGTGGAGGTAATAGTCCTATTTCTACTGTACGGCATTTAATAAGAACTTAAAACAGTAGCGAGAACAGTCTAGACTAATGGTTTTGTCACATATGCAAGATACTACAATGAATTTGCTCCAGATTTCTTTCCTGAAATTGCAGTCTTATAGATATTTCCATAAGGTCAGGTGTCATCCATTAGCTGTAGACTATTACTTAGTGCTGTATATCCGCAGATAATGGAAAGAACTAGATAAAATCACAGATGTCTTGTGTATATTATTATTTAAACAGAAGCCTTAAAACAATTATCCATCATTTTGAAAGTTCTGGCTTAATCCATGATCACGATATAGTTTTTTGCATGGCCATTCTACCAAGGATCTTGTTGTCTATGTTATGCAACTCTGAAGCTAAATGGCAATGCAGCTTTCTCTCAGATTACTATATCTATGCTGAAGGGCTCTGTTCTCATCCCCATTATATTATTTCTCAATAGCAAGTCTTCCTCCACTCATCATCAAAATTAAGTAATTCTTTTGCAGAAAATTCTATTCTGCATTCATCAATTTCCTCCCAACTGCATGCGCTCAGTGTATGCGATCTCTAATAATCATACAGCACAATCATGGTATCTTCATCTCTTTCATGCTGTTTGACAGGGCACTGAAAATTCTGCCTTTTTCACATATGCATTTCTTCATGTCCCTCACATGCCCAACTAACACCTCCCACCTCTTAATGGCTCTACCCTTGGTCCATTTTCATCTATCTTGGCCTCAAAATCTCCTCTTACCTCGAAAGCAACTCCCACATGTCTTCCATTGCTAAAGCTGTGTCCAAGAATCCCCATTTATTTTTTCATGCCAAATACGTCTTTCTCCTCAACAATCTACAAAGTCCAAGTCCATTCAGGACTAAGACAATGTTCCGATTTTTGGGAGGCTGTTTCAACACATCTATCGCTCGTCGACATTATACAACAAAAAAAAGCTTGTCACATGATAAGTAATCTCTCTCTCTCTCTCTCTCTCACATACTTCTGGTCTCCAAATATAGATCTTCAGTTTCAATGGTAGGTTAACAGTTGTATAAGGATAGGGTGAGGACAGTTACAAAACTGGTTAGGCAGGTAAACATTGAAAATGAAATTAGGATTGCAAGGAAATAAAAAACTATATACCGAGAGTAAACCAAGAGTTAAGGATGTAGTCGGGACTTTGAAAGGCACAAATGGGGATGTGATATCCTCTGTTCATCCATTGTGTTCTTCCCTAGGGCAGGTCCAAACTGAAGTCCCACACATAAGATTTTTGAGCCCCTTACTAGCGAAGAGTAGCTAAGGTGGTCCCCGTTGCCATCCTCATGGTTTATATCTTTGGAGTACCTTCTCCTAGATGGGCTGTAACCAAGTCTAAAGAGCCCCACCTACCCTTTATGATGAGCGGGGACACCTACAACCATCAAATTCAAGTACCTCTGCTGGACTTCAATCTAGTATTCAGAGCTGGCACTCCACTTGCTCGGGCTGCCTGAAGTGCGGCCCAAACCAAACCCTTCTGACTCAGAACCACTGCCACTGAGCCAAAAAAGAAAGAAAGACTTGCATTTATATAGCGCCTTTCATGACCTCAGGACATCATAAAAGCACTTTACAACCAATGAAGTGTAGTCACTGTTGTAATGTAGGTAAATGCTGCAGCCAATTTGCACACAGCAAGGTCCCACAAACAAAAATGTGATAATGACCAGATAATCTGTTTTAATGATGTTGGTTGAGAGATAAATATTGGCCAGGACACCAGGGAGAATTCCCCTGTTTTTCTTCAAATAGTGCCATGGGATCTTTTATGTCCACCTGAGAGGGCAGACAGGGCCTCGGTTTAACATCTCATCTGAAAGATGGCACCTCCGACAGTGCAGTAGTTCCTCAGTACTGCACTGGAGTGTCAGCCTGGATTATGTGCTCAAATCTCTGGAGTGGAATTTGAACCCACAATCCGTCTGTCACAGAGACATGAGTGCTACCAACTGAGCCACAGCTGACACTGTCAGAGGTCACTCCACCCAGATTCAAGTACCTCACTGGATGTCAACTCAATATTTAGAGACCATGGGCTCGATATTAAAAGTAAAACACTGGTGGATTGGGGGCGGGGGGGGGGGCATTAAAAATTGCCACCATTATAGACCCGCCCCCAACCCGCATCCAACCCGCCCATTTGCAGTTTTCATGGGGGCGGGACGAGGGGCAGGTGGCCAACCCGCTCCCAGGAGGCGGGTCGGGCCTTAAAACCTTTCAAGGAGGCTTCAGGCCTCTATTTTTAATTAATTCCCCATTTCAACCCCGGGAAGCCGGGATTCCCGGGCCTTCTGTTTTACGCCTTGTGAAAGGAGGCGAGAAGGCCCGAGACTGCAGGTAAGTACCTAGAAATGCTCCCCCTAGGCCCAACAAGCCTACTTGCACTGACCGCTCCCCCCGCTCCCGATCGCGGACCCCCAACCCCCCGATCCTGATCCTCCCCCTCTTCCCCCGATCCTCCCCCTATGACCCTGACCCCGATCCTCCGACCCCTGACCCTGATCTTCTGACCCTGACCCCGATCCTCCGACCCCGACCCCAATCCTCCGATCCCGATCCTCCAACCCCAACCCTGATTCCACAGCCCCCGGCCATCCCCCTCAACGACCATGGACCCTGGTGATGACCCCGATCCTGCACCGCCGTGACTGACACCCGATCCCAACCCCCCCGCCCACCTATGTCCTCCCATGCCCACCTATGCCCACAGGTGCCACTTGCCCACCATGTCCCTTGCCCACCCATGTCCCTTGCCCACCTTTGCACCTTGCCCACCTGTAACCCTTGCCTGCCCATGCCCGTTGCCCACCCATGCCCCTTGCCTACCTATGCCACTTACCCACCCATACCCCTTGCCCACCCATGACCCCATGCCCACCCATGCCTCCCCCCGTTCCCTCCCCCATCCATGCAGACAAAGACTTACCTGCAGACTTACCTGAACACATCCTCTCCCCGGCTGGTCTCCCGTCCGATTGAGACCAGCCTGTCAATCAGGCCGGTCAGTCGGATGGGAAACCGACAAAAAAAAATAAAAGGCGTCCTTATGTCAAAATCGTAAGGACGTCCGGGAAACCCGTACTAATGGGTTTCCCGACCTCAAATTGACCTGCCCCCCCCCCCCGCTCCCTTCCCAGTTCCATTTCAAAATTGAGCCCCATATTCTAGTCTTTATTCGTCGGGCATATGATATTGGACAATCAGGAAATGGCAGATATCCTGAACAACTTCTTTGGATCGGTGACTGAGAAAGAAGCTGTTGACGCCATTAAAAGTTTGATCTGTTGACCAAATTTTGCACATTCCCCATTAGGCCAGCTTCCTACACAAGGCTAAAGCTACGCAGATAATTATGAATAAATATTCAAATGAACAATGGTTGCATCAGTTGAAAAACCTAAACTTAGCATGGAGCAGAAAATCAGCCTTTAAATTCTGAACTTTTTTATACTGTACAAACTTGAGAATTTTGCAGGTCCTTTAAGGTTTATGAATACCTTATTTATTTAAATTTTATAAATATATGACGAAATAATGAAGAATTTAGGTGAACAAAAATTTGCAAATTGTCTTTGCCATAATAAATGCAAATAATGAAAGAAAGAATAAATTTGACTGGAAGTTTCATAGGAATGTCAGAAATCAAGGTCAAAATTCACCCTTCCTTCAATCGTGCACACAGAGATACACAGGTGTCCAAATGTACAAATTAAACCTTCTCTCAGCATTGTTCTTTAAAGACAAAACATATTTCCTGGAATAAATTCTTTAACACTCAAAATGGCTTACCATAAATATAAATAAAAAGATATCTCCAGATGTAGCATTGATCGGAGCTGGTGATGGATGAGATGGATTCATACACATAAGTAACACACATAACTAATACTGCACTAAGTTAATGTGCAAGGATTCAGGAAGAAAACCTGATTCAGACTTGCCGCTGTTTGTTTTGCTTTACATGGTCTCATCCTGTAAGTGGCTCACATGCTGATTTCAAATTTCTAAAATAATCAAAGGGACCTAGCATTGAAAAAGTACTATAAATACCAGGAACCATTTCCATTTTGTGCAAGGACCTTCAATTTTGGGGTCTCAAAGGAAACACATGGCAGTTTTATTCATTAGTGCATCAATAATCTGTATATTGTTAGTTTGTTTCCTATGGCATTGGATCAACGGAGAGTTGAGACCAAGTATGGTGAAGCGGGGTTAGAGGGCAAAGGATAATTGGATCAGGATGTACAAATGTAATTCAGCCACCATTTTAAATACATATATACAGTCCTTATTTTTATATTTCCATCATAAATTCCTATGTCAACATTTATAATGGGAACAGCCTATGTAAATTTGGCATGCCATGATTACACCCTCCCACCAGTGGTTCTACTGATCGGAATCCAAGTGCAGGATTAATTGGTCAATGAGGGAATGGAACATACAGATTTATTTGTAGACGAGGGGGGAGGTGGAGCATGACAATCGGGATTCCTCACTCAGTGACAGGGGAGAGGCACACACTCCATTGATGCGTGTGACTGCTTTTATTGGTGTGTGCGACAATCGCCCGCCTTAGAAGTAACCCGGGACCAGTGGGTGCCTCCTCTTCAACAGAAGTAACCCGGGACCAGTGGGTGCCTCCTCTTCCACAGAAGTAACCCGGGACCAGTGGGTGCCTCCTCTCCCACAGAAGTAACCCGGGACCAGTGGGTGCCTCCTCTCCCACAGAAGTAACCTGGGACCAGTGGGTGCCTCCTCTCCCACAGAAGTAACCCGGGACCAGTGGGTGCCTCCTCTCCCACAGAAGTAACCCGGGACCAGTGGGTGCCTCCTCTTCCACAGAAGTAACCCGGGACCAGTGGGTGCCTCCTCTCCCACAGAAGTAACCCGGGACCAGTGGGTGCCTCCTCTTCCACAGAAGTAACCTGGGACCAGTTGGTGCCTCCTCTCCCACAGAAGTAACCTGGGACCAGTGGGTGCCTCCTCTTCCACAGAAGTAACTTGGGACCAGTGGGTGCCTCCTCTTCCACAGAAGTAACCCGGGACCAGTGGGTGCCTCCTCTTCCTCAGAAGCAACCTGGGACCAGTGGGTGCCTCCTCTTCCTCAGAAGTAACCTGGGACCAGTGGGTGCCTCCTCTTCCACAGAAGTAACCCAGGACCAGTGGGTGCCTCCTCTCCCACAGAAGTAACCTGGCACCAGTGGGTGCCTCCTCTTCCATAGAAGTAACCCGGGACCAGTGGGTGCCTCCTCTTCCACAGAAGTAACCCGGGACCAGTGGGTGCCTCCTCTTCCACAGAAGTAACCTGGGACCAGTGGGTGCCTCCTCTTCCACAGAAGTAACCCGGGACCAGTGGGTGCCTCCTCTTCCTCAGAAGTAACCCAGGACCAGTGGGTGCCTCCTCTTCCTCAGAAGTAACCTGGGACCAGTGGGTGCCTCCTCTTCCACAGAAGTAACCTGGGACCAGTGGGTGCCTCCTCTCCCACAGAAGTAACCTGGGACCAGTGGGTGCCTCCTCTTCCTCAGAAGTAACCTGGGACCAGTGGGTGCCTCCTCTCCCACAGAAGTAACCTTGGACCAGTGGGTGCCTCCTCTCCCACAGAAGTAACCTGGGACCAGTGGGTGCCTCCTCTTCCACAGAAGTAACCTGGGACCAGTGGGTGCCTCCTCTCCCACAGAAGTAACCTGGGACCAGTGGGTGCCTCCTCTTCCACAGAAGTAACCTGGGACCAGTGGGTGCCTCCTCTTCCACAGAAGTAACCTGGGACCAGTGGGTGCCTCCTCTTCCACAGAAGTAACCTGGGACCAGTGGGTGCCTCCTCTCCCACAGAAGTAACCTGGGACCAGTGGGTGCCTCCTCTTCCACAGAAGTAACCTGGGACCAGTGGGTGCCTCCTCTTCCATAGAAGTAACCCGGGACCAGTGGGTGCCTCCTCTTCCACAGAAGTAACCTGGGACCAGTGGGTGCCTCCTCTCCCACAGAAGTAACCTGGGACCAGTGGGTGCCTCCTCTTCCACAGAAGTAACCCAGGACCAGTGGGTGCCTCCTCTTCCATAGAAGTAACCCGGGACCAGTGGGTGCCTCCTCTCCCACAGAAGTAACCCAGGACCAGTGGGTGCCTCCTCTTCCACAGAAGTAACCCAGGACCAGTGGGTGCCTCCTCTCCCACAGAAGTAACCCAGGACCAGTGGGTGCCTCCTCTTCCACAGAAGTAACCCAGGACCAGTGGGTGCCTCCTCTTCCACAGAAGTAACCTGGGACCAGTGGGTGCCTCCTCTTCCACAGAAGTAACCTGGGACCAGTGGGTGGCTCCTCTCCCACATAAGTAACCTGGGACCAGTGGGTGCCTCCTCTCCCACAGAAGTAACCCAGGACCAGTGGGTGCCTCCTCTTCCACAGAAGTAACCCAGGACCAGTGGGTGCCTCCTCTTCCACAGAAGTAACCCGGGACCAGTGGGTGCCTCCTCTTCCATAGAAGTAACCTGGGACCAGTGGGTGCCTCCTCTTCCACAGAAGTAACCCAGGACCAGTGGGTGCCTCCTCTTCCATAGAAGTAACCTGGGACCAGTGGGTGCCTCCTCTCCCACAGAAGTAACCCGGGACCAGTGGGTGCCTCCTCTCCCACAGAAGTAACCCGGGACCAGTGGGTGCCTCCTCTCCCACAGAAGTAACCCGGGACCAGTGGGTGCCTCCTCTCCCACAGAAGTAACCCGGGACCAGTGGGTGCCTCCTCTCCCACAGAAGTAACCCGGGACCAGTGGGTGCCTCCTCTCCCACAGAAGTAACCCGGGACCAGTGGGTGCCTCCTCTCCCACAGAAGTAACCCGGGACCAGTGGGTGCCTCCTCTCCCACAGAAGTAACCCGGGACCAGTGGGTGCTTCCTCTCCCACAGAAGTAACCCGGGACCAGTGGGTGCCTCCTCTCCCACAGAAGTAACCTGGGACCAGTGGGTGCCTCCTCTCCCACAGAAGTAACCTGGGACCATGGGTGCCTCCTCTCCCACAGAAGTAACCTGGGACCAGTGGGTGCCTCCTCTTCCACAGAAGCACAGACGGCTGTGGGGGATAGATTAATGTAAGGAATCTTACAACACCACGTTATAGTCCAACAAATTTATTTTAAAATCACAAGCTATAACCTGGTGTTGTAAGATTCCTTACATTTGTCCCCCCCTAGTCCATCACCGGCATCTCCACATCGGGGATAGATTAGACAGCATCCGGTGTACTGGTGTTCAGACCAGGATTCAGATTGGGGCCAGGGTGCAGGCCGCTGTCTCTCAGGGCTTTCAGGATCTGAAAGCTACCATTAGACCAACCATCGCACTGATCAGTGGACAACCAGATCCGGGGCCCAGTGGAATGGTGATAGCTTGAGTTGACCCCTGCATGAGGCTGTCATTTCTCAGGGCAGCAGCACATGCCAAACACCTGGCCTCTCCCTTCAGAGTACCACACAAGTGGTGCAAGGGAGGTGGCAGCAGGCTGGCCAGACAGATGCTCAACAGTTGCTGCCCAAAGTGGGTGCTTCCCAGGAGCAAGCTGCACGAGAGGACCTTGATCCCATGTACCACAAGAGTTACTAACTACCTCTCGCGATACTGACCCACAGGTTGTTAGGAGAAGCACTAAAATAGAAGGCACATAGACTGTTATCCCTCTCAACTTTCTTAATAGAAAGGGGTACACAATCTGGACATATATCAAGTGGTACCCCTCTCTATTAAGAAGGTTGTGGAGGGTAATGGTAACAGCTTGCAATGCTACGTAAGTGTCAGCTAATGCACCCTGCACTTTGGGGAACCCAGCAATGTGATAAAACTGAATGGCCCCATCAACCTGTTACCTTGCTGTCATGCCAAACTGTATGAATTTGCCAGCTCTCCTAAAAGATGATGGGCTAGAAATTCAGCCGTGTAGCGCCTGTTTTTCGAACGCCGGCAGCATGTAAAGTAGGGAGAATATGCGTTAGACCAGTATACAACGCTGATTTAAAGGGATAGATCCCATTTTGGCACTCAATGCTCCAGCTAATGCATTGTCTTAACCATGAACAGTTGAACATGTCTTAGAATGCCTGGAGGACCCCCACACCAGCACTATTTAAAGGGACCATGCAGGATTTATCGGTTAGTTGATGGATTATTGCTTCTGGCTGCTGATGCAATTGTACATGTTTGTTGGAAGTCTCCTATACTTGAATACAAGGACGAGGGGACATTGCCTAATATTTAGAAGCAGGACTTGCAGAAATGGTTAGGAAACGCTTCTACAAGCAAAGGGAGGTAGAAGTTTGGGACACTCTTTTGCAAACAGCAGTTAATGCTAGCTCAATTGTTAATTTTAAATCTGAGATCAATAGATTTCTGTGAACCAAGGGTATTAAGGGCTATGGGGCTAAGGCGGGTATATTGAGTTAAGTCACAAGTCAACCATGATCTCATTGAACGGCAGAACAGGTTCGAGGGGCAAAATGCCACTGCCACTTGCTGCCTTCTGTCATGCACCTCCTTCTCCTGCAAGAAAGTGAGAAGTGTGTCGGTGAGTGTCCTGCAGGATGTCTGGGTGATGTGCCTGTCATGGTTGAATAGCTGCCAGTGTGTGTGACCAGTGGGTGTGCAGCTTGCGTGAGGGTGAGAGGAAGCATCTGAGTGGAAGAGTTGAATCAATCATAGAATCATAGAAATTTACGGCGCAGAAGGAGGCTATTCAGCCCATTGTGTCTGTGCTGGACGAAAAAGAGCTATCCAGCTTAATCCCACTTTCCAGCTCTTGGTCTATAGCCTTGTGGGTTATGGCACCTCAAGCGCATATGCAAATACTCTTTAAATGTGATGAGGATTTCTGTCTCTACCACCCTTTCAGGCAGTGAGTTCCTGACCCCCACCACCCTCTGGGTGAAAAAAATTCTCCTCAATTCCCCTCTAACCCTTTTACCAATCACTTTAAATCTATGTCTCCTGGTTACTGACCTCTCTGCTAAGGGAAATAGGTCCTTCGTAGCCTCTCTATCTAGCCCCCTCATAATTTTATACACCTCAATTAAATCTCCCCTTAGCCTCCTCTGTTCCAAAGAAAACCAGTTGAGCAGTAATTGAAAGAGTTTGTTGGTATCTGGGAGATGGTGGGGGTGTAGTGGCTGGAGCAGTGGATGAGGCTAGTGGTGCAGTTGGTAGGAGACGCCACTTGACAGTTGACCTCACTCACCTTGAGCACTCGTGACAAAGTATTGAACTTCTTCTTGCACTGCATCCATGTTCGTGGTGCTATGCGCCTGGCATTGACTTCGTCCCCTACTGCCTCCCACTGCCTCTTAAGTATATGTCTGGAGGGCCTCCTGCCCCCCCCCCCCCCCCCGCGGATATAGGATGTCCCCCCTTCTGTCCACCTCTTGCACCAAGGCCTCTAGTGCATCAGCAGAGAACTTTGGTGCATGTATTCTTGCAGGCCTGGTACAAACTCAGATCTGCAGATTGGTGAGGTCTGGCGTGCAGATTGGAGGATGTGGGATTTAGTAGTGCGCAACCTTTATTCAACGTTTTAACACAATTCAACCTTTTGGAAACATAGACCTGCATCTATGTTTTACATGTGTGATGTACGATCTCCGTTCTGACTCCGTGCGGACCTGTTTCTTATATTGTGCACATAAGAGGAGCAGGCTGCCTTTAAGAGGTGCAGGCAGCCTTTAAGAGGTGTGAGCAACTCACGCAATATCTGGGCCCCCCTGCTGGCGAAAAGTGCGAAGCTGGTGAGAACATCGCAGCTAGGTCTGGCTGCTGCGCTACAATCAAGTAAGTGAAGAGGCAGCACGAATCTCATGTGCAGCCTGCATTGGTACCACCGGGCGCGGGTTAATCATGCACCGCGATGCCCGCATCTGGACTCGGGGGTTAACCAATTTAACCCCCGATAAATGCATGCTTGGACGGCACCCCAGGTAGTTGCTTGAAATGAGCCTGTGGCATAAAAATTGAGTGCCAGTCCCAGCTGATGCTGGCAAAATGTGTGTCTGCTTTATATCATTCTAAGTTACCCTTGGTTCATTGGGTTTTATCCACTCCTATTCTGGATCTTCTGATTAGCAAAAATGCTGCAATCTGATAGTTTCCAGGAAGCGTGCAATCCTCTCATTGCTTGCATGGTCCTAGCTCTGCTGGAGTTAATGCTGGACTCTTTTTAGCTTTGAATTAGAGGAATTTCAAGCCGTAAAGGTCGCGGTAAGTTTGTGGGTGAGAATAAATCTATGGAGTGGCGAATGCAGTTTCGGGGCCCTTGGATCACAAAGATCACAAAATAAATATAGATGAAAAAAGCCATTCAGGCTATCTAGCTCATTCTTCCATGGAAATCTATTCACCCCATCACATCTGATGGTCTTGGCTTAAAGCTCAGAAACACACACTTATTTGCTAAATGATCAAGCCTTTCCTTGTACATCGAAGCCTGTATATTTCTTGTAGGGTCTTGATCGATTCCTTTTGTTATCTTACACCCATAAATTAAAGCAAGCTTATGAAACTCCTGGGATATTGCCACTCCCCCAGCCAAAGCAAAGGACAGAAACAGTAAAATGGATGCAATATTTTGTTAATCAGTAAATACAATATGACAGTGGTATGGCCCCACAATATTCAGGACCTTGTTTTTGTGCTATGAGACTACATTTTGCTCCATGCATTAGTTAGTTGTGCTGAGTAGTCTGTTTTTTTTGCACTTTTGTGGGGTTTTTTGCTGCTCGTATGTTTCTTCATTATTCTTGGTTGCTCCTGCCATTTAAATTGCACCATTCAAAATGGTGAGGATGGGGATCCCTCAGGGAGTTTCGAATGCACTGCATGATATAAGTGAGGAAGAGGAACTCATGAAGTGCTGACAAACGCACGAACAACAACACTCGAGGTGTTTTGTCCACACCTGTCACTATCCTAGGACTCATGGTTATCGATCCCTCAACACCCACCTGATTATGTTAGCTTCATAAGACAGGCTGTCGCCGAGTTGTAACAACTGTTACAGGATGACCTGTTGACGACATTTCGAACAGGAACTGCTCTTCTCATAGAAGGGAGGGTGACCACAGCGTGAAGCTTTCATGCTATCAGATTCTTCCAAGCCACCCCAGGCGATGTTTGCCGCATCAGAAAGTCTGCAGTGCACACGTATGTCAATCAAGTGACAAATGGTTTGAAAGTAACAACTTCACCACTTTCCCTGTGAGAAGGAGACATCAGCTAGACATGGCACCAAGTGGCAGGTTCCCGTGAGTTCAAATCATTGCAAATGGCACCCATGTGGGCAGCTGGTCTCCTCATATTAACTCCACAGCCTACATGAACAGCAAGGATTCACATTCAATTAATATTCATGTGATATCTGACCGCAGAAACATGATTATACTTACCAATGGTCGTTGTCCAGGAAACAGCCATGATGTCTTCACTATGCAGAAGGAGACCAGGACTAACCTTTGCCTCCAGGGTCATTGATCCTATTGAAACACCTTGTTCTCAGAGGACATCTTCAGCTGGAACACTGAGCATCTGTTTGCTGTTCCACCTCCATTGGTAAGAAAAAGTGTGCCATCCAGTTTTGGCACAATGAAAAAGTGTCTGCAAAAGGGTAATGGCAGTCTACAATCCTTTCCATGCTACCTTCCAGACAGCGTAATAGTTCTCAACTTAGATTTGTACAATGCTTAATAGGCACCACAAGAAATGTGCGCAGAAGTGAGAAGCACTCCTACTTTCCTCTTGATACCAGCAAACTTCTTCCTTTAAGCCAGGTGCAAGAAACCTGAGTGATTGCACTGACTCCATTCAGCCATCACCTGGACTTTTACTAGAATGTATCGTCAAACCCCAAACAGAGCCACCCTTCTTTGGTGCATCTCCTGCAGGAAGACCTCCAACTTTTCAGCATCAAATGGAACAGTGTTGCTCAAATGTCCCTGCCCCTGTGCCATTGTGAATAATAAGTCCACTATCCTGCCATCACTACAACTTTCCCTTTAATAGCAAGTTGCTACCCTTTAAGAGCTGTTGCCTTGCTGGACCTTATGCACACGACCAAATGTTCTACAAACCAAACTCTCTGGGCAAGCTTTTCATATACCAGTAGTCTTTGAAATTAGGAGGAGGACTCCCGGCCCAAAATTCAGCATGGCCTGCTCCTATGGGCCAGCTCAACGTACTTTTGACATTCTCCTAAAGCCAGGGCTTCAAAGTTTGGTCAAGAGATCTGCAAAACCAAGCACCAATCTTATTCTCTGAGTGACAGTTACAAACCTCTGCTAACTTATTCTTTTTCTGCCTTTGATTTTATCCTGACCTCTGTCACCAGGGTGGTACACCATTGAGCAGGATCATACATACTTTTCTAATGACATTTCTGGCCGTAGCACTTTAATTATCATACGCACAAAATCATAAAGCAAACAAAGGACAAAAATAGCTGCGTACACCTAGGAAAAACATAAATGAGCTGTTCACATAGCATTATGGTCTTCATGGTTCTAAAAGAATTGAGATAATTCTATTCAGTGGATCACACAGCTTCCATTTTTTGGGCTCCGCTGTGGTTATTGTCTGTGTATACATGAATGTTCCAAACCAAGTTCTTCCAGTGTTCCCAGGGTCCACCACCCAAATTTTCAGAAACTGATGTTTGTTTCTTTTTCTATTGTTTCATGGCAAATTTGTCCTGATTACACAATTCCGGCATGACAGCGGAGTGTAAGTCAGTCATATCAGCAGTCTCGGGGGATTTTGACACGTATTCTACCACAAGCACCAGTCAATTTTCATTTGATTTCTGTGAGAAATCAGGGGTTAGATTTTTTGCTCCAGTGAGAATTCATTTGCACAGCCCAGACCCTTTGCACCTTGCTGTCAGGCGGTACTGGTGGTATTTCGGCCGTTGCTGCCAGGTCGCCCCCTGGGGGGAAGAGAATGGTTGTGACACCTACCACACTGTAGCATGGCTGGTGGTGCCAGTTAAAGAGAAATAAACAATCTTATTCATTTTTATTTTATTTTCAATAATTTATTTTCAAATAATTTCATTTATTTTCAAATTTCTCGCTTTGCAGTAGGCAATGCGGCCTTTAATTTTTAACCCCCACCCCAACCTACTGCCTTAGCAATGCTGGAGGCCAGGAAAGTAATAGTATTCCTGATGCTTGGCATTGCTAAGGCATTAATGATGGGCAACACGTGGATAATGTATGCCTTTCTGTCACCTATTATTTGAATACACCTGCCCAAACATGCTCAATGTTTGACGTCACTTCTGGTGGAAGTTTCTGGAAGTGACGGCAGAGGCTGGAGAACCGGAAGAATAGCTGGCGCATTTACCCACGAGGCCATCATAAGAGCCCCATGGAATTAACTGAATACATACCAGTGAAATGGTGAAATTGCTGAAACACTGCAGGTTAGTGTCTGTGGGGCAGATTATCATCCTTCGCACTTGGATGTAAAATAATCTCCTGGGCGGACCACAGAGAAGTACATCAGAGAGGGAAGATTGTACGTCTGTAAGCCAGACTGCCTGATTTTCAGTCCATTCATTTAAGTAGACAGAAAGTCAGACTGGCTCCATAACGGACATGCAATTCTCCCCACCCGGCTTTCCTCTACGTGGTTCGACCA
Source organism: Heptranchias perlo (assembly GCF_035084215.1). Lineage (NCBI taxonomy): Eukaryota > Metazoa > Chordata > Chondrichthyes > Hexanchiformes > Hexanchidae > Heptranchias > Heptranchias perlo. The sequence goes on from NC_090325.1 coordinate 82,220,087, forward strand.
GGCAATTATTTTATGCCCAAACACGAAAGAGGAAAATCTGCCTGTTTGTATATCTATTGATATAAATTTGGGCTCAGTCGCTCTTCCTGCCAGGTTCCATGGTGATGTCATCAGCACTCACCATTCAAACAAAAATATTCCAAAAATCAACAAAATGGAAATAAACAATTGGACATTAAATGAAATTATAATTCTGCGCAACTACGTGAAAGGAGCACTGATGATGAGAATGCTCCTTTGAAACAAACTCAGATTTTGCATAATAACAACTCACATTTCCTGAAGTTTTATTTGAACTAGTTCCTGTTTCAGTTTACATAACAATCTTTACCAAGGACTTCATGTTATTGTTTGCCATTTTTAACAGTTACAATCCAAATTTTCCAAAGCTATAAAATATGCCACTCTTTTTGTTGCCAATGCAATATTGTTCATTACAGCTGGTTCAATTGGCTGGAAATTTGTAAGAAAACCATAACACATTAAAAAAAATATGGAGCATTCAAAATGGAAAACAGAAGTGACTATCTGTAGGAGTTTAAAATATAATTATTGTGGTTGCTCAGTTCCCAGGTGCAGCAAAGAGGAAAAAGGGGCGGAGAACCCACAGCACTGCCTTGGGAAATAACAAATAAAGATACAAAATAGTCCATGTATTTAAATTAAAAATTGGCAAGCCCTGATATTCTGACTTAATGTTTCTTGGTGGTATGAAAATTCAATGTTTATAACATTTTCATTTCATGTGCGATGTCTTTAAATATGTTTTAATGTTCTTATTTTGTTATGTGTAGATTTAAATATATGCAAAATGATTTCAGGCCTTAAGCATTTATACATTAAAACATTTTGGTGTATTTGTTTTTCTGATATAGAAATGCAATTTGAATTTAAAGCACTAAAACCCTAATAGATCAATGATCACAAATTTCAAAACTATTTCAAATATCATTAAGAGTGCATTTAACAAATTTGTTATTTGTTATTGAGATGTATAAACACACACTTAAAGTAAAAAAGTAAACTGTGAACTGAATTAAATGAAACCCAAACCATAACTGAAGACAGGATGCTTTGTGTAATTCTCTTGTATCCTGTCGAAGGAAGCTTGACCTTGTTTCCTCTAACGAAAACAGCCCAGCACCAACATTGAGCTGCATCCAGTTCACTTCAGGGATAGTTATTTCGATACCCTATTGTCGACCGCTGTTGTAATTTTAAATATTTGCATGTTTATGTAACCATTCCTGTTTTGCTTGGCATCCCAGTTTCTCCTGTCCTGTATTTTGTCCTGGTTCATCTATAGCTGATGAGGTGAACTTGTCAGGTGATCAAAGGTCAGCTGGGGGAACAATCATGGATTTTCTTCTTATTAAAGGATATATAGCATAAGGACAAATAACATTATAAGTGAAGTACAACTGGAGTTCATCCAAGGTCTACAATATAAAAACATGTGTACAATGGATTACTTGAAAACTAGGAATGCTTACCTTAGTGTGTTAGGGATTGTTTAAAACTCACATTTTAAAAAAAATTATAAATTTCCTTGTATTGTTTGCATCAAAGTTGATTCACATTTTTTCTTTTGCTTTTTTCCTTCAATTTTCTTCTGTCCTTCCTCTCCTTAAGACGGTGACTCATGCTGGGATGTGATGTCATGAGAGCTAATGACCCTCCACTACTTCACCCAAGTGCCCATTCATCACATGTGAAAGTGCATCAGTCAGCCACTTAACAATGGGAACCACCACTGTTGAGCCTGATCTAGTCCTCAATGTCCACACATGCACACTTCCAGCAGAAAACTTGGTCAGTGTAACCCCTCCCTAGCCAAAGAACACACTGCTGTTGGCGAACCTCAAAATCCAGGCACACATGGAATATCGTCTTCTAAATTTCCAATATGTTCTTCTGTTGGGCAAAGCTCCCTGTTGGCAGCACAAGTTCGGATCCCCACCCCTGAAGTGTTTGTGTGAGGATTCATATCCTGTTGTGTGCTCCTTGGTTTTGAGATGAATTATCCCAGCATCCGAGTCCTCTCTCGGGCAAATTAAAAATTGTGGAAATTTTAGCCCCTTTCTCAAAAAAACACGATGATCAGAAATTTCCATAGACCTGCTCCTGCTCCATCCCCGTAACTTTGCTGGAAGTGCAGCAGAAGCCCCACTGATTCCACTGCGCTTCCAGCGAAGTAACACCAGAAGAGCAGGAGTAGTTCCGAGGAATGTCCTGGCTAATGGTTACAACAGTGACTACACGTCAAAAATAATTCATTGCTACTTCGAACATTTTAGGTCTATCGTGAAAGTGTCTCAATCTGTCAGATCTGGAAGGGGTTTGAGTATTTGTGGTAAATGGCGGACAGTGCGACCTTGGAGTTGACAACATGGATTTACTCCAGAGGGTACCCAACTTTCCTGATCAGGTACCATGGGACCTTACTGAAGACACCATTAATATTGGGAAACCTTTAATTCACCTTTCCTTTATATTTTCCCCCTTTCTTTGTTTAATGACCCTGTAATGGAGTCTTCTCATGTTATGTATTACAGCTCATTATTTGTGTAATCATAGATTTTCATTGTCCTGATTTACCAGTGGACAACCATACACCAAACCTTCTGGTTTATTCAATCTAATAACAATGCACAAATACAGTTCTGTTGAAATATTTTTGACCTGTTAAATATTGCATTGTATAGAAGTTTGATTTTAGATGCTACAGTACGGAGTTGCTGTGCCAGTATATAATAAATTCTAGTGCAATCTTTTGGGACAAACCTCTTACTGTTGTACGCTTTTTAACACATTTTGGCAGAAACTCATTATAGTTAATAAAACAGGTCAATCTGCAATTAGATTAAGACCAGACATGAAACAATTGTTTCACTATTTCCAACTACATTTAGAATTACAGCACAGAAACAGGCCATTTGGCCCAACAGGTCCATGCCGGTGTTTATGCTCCACACCAGCCACCTTCCACCTCTCTTCATCCAACCCTATCAGTATCACCTTCTATTCCTTTCTCCCTCATGTGTTTATCTAGCTTCCCCTTAAACGCATCTATGCTATTCGCCTCAACTACTCCTTGTGGTAGCGAGTTCTACATTCTAACCACTCTCTGGGTAAAGAAGTTTCTCCTGAATTCCCTATTGCATTTATTAGTGACTATCTCTCACACAAGTAGAAACATCTTCTCTACGCCTACTCTATCAACTCATTCATAATCTTAAAGACCTCTATCAGGTCACCCCTCAGCCTTCTCTTTTCCAGAGAAAAGAGCCCCAGCCTGTTCAGCCGTTCTTGATAGGTATAACGGGGGTTAAATTCGATAACGCCGAATCCGGGCGTGGGGGTCGTGGTGTGCGATTAACCCGCGCCCTATTGTTCCGATGCAGGTAGCACATGAGATTCGTGCTGCCTGGTCATTTGCCTGATTCCGGCGAGCAGCCAGGCCTGTCTGCGTTGTTCAGTGACTTCTCATCAGCGGGGGGGGCCCAGATATCAAGGCTCACACCACTTAAAGGCAGCCTGCACCTCTTAAAGGCAGCCTGCACTTCTGAAAGGCAGCCTGCACCTCATATTTACAAAATATAAAATATGGGTCAGCTCAGAGTCTGAACAGAGATCAGATATTGCACACCTAAATCACAGTTGCAGGTCCCGTCCCTATATTTACAAACTGCTATGTTAAAACATTGAATAAAGGTTGTGCACTACTAAATCCCACATCCTCCAATCTGCATGCCAAACCTCACCAATCTGCCGATCTGAGTTTGTACCAGGCCTACGAGAGTGCATGTACCAAGGTTCTCTGCTGATGCACTAGAGGTCTTGGTGCAAGAAGTGGACAGAAGGAGGGACATCCTACATACGTGGGGGGCAAGAGGCCCTCCAGACATATACTCAAGAGGCAGTGGGAGGCAGTAGGGGATGAAGTCAATGCCAGGCACATAGCACCACGGACATGGATGCAGTGCAGGAAGAAGTTCAATGCTTTGACATGAGTGGTCAAGGTGAGTGAGGTCAACTGTCAAGTGGCATCTACTACCAACTGCACCATTAGCCGCATCCACAACTCCATGCACCACACCCCCATCACCCACCTACACACAAACTCTTTCAATCAGTACTCAACACTTCCAATCAGATGCTTCCTCTCACCCTCACACATTGCCACTATTGTAAGCTGCATACCCACGACTCACAGGTCACACAAACTGGCAACTATTCAATCACGACAGGCACATCACCCAAACATCTTGCAGGACACGCACCGATACATGTCCCGCTTTCTTGCAGGAGAAGGTGGCGCATAACAGGAGGAAGCAAGTGGCAGTCGCTCCATGGAAGATGAACCTGTTGTCCTCTCTCAGGATTGTAAACAATTTTACAACACCAAGTTATAGTCCAGCAATTTTATTTTAAATTCACAAGCTTTCGGAGGCTACCTCCTTCGTCAGGTGAACGATGTGAAAAAATCGTTCACCTGACGAAGGAGGTAGCCTCCGAAAGCTTGTGAATTTAAAATAAAATTGCTGGACTATAACTTGGTGTTGTAAAATTGTTTACAATTGTCAACCCCAGTCCATCACCGGCATCTCCACATCATGACTACTCTCTCAGGATGACAGCATTCCTGTCCTACCCCTGCCACTCTGCCAGTGCCCTTGCTGTTGCTTGTCAGCTAGCCAGCCCACTCCCTGTAGAGTATTGAAACTTTATTATAGGAAGATAGGAAGATAGGAACAGGAGTAGGCCATTTAGCCTCTCGAGCCTGTTCCGCCATTCAGTGAGATCATTGTTGATCTGTGACCTAACTCCATATACCTGCCTTAGCCCCATATCCCTTAATACCTTTGGTTAACAAAAATCTATCAATCTCAGATTTAAAATTAACAATTGAGCTATTATCAACTGCCATTTGCAGAAGAGTGTTCCAAATTTCTACCATCCTTTACGTCTAGGAACATTTCCTAACTTCACTCCTGCATGTCCTGGCTCTAATTTTTAGGCTATGTCCCTTGGTCCTGGTATTCAAGTATAGGAGACCTCCAAAAATTGGTTCAAATGAATCAGCAGCCAGAAGCAATAATCCAGCAACTAACCTGTAAATCCTGCATGATCCCTTTAAGTGGCGCTGGTGGGGGTTCCTCCATACTGTCGATGACCTGTTCAGCTGTGCGAGGTTAAGACGGAGCGTTGGCTGCAGCGTTGAGTTCCAAAAATGTATCTGTCCCTTTAAATCAGCGTTATACACTGATCTACCGCATATTCTCCTCACTTTACATGCTGCTGGTGTTTGTTATCTGCGCCTGCGCAAATGCCTTTACCAAGATGGCGTCCAGCGCACATCCCACTAGAAGCATGCGTATGCATTCCTGACGCCATTTTGGATCCTTAGGAGGCCGTGTAGCGCGTACAAAACAGACGCTACATGGCCCAATTTATAGCCCAACCTCTCAATTTTGGTATCATTCTTGTAAATCCTTTTTTGCACTCCCTTCAGTATATACTCAAGGGAATATAAGCCTAGTCTATGCAACCTGTCCTCATAATTTAACCCTTTAAGTTACATCCTTTTATAATATGGAAACCAGAACTGTGCACAGTTCTCTAAGTGTGGTCCAACCAAGGTTCTATACAAGTTTAACATAACTTCTCTGCTTTTCAATTCTTTCCCTCTAGAAATGAACCTCAGTGCTTTGTTTGCATTTGTTAAGGCTTTGTTAACCTACGTTGCTACTTTTAATAATTTGTGTATCTGTACCCCTAGATTCCTCTGCTCCTCTACCCCATTTAGACTCTTATTTTCCAAGGGGCATGTGGCCTCCTTATTCCTTCTACCAAAATGCACGACCTTACACTTGCCTATATTGAAATTCATTTGCCAATTACATTCCCTTTCTGCAAGTTTATTAATAACTTCTTGTAAGAAGATAGGAACTGTGGAGGAGCAGAGAGATTTAAGGGTCCAAGTACAGAAATTACAAAAACTAGTGGACAGGTACAAAAAGAAATTTAAAAGGCTGATGGAATGTTGGCCTCTATCTCAAGGGACTGGGGTACAAAGGAATGGAAGTTATATTAACAGTTAATGAAGCCTTGGTTAGACCCCACCCAGAACATTGCGCTCAGTCCTGGGCACTGCACCTCAGGAAGGAAATATTGGCCTTGGAGGGGGTGCAGTGCAAATTCACCAAAATGCTAACTGGACTAAAAGGGTTAAATTATGAGGACAGGTTGTCTCGACTAGGTTTATATTCCCTTGAGTATAGAAGATTAAGGGGTGATCTAATTTAGGAGATTAAAGGCATTGATAGGGTAGATAGAGAGAAACTATTTCCTCTGGTGTGGGAGTCCAGAATAAGGGAGCATAACCTCAAAATTACAGCTAGGCCGTTCAGAGGCGATGTCAGGAAACACTTCTTCACACAAAGTAGAAATCTGGAACTCTCTCCCCAAAAAGCTGTTGAGGCTGGGTGAATTGAAAATTTAAAAACTGACATTGATAGATTTTTGTTAGGCAAAGGTAGATGGAGTTAAGATACAAATCAGCTATGATTTAATTGAACGCAGGACAGGCTCGAGGAGTTGAATGGCCTACTCCTGTTTCTATTGTCCCACTCTAACTATGTGTGGGAACAGCCCAAATTTAATTTGCCCGCTCCTTTCTCCCTGTGGAAGAATTAACTGGCCTCAACTTTGTGCCACTCATTTCTATTGCTGATACTCTGAACTTAGGGTGTGTAGGGCAGCATAAGGGGGTCTTGCCTCCTCACTGTGCATTACGTTAGTACCTGACTAGTATACCAGACTGCCCGTAGTGTTTAATACTCAACTGTTACTCCTGATCTTAAAGTAATCCTTTCCATTGAACAGCCCTCCAGTATTTCTAATAGCCACTTTCATACGGTTAGGAAATGACTGGAGGCTATTTGACCTTGGAAGCAATCACAGCTGAGCTGGTTCTCATCTCCTATCCACATTTCAGCAGGCATTGCTCAATGGAAAGGTTAGCAATCGGAAGAGGGAACCCTGTTAACCCCGGCCCAGGGATACTAAAGCAAATTGTAGCACCCCAACTGTTGTACTAATAGAGACAAGCTAACTCAGCACAGATCATTGAACCTAGCACCTTTTGACTCTGTGGTTCAATATTACAGTAACAATTACTAACTAAAAAACATATTTTTAACTAGGTATTTGAATTTGAATTTATATTCCACTACTGTCTCCTTTTTTAAACATTGGGCTTCTTCTGGTCCCGGACATCTTCCCTGCTCGGTTGGCTTGCTGGGAAACTCACTGCCGTTTCCCTCGCCGGCCACTGTGTTAAAATTGCAGTTAGGTCCCAATGACATCATCAGGATCCATCAAGCATATATTAGAAAGGAACCCCCCCAGCTTTGGCTGGTGTCCTTACTACCTTATCAGTCAAGCAGGTTAAAATCCCAAACGGTTAGCTCCCAGCTGCTACAGAGCGGGTAAGTAACCTGGGCGATTTTAACTGCCCACCTTTTGTCTTTTTCTGGGCCACGTAGCATTATAATGACAACTCCTAATGGGTGTCAAGAATGAACTGGACTGAGAGATCGCGGTGGAGAGATTGGGGAGAAATCGTGGGGGGAGAAATCTCGGGGGAGGAGAATTTATGGGGGTGAGAGATCGAGGGATCAGAAGATCGCGGGGGGTTTTGAAGATCAGGGAGGTGGGGATCGGCCAATCGCAAATGGCTCCCAAAATCTGAGGAACAGAGCCTCATTTAAATATTAAAATCACTGACCTACCTGTCCAGAGTGGGTCACTCAGATGCCCCCAAACCAGTCGTGGTTAAACCGGAAGTAGGTGCGTTAGCGGGTTGAGTTTCACATTTTTAGCAATTTAACCCCACCCTCACTCTCTCCCGCCTGTTGTGGGGGGAGGAATTAAAATTCTTCCCCATAAAATATACAGCACAGAAACAGGCCATTTGGCCCAACTGGTCTATGCTGCTGTTTATGCTCCACAAGAGCCTCCTCCCTCCCTACTTCATCTAACCCTATCAGCATATCCTTCTATTCCTTTCTCCCTCATGTACTTATCTAGCTTCCCCTTAAATGCATCTACGTTATTCACCTCAACTACTCGATGTGGTAGCAAGTTCTACGTTCTAACCAGTCTCTGGTGTGACCAGGTGTACCTTGCCAATAGGGGCAGAAATGGGATTGAGGCCTGCACCTCCCGATGAGGAGCCAAATTTTTCATTAAATTATTTTTCAATGTGGTCCTCTTGTTAAGGAGGCTACTGGACCTTTCGGTCTTCTAAGTAAGGTGAGTACCCCGGAAGAACCCATAATGGAACAAGCGCCTGCTAATTAATTAGGGCAAACTAATTAGGGAACCTCTCAATGACCTCAGAAAGTTTGCCAGGGTAGAGGTGAAGGTTCCTGGCAGGTGCAATTCTGGTGTAACTGCCCGGCTACTAGCCCACAGATGTTTGGAACTCAGATTTTTATGCACATGACAGAATTTCAATCTTTTGCCACAAGAAATCAGGAGCAGGGCAATCTCTTTTTTAAAACATGTTTTAGAATGGTTTTCATATCCAACAGGCCCCTTCCCCCAATCTTCTGAAGGAGGCACTGAATCACTGAAAGACAGTGAACTCCAAAAAGACAGAGGGCCCAAAATTTCTCTGCAACAAGATCCTGGCAGTTATGGTGGTATTGAGCCTCACGGTGATCTCCACCATTGCCCCCACCAGAGTATGCGGGGTCAGTGGGAGATCACCCTGGCTGCTTGTGCCCAGCAGGGGCCCAAGCCACTAGGGGTGAAAATCAGGCACTTGCCTTCCCCAGAGCCACAAGATACAGTGTACACTGGGCTGACAGGCGTGTCAGGGTGCCCCTGGAATTGTCAGGCTAAATCCCCAGCGGCCCCGTGTCAAAGGGCCACTCATCGGGGGTTCGGGCCATGACCCCGGAATTGACTCTCTGATAAGTGGAAGTGGGCCCCACCAGAAGGTGGGGGGTCCACTTTTGCTTATCAGGGGGCTCTTCTCACTTGGTGTGCTGGCCTCCAGCCTCATGCGAGGTCCCTCTGATGCTGAGGGCTTGGGAACTCCCAGCATAGGGAAACCACCTCTTTGGCCCACTTTATTTGTGTCAAAAGCCTTGTTTAGGCTGGGTGGAGACTCCACCCCCAAGCAAGACCACAGGAAATTCAAGTGTCAGTCTGGGAGCCGACGCATCAATATTTTGGTGGAATTCTGGCCATTTTGGCGGACTGCTGCTTGAGTTATGCAGGACTGCGCTGGAACACCCAAGGAATTTTGTGGCCAAAGTTCTGTGAAAATTGTTGCAATCTTACAATCTACAAATACTGAGGAATTACATTCGATAACTGTCCATTGTCCCAGCAGAACAGGAACCACTGTGGGTGAAAATGGTCTTGGGCGATAGTGCAAAACAGGCCATAGCAAATCGGCAGCCCATTTTATATCCTGCCCAATTTTCTTTCTCATTGAAGCCAATGAGCGGGTGCTACCGCCCATTTTGCAGTATCACCAAAGACCATTTTCACCCCCATTGTGTTTTATATAATCCACTGTATGCATCTGTCCTTATTACCTTCAATACCACGTTTAAATAAGAATTTATGCAGCTATTTAAAGGAATTCATCAATATAGTTTAACTGCTTTTTCTGTCTGTTCCACTCATCCACTACTCTGTGGAAAAAGTTCTAATCTCTAGTTTTGTTTGCAGGTTGCTTATCTTGTACTCATGCCTCCTAGGTCTGTAATCACAGTTTTAAGTTAAATAGCCTATTTACATTTACAATATACAGGCTTTCCATCATTTTAAAGACCTTAGTCTTGTCACTGTTATAATCTCAGTTCTGTGAATCTCTTCAAAACTTAGACCTTTAAGGAATAGAATCCCCTCAGTTGCCTCTCTACACATTTTCCCCCTGAGAGGTCAGACAGGGCCTCGGTTTAATGTCTCATCTGAAAGACGGCAACTCCGACAATGCAGCACTCCCTCAGTACAGCACTGAGAGTGCCAGCCTAGATTTTGTGCTCAATTCTCTGGAGTAGGGACTTGAACCCACAATCTCTGACTCAGAGGCAAGATGCTACCAACTGAGCCAAGGCTGACACCTTAATTTTTTTTTTAGTTTTTACTGTCGTTATTTCTAAGTGAAGGATGTTTTTGGCACTCTGGAGGTTAGCATTAAAAAAAAACTAAAATGTTGCTGGTGTTGTTTCCAAACACCTATTCCCACCTCTCACAAATCAGCTGAAGTGACAAATGCTGAGCTCCTGGGTCCGTCACCAACCTGTGAAGCCGGGTCAGAATGCAAATGGAAGGCAATGCACAGTCACGGTCTGCTCAGTCCACCACATGTGAGCATCATTGGAGATAAGCGCCTTCAGACATTTTCCTACGTTAAAGGCGCTATATAAATGCAAGTTGTTGAGATTGATTACGGGGAGCGGGCAGGAAATTGGACATGAAGCTGAGTTCGGATCGGTCAGGGCCCTGTGGGTGGCGGAGAGGGCCCAGGGGCTGAGTGGCCGGGTCCTGCTCCTACTTCTTGTGTTCTTTAGATTTGAGGTTAGGATCAGATCAGCCATGATCTTATTGAATGGTGGAGCAGGCTCGAGGGGCCGATTGGCCTACTCCTGCTCTTATTTCTTATGTTCTTATGTTCTTATGATTCAATACATACAGGGGGAAAAATTCGATAAGGGCCGTTTTCAGGCAGGGGTAGTGTGATACGCGAATACCCCGCGCCCGACAGCCCCTAGGCAGGCAGCAAGTGAACTTTGTGCTGCCTGCTACTTCCCATGATATCTCCGTGCGGCCAGCACTACCCGCGCTGCTGAGAGGCTGCACGGAGAATGAGGGAGTTGGAAATGAGCCGTTCCCAGTGCACGTCATCAGCAGCCTGCACCTCTTAAAGGTGCAGGTGCACATTTGAAATGGCAGGTACACAGCTTACTTGGAGAAGGGAAAGATGCCCATCAGGCTAGCAGGACTGGCACGAGAGAGGGCCCCACCCTCTCTGATGATGCTCTGGAGACCCTGGTGGAAGGGGTGGACGAAAGGAGGGCCAACATGAACCCGCAGGGTGGCCAGAGACCCTCCAGACTGCAGCTCCACAGGCATTGGCAGACTCTGGCGCAGGAAGTCAATGCTAGGAGCATAGCACCATACACATGGGTGCAGTGCCGAAAGAAGTTCAATGATTTGACACGAGTGGTCAAGGTGAGTGAATGCAACTGTCAAGTGGCAAATCCTGCCAACTGCACCACTGCTCCACGGATCACTCTCCCCGTCACCCACCCACCAGCAAACACTGCCCATCCATACGCAATGCTGTACTCGGCATGCTGCATCTCACCCACACATAGTACCACACTTGCAGGCCACACAGCCACCACTCACAGGTCACACAAACTGGCAGCTATTCGACCACGACAGGCACATCACCCACGCACCTTACAGGATAATCACTGACACACTGTCCTCTGTCTTGCAGGAGAAGGAGGCGTATATCAGCCGGCAGCAGGAGAGACCTGAGGGTGGACGGGCACACTTACACGTCCCTCACCCCCCATAGAGGAGACAGTGCTTCGGGTAATTGGGCGGGCCGTCGCTGCAGCCGTGACAGCATGCCCCGCTGGAGGTCCCGATGAAGGGGGTCTCTGCGTATCTAATGCTCCTTCTCCTTTTCCACATCTCCCTCCTCCCATAATCTTTTCTGACTCACATGCTGCAGATGCTGTCAGCACGCACGTCTTACTTGCTCCTCTACCCACTCTACAACTCAACCTGTTTCCCTTTGTCATTGCAGATACCCAAGAACACATGGTGGCACCGTCCAAGGAGGAGGAGGAGGAGGAGGAGGACACTGAAGCCACACCGTCACTCGATCTGACACTTGCTTCCACCAGCTCAGAGACCAACACTGCGCGTCCTTTACGGGCTAGGTTAGAGGAGGGATCTGCACGTGGTGAGACACCGAGCACATGTGTACAGGAGGAACGGATACCACAGGTGCCAGCTCGCCGGAGGGTGAGGTTGCTCACTAGTTCTGTTGCAGAGAAGTCAGATGAGGTCTTCGATGGGCCAGGCTACAGAAGACGGCTGATGGGCGTACACCTCCAAATGCTTGGGGCACTGGAAAGCCTGCCAGAAAGCCTGCGCACAATGAGAAGGGGCATGGAGGAGTCCAGCTCCAACTTGGTGCAGGGCTTTGCGCAGAACTTGGAGCCCATCCTTTCCAATATGGAACGGGTGGTCACCTCCATCAGCACACCTGTGGAACCCACCATGATGCAGCGTCTGATGACTGATGTCACAGCTTCCATTGCAGCATAAACATCCAAGGTCTGACTGCTGCATTTGGAGCTCAGACTGCTGCCTTGGAAGCTCAGACTGCAGTTATCGTGGGTCTGGGGACCACTGTGGAACAGGGCTTCCAGGGCATCACAGCACTCCAGCAATCCGTTCTCCAGCTGATCACCAGGATTGCTGACGCGCTGCCCCGGGAGAGTGGCAGTGACACCATGGCAGTCGGACCTGTTGTCCTCTCTCAGGACGACAGCATTCCTGCTCCCATCCCTACCATTCGGGCAGTGCCCAAGTTGTTGCCTATCGGCCAGCCAGGCCAGACTGCTACAGCCCATGCTGAGATGGTGCAGTCTGAAGCCGGGCTCTCCCGACCCAGAGCTGCTCGAGGTTGTCCTCCAAGGCCATCTGTACACTCCTCCATTGAAGGCCAGCAGCCTCCCACCACCCATGCTCCAGCCACTGGGGAAGCACCTCGTAGGAGCACTAGGATAGGTAAAGGCACACGAACAATAGGCACTAAGGGAATGCACAAGGGAGAATTGTTCTGTTGTGTTTGCATAATTTCATTTATTCATTGATAAATAAAACTTTGATTTTGCATTTCGTGGTGGTTTTTATTTATGCAATGAGCTGAGAGGGAAACCAATGTGTAATCAGATGGTGAGCGACTGCAATTTGATTGTCTTGTGGGAGCGGAAAAGTGGGGCATGTAGGACTGTTGGTGAGTTACATAGGAAGAACATAGGTACATAGGAACAGGAGTAGGCCATTCAGCCCCTCGTGCCTGCTCCGCCATTTGATAAGATCATGGCTGATCTGTGATCTAACTCCATATACCTGCCTTTGGCCCATATCCCTTAATACCTTTGGTTGGGGGATGTAGTTCACATTATTGATAGCGGGCATGGATCAGGTGAGCACGCAGAGCCCTTGCAGACAAGGTGTGTGGTTCCTGTTGCACCCTTGCGTCTTCCTCAACTTCCTCTTCCGGCTTCACCCCCTCCTCCTCCTCCGCCTCTTCCTCCTCCTCCTCCTCCTCCTCCACCTCTGGCTCAAGGCCTTCTCCAATCTTTGGTGGCAAAGGCTGGTCCCTCATGATGGCGAGGTTGTGCAGCATGCAGCAGAGCACCACAAATCTGCCCACCCGCTCAGGGGAGTACTGCAGGGCTCCTCCAGACCGGTCCAGGCAGCGGAAGCGTTGTTTGAGGAGGCCTATGGTGTGCTCCACGATGTTGCGTGTGGCAGCATGGTTCTCATTATAGGCCTGCTGTGCACATGTGTGTGGGTTCCTGATCGGTGTCATGAGCCACGGCATGAGGAGATAGCCCATGTCACCCAGTAGCCAGCCTTTGGCTTACCGAGGCGGGTGAACGATAGCTGGCACCTTGGACTGCCGCAAGACATGATTCAATGTTTGTGGTCGCACACCAGCTGCACGTTGAGGGAGTGGAAGCCCTTTCAGTTGACGAAGATGGCTGAGTTGATATACGGGGCACGTAGGGCAATGTGCGTGCAGTCAATGGCACCCTGCACCGTGGGGAAGCCAGCAATGCTCGTTCTGCTTGTCTCTGTGGAGAGGGAAGGTGATGAACCTGTTCCTCATCTGTTACAGTGCATCTGTGACCTCCCTTATGCAACAGTGCACTGCATACTGCGAGATGTTGCACATGTCTCCAGCAGAGGCCTGAAATGATCCTGAGCCGAAGAAAATCAGTGCCACGGTGACCTTCACAGCCACAGGCAATGCTGTCCTCGCCGTGTTCTGAGGCTGCAGTTGTGGCCGCACCACTTGACAGATCTCGGTGACGGCTTCCTTGGTGAACCTCAGGCGTCGGATGCAATCCTCCTCGGTCATGTTGAGGTAAGAGAATTGGTCCTGGAAGGCCCTCATTGGGTAGGGCCTTCTGCTCAGTGCCCTGCGCCTCCTTGTCCTCTGTCTTGACTGTTATGCGTGGCCTCTCTGCATGCTCCCAGTCGTGCTCAATGCCCAGCGGGAACCCTAGCAGACTGCCCATGGTTGGCAGGAATGTTGTTCAACCATGGTTGTAACTTTCCGAACCATAAGGCAGTACCTGCTAAACCACTCTCAGATGTACACTAGAAACTCTCAGCAAATATAGGGAGCTTCAAAAAACACTTCCTACTCCACCAGCAGCCAGAAGCAATAATCCTGCAACACCTGCATGGCCCCTTTAAATAGCGCTGGTGGGGGGCCCTTCAGGCACTGTAAGAAACGTTCAGATGGTCGGGGTTAAGACTGTGCATTGAGTTGAGCGTTAAGGTTCAAAAATGGTGTCTATCACTTTAAATCAGCGTTGCACACTGATTACACGTATTTTCTCCCTACTTTACATGCTTCCAGCGTTCGTATTTGCACCTGTGCTAACTCCTATACAAGATGTGGTCCAGCGCACGTCACGCTGGAAACCTGCGTGTGCATCCAAGATGCCATCTTGGATGTCAGAGAGGCCGTGTAGCGCCAACACAACGGGCGGTACACGGCCCAATTTAGCGCCCATATAGTTTTTAAAAATATATACATTTTTAACTATGAAAGTTGAATTACAACTTAAGCAATTCTACATTGCCAATTAAGGAATATTGGAGGTTAAATTGGAGAACACCCGAATCAGGGCGCGGGGGTCGCGGTGCGCGATTAACCCGCACCCGAACGTTCCGATGCAGGCAGCATGTGAGATTCGTGCTGCCTGCTCCTTTACCTGATTCCAGCGCGATCAGCCAGGCCTGTCTGTGTTGTTCAGTGACTTCTTACCAGCAAGGAGGGCCCAGATATCGCGTGATTTGCTTGCACCTCTTAAAGGCAGCCTGCACTTGTTAAATGCAGCCTGCATCTCTTATTTGCAAAAAATAAGATACGGGTCCGCACGGAATCTGAACGGAGATCAGACATCACACACATGTAAAACACAGATGCAGGTCCCGTCCCTATGTTTACAAACTGTTGAGTTATGTTAAAACATTGAATAAATGTTGTGCACTACAAAATCTCACATTCTCCAATCTGCACACCAGACCTCATCAGTCCGCTGAACTGAGGTTGTACCAGGCCTGCGAGAGAGCGTGCACCAAGGTTCTCTGCTGATGCACTAGACGCCTTTGTGCAAGAGGTGAACAGAAGGAGGAGCATCCTATATCCGCAGGGGAGGCAAGAGGCCGTCCAGACATATGCTCAAGAGGCAGTGGGAGGCAGTAGGGGACGAAGTCAATGCCAGGCACATAGCACCACGAACATGGATGCAGTGCAGGAAAAAGTTCAATGCTTTGACACGAGTGGTCAAGGTGAGTGAGGTCAACTGTCAAGTGGCATCTGCACCACTAGCTGCATCCACTGCTCCACGCACGACACCCCCCATCATCCACCTACACACAAACTCTTTCAATCAGTTCTCAACTCTTCCAATCAGATGCTTCCTCTCACCCCCACATATTACCACTGTTGCAAGCCGCACATCCACAACTCACAGATCATACATGCTGGCAGCTATTCAACTATGACAGGCACATCGCCCAAACATCCCGCAGGACACTCACCGACACACGTCCCACTTTCTTGCAGGAGAAGTGGCGCATTACAGGAGGCAACAAGTGACATTTAGTCCCTTGAGCCTGTCCCGCCATTCAATGAGATCATGGTTGATCTGTGACCTAACTCCATATACCTGCCTTAGCCCCATATCCCTTAATACCCTTGGTTAACTATCAATCTCAGTTAACTAGAAATCCATCAATCTCAGATTTAAAGTTAATAATTGAGCTAGCAGCAACTGCCATTTGCAGAAGAGAGTTCCAAACTTCTACCACCTTTGCATGTAGAAGCATTTCCTAACTTCACTCCAGCAAGTCCTGGCTCTAAATTTTAGGCTATGTCCCCTAGTCCTGGTATTCAAGTATAGGAGTCCTCCAAAAACAGGTATAAATGCATCAGCAGCCAGAAGTAATAATCCAGCAACTAATCTTAAATCCTCATGGTCCCTTTAAATAGCACTGGTGGGCAGTCCTCCAGGCCATCTATGACACGTTCAATTGTTCATGGTTAAGACAGTGCGTTGGCTGGAGCATTGAGTGCCAAAATGGGATCTATCCCTTTAAATCAGCGTTGCCCACTGATCTGACGTATATTCT
Organism: Heptranchias perlo; assembly: GCF_035084215.1. Classification (NCBI taxonomy): domain Eukaryota; kingdom Metazoa; phylum Chordata; class Chondrichthyes; order Hexanchiformes; family Hexanchidae; genus Heptranchias; species Heptranchias perlo. Next base: position 82,236,578 of record NC_090325.1, read on the forward strand.
CCTCACTTTACATGGTACCAGCGTTTGTTACCTGCACGCGCGCAAATGCCTTTATCAAGATGGCGTCTGGCACAAGTCATGGTAGAATCCCGGACGCCATTTTGGGACCTTGGGAGGCCGCGTAGCTTCTAAAAAAACAGGTGCTTTACGGATGAATTTATAGCCCTCCAACGTTAAATAAAAATATTCCAAAAAGAACAAGAGAGATGGACAAACAATGCAATAGTACATCAATTATTAAATGATGTAGTTTTTAAAATGTTTGAAATATATATATGTATTGTGAGGTTATCTATGTCTCATACTTTGGAATATTTTATAATTACTCTTCGTAGTTCAACAGCTTAGTCTGCTTAATTGCAGTGGCAATTTATACAGAGTACATCATGTACTGTGAAAAAGTCCTGCAGAGGGAGTACAAGATAAACAACTGAATCCAGACATGGTGCATAATTGTAACGCGTTACACAGACATCATGGTGCATCAGCATATTCATCATGCCTGTGGCTAGATTTGGGAAATGTACTTGGAGGAAGTAGTTAATCAGGTAAATTGCAGGGGCCAAGGAAAGCTGATAGCGATAATGTTTCTTGTCTGCCTCCTAGCTAAATGACACAAGTAATTTAATAACCCGCAGTCACCTTTGGGACAATGTATCACCAGTTTGTCACTGAGTCTGTCATTCAAGGTTCGTTGATCTATGAATGCAAAATGCATACAAAGCAACAAAGCATCATTGGTCTATAATCAGGATTAAACCTTATAAAGTGCTGCACTGAGAGAATTGACAACAAAATACCATTTATTCAAATAAAGCTGGGGCTTTTTCTGTTGAGGGCAAAAGATTTAGAATCATCTGATTTGTAAAAGTTCATTTTTGTGGCATTGAGTCCAGAAAAGTTGTGAGTTTTACAGGGTTACAATAAACTAATTTTATTTCTACCACATTTATAAGAACTGATTTTTCATTAAGGCCACATGAAAATGTCTGACAAATATTCCCTAGGATGGTACATTATGAGAGGAAGAACCTGAATTTTCAGTGGGGGAGATCCAGAAATATGTTGTGAAATTTAATACATACGTAATATACTGAAGTACTTTGGAAACGCTTGGTGAAATACACTGTATACTAGACATGTGTTTACATTATATAGCGACATCCATAATAGAATGGCAACCATTTTGGCTGAAACAGAACATAGGGATAAGCAGGTTTTGACTCTGGAGTTAATTTCACTTACAACTTGGCTCAACGATGTTTCCTTAAGGGTGGCTGTTCTTTTGCTGCAGGAATTAAAGGTAAGAATGTGACTGATCTAACACAATGCAAAATTTCTTATTCATATATAACCACAATTTAATTCTGCTCATCTGGTTAACAAGGAAGAAGAAAGGTACCACAGAGATCAGTGTGAATGCTGGCTTTGACTCTAGACTGGAGAGTACATTTTTAGGGTCCATATTCTAATGGCCTTGGGCAATTCAGCTATCTATTATTTGGCTGCTGGATACAATGAAAATTTCAGTTGATGCTAACTTGGCTCCATAGATGCACTTCACTCAGTTCATGAACGATAGTAGAAATCTAAGTTTGTAGGCATGATCATCCTGGTTACCTACTGTGTGGACCATCGTTGTTCCCCTTCTATGGTCACTTCCATTTAAGTTCTGTTCATCCCAGCTGCACCTTCTTCTGCTTCCTGCTCCGTGGCTTCAGTGACCTTTTCACTGACATCCAGGCATTAATTGATGGATCATCCCACCATTGAAGCATCCCATTCCTTGTAGAGGTTAGTCCTCTAGCAGCTTAGCCTTCTGTAAACAATAACAGGAAAAAAATCAGCAAAAATGATCATGTACCTTGACATGTTGCAGATAAGTCCATTTAAAATCAGACTTGACTTTAACCTGAACTTTGCAGTGCAGAGATCCTGCTGCCTGTACGTGTGTTCATTTCAGAATGTTTGCGTTATGTCTGCCATGATCTTGACGCCACTTACTCTGTTCGTTTTAAATGTAGGGGATTGTTCATTTGCTAGGGGGAAGTTTATCACTCTATGTGAGGATTATAATAATGAACGAATCATTTGAATAAGGAATAACGTAGTTGGTGCTTTTGCCACTCAATCTTTGAAATTGGGATTATTTTTCATTGTGTTCGGCTTGTTACTTTGTAACCTGTTGTGAGCTTGTCATATGACAACATTCTTAAAGTGGTTTGGAATGTACAAGAGTTCAGCCAACTGAATTCTCCAGACGTCCAATTGAATAAACTTTGCCAAAAACAGCACCCCGTTTTTACAAAGACTTACACTTATATGTTTTCTTAATTAAACCATTCACATACTTTGAAGTGCAGTAACTGTTGTTATGTAAGCAAACAAAGTAGCCATTTTGTAAACAGCTGGATCCCACAAACTAATTGATGAGATGAATAGGTGGTGTCGGTTGAGGGAAGAATGTTGATGAGGACACCTCCCTGCTAGTCTTTGAATCATGCCATGGAATTTTGAATGTCCACCTGAACCAGGCAGAAAAGGCCTCAGTTTAATGATTAATGCAAAGGACAGCACCTCTGACTATGCAACACTAACGCACTACTGAATTGGAGTATATGAACTTAAGTGGAACTTGAAATCACAACCTTCTGACCCAAAGGCAAAAGTCCTACTAACCAGGCCAAGATAGCACTTATGTTTACATCACTTTACAGCTGTTAGATATGTAGTATCTTCCATTAGTATCAGCTTGAGAGTGACGTACTTAAGTTCGAAACTAGAGTCTTCAATTTAAATAAAGCCAATTACATAGGTATGAGGGGCAAGCTGGCTAAGGTAGATTGGGAAATTAAATTAAAGGGTATGACAGTTGAAAAGCAATGGCAGACATTTAAAGAAATATTTCAGTAGTCTCAACAAATATACATTCCATTGAGAAATAAAAACTCCACGGGAAAAGTGATCCACCCGTGGCTAACTAAAGAAGTTACAAACGAACATATGAATTAAGAGCAGGAGTAAGCCATTCAGCCCCTCGAGCCTGCTCTGCCATTTGATAAGATCATGGCTGATCTGATTGCGACCTCACCCTACTTTCCCATCTACCTACTATAACCTTTGACTCCCTTGTTAATCAGAAATCTATCTAACTCAGCCTTAAAAATATTATTAAGGATAGTATTAGATTAAGGGGCCCATAATGTTGTGAAGAAGAGTAGTAAGCCTGAGGATTGGGAGAGTTTTAAAAACCAGCAAAGGACGACCAAAAAATTGATAAAAAGGGAGAAAATAGAATATGAAGGTGAACTAGCAAGAAATATAAAAATGGATTGTGAGAGTTTCTACAAGTATATAAAAAGGAAGAAAGTAGCAAATGTAAACGTTGGTCTCCTAAGGACTGAGACAGGAGAAATTATAATGGGGAATCAAGAAATGGCAGATGCGTTAAACAAATATTTTGTATCTGTCTTCACAGTAGAAGACACAAAATGCATACCAGAAATAATGGGGAACCAAGGGGCTAATGAGAGTGAAGCACTTAAAGTAATTATTATCAGTAGAGAAAAAGTACTTGAGAAACTAACAGGACTAAAAGCCGATAAATCCCCTGGACCTGATGGCTTACATCCTAGGGTTTTAAAAGAGGTGGCTGCAGATATAGTGGATGCATTGGGTTTGACCTTCCAAAATTCCCTAGATTCTAGAATGGTCCCAGTGGATTGGAAGGTAGCAAATGTAACCCCACTGTTCAAGAAAGGAGGGAGCGATAAAACAGGGAACTACAGGGCAGTTGGCCTGACATCAGTCGTCGGGAAAGTGCTGGAATCCATCATTAAGGATGTGGTAACAGGGCACTTAGAAAATCATAACATGATTAGGCAAAGTCAATATGGTTTATGAAAGGGAAATCATGTTTGACAAATCTATTAGAGTTTTTTGAGGATGTAACTAGCAGGGTAGATAAAGGAGAACCAGTGGATGTAATGTATTTGGATTTCCAAAAGGCATTTGATAAGGCGCCACATAAAAGGTTGTTACGCAAGATAAGGACTCATGGGGTTGGTGGTGATATATTAGCATGGATAGAGGATTGGTTAACGGGCAGAAAATAAAGAATAGGGAAAACGGGTTATTTTCAGATTGGCAGGCTGTAACTAGTGGGGTGCCGCAAGGATCGGTGCTTGGGCCTCAGCTATTTACAATCTATATTAATGACTTGGATAAAGGGACCAAGTGTAACATATCCAAGTTTGCTGATGATACAAAGCTAGGTGGGAAAGTAAGCTGTGAGGAGGACACAAAGAGGCTGCAAATGGATATAGACAGGTTAAGTGAGTGGGCAAGAAGGTGGCAGATGGAGTATAATGTGGGGAAATGTGAGGATATTCACTTTGGTAGGAAGAATAGGAAAACAGATTTTTTTTAAATGGTGAGAAACTATTAAATGTTGGTGTTCAGAGAGACTTGGGTGTCCCGGTACAAGAAACACAACAAGTTAGCATACAGGTGCAGCAGGCAATTAGGAAAGCAAATGGCATGTTGGCCTTTATTGCAAGGGGGTTGGAGTACAAGAGTAAGGAATTCTTACTACAATTGTACTTTGGTGAGACCTCACCTGGAGTATTGCATATAGTTTTGGTTTCCTTATCTAAGGAAGGATATACATGCCTTAGAGATGGTGCTACGCACGTTCAGTAGATTAATTCCTGGGATGAGAGGGTTGTCCTATGAAGAGAGATTGGGTGAAATGGGTCTATACTTTCTGGAGTTTAGAAGAATGAGAGGTGATCTCATTGAACCATATAAGATTCTGAGGGGGCTTGACAGGGTAAATGCTGAGAGGTTGTTTCCCTGGCTGGAGAGTCTAGAAGTAGAGGGCATAGGCGCAGGATAAGGGGTCGGCCATTTAAGACTGAGATGAGGAGGAATTTCTTCACTCAGAGGGCTGTGAATCTTTGGAATTCTCTACCCCAGGGGGCTGTGGATGCTCAGTCGTTGAATATATTCAAGGCTGTGATAGATAGATTTTTGGACTCTAAGGGAATCAAGGGATATGGAGATAGGGCAAGAAAGTGGAGTTGAGGTTGAAGATCCCCACGATCTGACTGAATGGCAGAGCAAACTTGAGGGGCCGTATGGCCTACTCCTGCTCCTATTTCTTACGTTGTTCTTATGTTTTCTCTGATAGTAATGGTTTGAAACCTTCTTATTCAAACCTCTATTTAATAAAATTTGTGACAAAAATAAGTCAAATAACAGAGCAACTGGGAATTAGGGTTACCAACTCTGCTTGGATGAATTCCTGGAGGTTTCATCACATGATTTCCTGCCTACAAATGCCCCGCTTAGTAAAACTCCCTTTTCCCCTATCTCCAATATTTTTATAACTAATAAATGAAAGTGTTCAAAGAAATTGAAAAAACTCCATTTTTTAAAATGCTGCTATGATTTTTCTCCTGGGTTGCTCGCAGCAGTGTCCAGGAGATTGATCTTTAATTCCTGGAGACTCCATGGCAACCCTGGAGAGTTGGCAACCCTACTGGGACTACGCCAGAATGGTCTTGGCTCACACAGTTCACCATTAATTGAAAGATGTCACTCCGGTAAAAGAAAGAAAGCCTTGCATTTATATATCACCTTTCACAACCTCAGGGCATCCCAAAGCACTTTGCAAGCAATTAAGTACTTTTGAAGCGTTGTCACTGCTGTAATGTAGGAAATATGGCAGCCAAATTGTGCACGGCAAGGTCCCAGCAATGGAATAAATGACCAGATAATCTGTTTTAGGTGTTGCTTGCAATATTGACCAGGACACCGGGAAGAACTCCCCTGCTCTTCTTCAAATTGTGCCATGGGATCTTTAACGTCCACCTGAGAGGGCAAATGGAGCATCTGTTTAATGTCTTATCTGAAAGATTCCACCTGCGGTGGTGCCTCTGCCTGCTCCAAACAAAGGCCATTGATGCTGGGAGTTTCCATGTCTTTGGCCTCAAAGAGACCCTGCATAAGTTTGGAGGCCAGTATGCTGAGTGAGGTGAGGTGTACTGTTCTCCTGAAGGGTGGAAGTGAGCCCCACCCGAGGTGGAGAGGGGGTGGTCCAGGCCAAGGAAGTGTCGTGGATCTTCAAAGACTTCCAGGAAGAATTGTATCAGGTTAATGAGGCCCCCCTTACAAAGGTCCACTTGGGGTCAATATTCCCATGTTTTTCTGAGGGGGGATGTTAACACCCTCCTGGATCTGACAGCAGTTTCTGGAGTTCCTGGCAGCTTGCGGCAGGTGGGCATCTGAAATGCACCTTAATGATACAAGCACCCACCGGCCCCATGCAAATAAGGTTATTCCCCTCCCTCCTCTCAAATGATTCTGCATACTCTGAAAGAGTCGGTAGCAGTGGTAACGGATGGGCGCAATCTCGGTGAAACTGCTGAGATCGTGTCCCCGAGTAATTTTGGCCCCAAGGTGTTTTTTTTTAATTTAACATATATATGATAGTGCAAGTAATCACAGTGTAAAAATCTGACCAATGGCTACAAATAACATAAACTGTGAGAGTAAAGTTCAATTACTTACAATTGTCATTTGAACCCAGATTTGAAATTATAACCTTCAAATCATTTCCAATTATACATTATTTTTCATGTTAAGTACTGTGAGGGGTTTTATTACTGTTTCTCGGGCTTATAATAGGTCAGCCAGTTATGTTTTCCTGAGCTGCCCTGCCCGCTGTGCGGTTGCGAATCACTTACCCCTTCCTGATTCTGAGCTGAGGACTTATCGGGCGGTAACAAAGACAGACTAACAGACCAGTGGATTGGTACAAGGAAAACCAATGTTTATTAATAAGAAAACTAAAAACTACAAGGTAAACAGTATTATACAGAAGATAAAGAAATCGCTATAGATACAATACAGTCTTACACTTATCGGGGTGGAAGAAACGGACACATCGAGGGAAAATTCTAAAATCACAATTTTAGCAATATCCCTTTAACCCCCACCCTTATACCTAGATAGGTTGTCTTGTGGCGGCCAGAAAATTAATGCTCACCGGTGAAACAGATGAAAAGGCCTGGCCCCTGTTCCCTGCTGCTGCCGTCGACATGTGGTTGCAAGGTTTTTGGATGGCCTTCCTTCTTGGTTGCTAGCAAGCAGCAGGACCACGGCCACCAGGCGAAGAGAGAAGAGAGAGAGAGATACTGGGAAGCCCAGTTATACCCTCTTGGTAACAGGTTTTTTCCATACCTCATCAGCTTGCTTCATTTTTGATTTAAGCACGAAACGTAAGACAAAGGACCCCATCTCTGGCCCATTTACATTAATGGCCGGTTCCTGTATTGCTGAGTTCCATAACTGCTTTAAGACAAAGGGCCTAATTTCTGGCCCATTTACATAATGGCCGGTTCCTGTATCGATCTGTTCCATAACTGCTTTACCATTGTTCCGAATGTACCTTGATGGTTCACCTTTTGTCCTGCAATCACTTCCTGCTCGAATTTTGATGTGTTGGCCGGCCATGTTGATGGCTTGCCTCAGGGCTTGAATGCACCTGCATTGTGCAAGGAAACCTGTCTGAGACACGAAGCCTGCCAAGTTGTTAGAGAATGCAATTTCAAATCTGCCGGTCCTCGGCCATGTGTCTGACCGCAGCCATTTTGAGAGACCCTGGATTTTAAAACAGTCACACCAGGGTTTCTTTAATAACTCCAATAAATCTTCGGGGTGGGGGGAACATGTGAAATTTTGCGAATCCCTTCAGTACTGCGGGGTTTTATTTCAGTGTTTTTGCTGACAGCAGCGGTCAATTTGGATAAAAACGACATTTGGTTTCAGCATGGAGGACTGGTGACGAGAGCCGCACTGAAGCATTCCAGTGCTGCAGGTTCATCAGGTGATACTTATAAAATAACAATCCATTTTAAGTGATTTTGGTGATGTGATAGACCATGGAACGAAACTGGAGTTGAACCACAAGATAAGATCACCACCTATAAGACCATCATCCAGTATTTGTGTTACAATAGCAGCAGACAGCTGAGTTGATATCATGCTGTGTGAATTAGGAACACAGACAATGAGTTTTGTGCCATAGGGCCTGAAAAGATATGGATCTATAAATTGGGCTCTGTAACGCCCGTTTTGTAGGTGCTACATGGCCTCCTAAGGACCCAAAATGGCGTCCGGAATGCGCGCACACTCTTCTAGTGTGACGTGCACCAGACGCCATCTTGGTAAAGGCATCGCGCACGCACAGATAACGAACACCAGCAGCATGTAAAGTAGGGAGAATATGTGGTAGATCAGTGTGCAACGCTGATTTAAAGGGACTGATACTATTTTAGAACTCAACCCTCCAGCCAATGCACTGTCTTAACAATGCACAGCTGAACAGGTCTTAAACAGCATGGAGGACCCACCCCCAACCAGTGCTATTTAAAGGGATCATGCAGGATTTACAGGTTAGTTGCTGGATTATTGCTTTTGGCTGCTGATGCATTTGTACCTGCGTTTGGACGTCACCTACACTTGAATACTGGGACCAAGGGACATAGCCAAAAAATTAGAGCCAGGACATGCAGGAGTGAAGTTAGGAAACGCTTCTACATGCAAAGAGTGGTAGAAGTTTGGAACACTCTTCTGCAAATGGCAGTTGATACTAGCTCAATTGTTAATTTTAAATCTGAGATTGATAGATTTTTGTTAACCAAAGATATTAAGGGATAAAGGGCCTTTGGAGTTAGGTCACAGATCAACCATAATTTCATTGAATGGCGGAACAGACTCGAAGGGTTAAATTGCCTACTCGTGTTCCTAACTTCCTATGTTCCTATAATAAAGTTTCAATACTCTATGGGGAGTGGGCTGGCTAGCTGACAGGCAACAGCAAGGGCACTGGCGGAGTGGCAGGAATTTTGTCATCCTGAGAGAGGACAGCAGGTTCAACTGCCATGGCGCCACTGCCACTTGCACGGGGCGACGCCTCAGCAATCCTGGCGATCTGCTGGGGAACAGATTGCTGGAGTGCTGTGACGCCCTGGAAGCCCCGTTCCACAGTGGAACCCAGAGCCATGATAGCAGTGGTCTGACCCTGTAACGCAGCAGTCTGAGCTCCAAATGCAGCAGTCAGACTTTGGATGGCAGATGTTTGTGCTGCAATGGAAGTTGTGATATCGGTCATCAGATGCTGCATCATGGTGGGTTCTACAGGTGTGCAGATGGAGGTGACCACCCGTTCGATGTGGGTAAGGATGAGCTCCAAGCTCTGCTCAAAGCCCCGTGTCAAGTTCGAGGTGGACTCCTCCATGCCCCTTGACATTGTGCACAGGCTTTCTGATAGGATAGTCAGTGCCCCGAGCATTTGGCTGTACACTCATCAGCCTTCTTCTGTAGCCTGGCCCATCAAATTCATCATCTGAATCCTCTGCAGTAGAACTAATGAGCGACCTCGCCCTCCGGCGAGCTGGCACCTCTTATATCCGTTTCCCCTGTCCTGGCTCCTGTGCACTTGTGCCCAGTGTCTCACCACGTGCAGATCCCTCCTCTAAACTAGCCTCTAAAGGACGTGCAGTGTCAGTATCTGGGTTGGTGGCTGTGAGTGTCAAATCACGTGGTGGTGTTCCTTCATTATCACTGTCTTCCTCCTCCTCCACCTCAGATGGTGTCGGCTCCAGTTCTTGGGTATCTGCAATGACAAAGGGAGACGGGTTGAGTTGTGGAGCGGGGGTGCAGAAAGTAAGACGTGCGTGCTAACACCGTCTGCAGCACGTGAGTCAGAAAAGATTGTGGGATGAGGGAGATGTAGGAAACGAGAAGGAGGATTAGGTATGCAGAGACCCTCATAGTCGAGACCTCCAGTGCTGCCAGTGGTCACGGCCGCAGCAACGTCCCGCCCAATGATCCTCAGCACTGTCTCCTCCATGGGGGTGAGGACGTGTAGGTGTGTCTGTCCTCCCCCAGGACTTTGCTGCTGCCTACTGTTATGCACCACCTTCTCCTGTTAGACAGAGGGAAGTGTGACAGTGAGTGTCCTGCAAGGTGTTTGGGTGATGTGGCTGTCATGATTGAATAGCTGCCAGTGAGTGTGACCTGTGAGTTGTGAGTGTGTGGCATGCAAGACTCGTACTATATGAGGGTGAGATGCAGCATCCGAAGTGCAGCATTGTGTACAGATGGAAAGCCTTTGTTAGTGGGTGGACGACGGGGGGCGTTGTGCATGGAGCAGTGGTGCAGTCAGTAGGATGTGCCACCTGACACTTGAATTCACTCACCTTGACCACTCATGTCAAATCATTGAACTTTTTCCTGCATTGCATCCATGTGCATCATCCGAGAACCTTGGTGCACGCTCTCTTGCAGGTCCAGCCATTAGATTTTTCTTCCACCACCGATTGTTTTGACGGTGCACCTCCCCTTTAAGAGGTGCAGGCTGCCTTTAAGTAGTGCTGGCCATGGCCTATATTGGGTTCCCTGCTGGTGCGTGCAGCTACTCAACAATACAGGTAGTGCTGGCTGCACGCAGCAATCATGAAGATTATCAGGCAGCACCTGGTTTCGGAGGTTATCCAATTTAACCCGCATTGCATTGTTATATGGGATTTGACAAGAATAATTTATTTTGATACATTTTATAGTATAATATATATAATATATTTGTAATATAATATTTTATAGTATAATATATATAATATATTTCCCTATAATATATTTGTGCTCCCGCATCTGTCCTCAGCTGCCCATTATTTTAATCAACAATCCAATCTGAGCTTTGCTTTCATTCAGTCTGATGGGTAAAGTATTGAGTTTACACTGGGGCTATATGCTCTTTGTCAGCTGTGGCTCAGTTGGTAGCACTCTCACCTCTGAGTCTAGAGGTTGTGGGTTCAAGTCCCACTCCAGAGGCTTGAGCACAAAATCCAGATTAACACCTCAGTTCAGTGCTGAGGGAGTACTGCACTCTTGGAGGTGCTGTCTTTCAGATGAGATATTAAACCAAGCCTCTGACTGCCCTCTCAGATGGATGTAAATGATCCCATGGAACTATTAGAAAAAGAGTAGGGGAGTTCTCTTCAGTGTCCTGGCCACTATTTATCCCTCAACCAATGTCACTGAAACCAATTATCTGGTTGTTATCACATTGCTGTTTGTGGGACCTTGCTGTGTGCAAATTGGCTGCTGCGTTTCCTACATTACAACAGTGACTACACTTCAAAAGTACTTAATTGTTTGTAAATCACTTTGGGATGTCCTGAGGTTGTGACAGGTGCTATATAAATGCCAGTCTTTCTTTCTTTGGCAAAAGCATGCTGAGATTTTGAGAATTTTTCCAGAGCTCTTTTCACGAGTCAGAGGCAACTGCAGTGGAGGGCAAGCTCTCTTACATCACCCTGACTAGGCAGCTCCATTAGTCACAGCCATTATTAAAGGCTGCCAGCAGTGGCAAGGTTAGGTCAACACAAATGTATACAGCAGGCAGTGGGAAGAAGATTCATCACATCAGGAAAGACTGGGAAACTTAGGTTGAAATTAAGCAGCATGCACTTATTGAAAAACTGTAGTGTTGCATACTTGCCAACCTAAAAAACCCAGAAAAGCTGATGAACAGCTTTAAAAGACCCAACAACTCTTAAAAATAATGTATAACTAATAAACAACCCTGAATATAGGCCTATGACCTAGGCCATATCTTCAAGGTGATTGAATAATTTAAGTTCCTTTTTATTGCATTGAATATTAGGTTTGTTATTAGTGATTTGGGATCACAATCCGCAGTTCAGTTTGTTTTTCTGCAAAAACTGAAAACCAATGGACTGACATAATAACAATAATTTACATTTGTATTATGTCTATAATGTAGAATAACGTCACAAGGCCCTTCACGGTGGCATAATCAGAAAATGGACGTCGAGCCAAAGGAGATATTAGGAGGTTAACCAAGAGTTTGGTCAAAGAGGTGGGTTTTAAGGAGGGTCTTAAAAGTGGAGAGGTATATGGAGAGGCGGAGAGGTTTAGGGAGAAAATTCCAGAGCGTGGGGCTTAGGTGGCTGAAGGCACAGCCATCAATGATGGGGCGAAGGGAGTAGGGCTGCACAAGAGACGAGAGTTAGAGGAATTCAGAGTTCAGAGGGGCTTATAGCATTGAACATAGAGAGATGGAGAGGGATGAGGCCATGAACAGACTTAAACATGAGGATGAGAATTTTAATTTGAGGAGGAACTGGGCACCAATGTAGCTTACCGAGCACGAGAATGATGGGTGAGCGGAGCTTGATGTGGGATAGGATATGGGCAGCAGAGTTTTGGATGAGCTGAAGTTTATGGAGGACGGGAAGCTGTCCAGGACTGCCTTAGAAGACTTGATTCTGCAGGTGACATAGGCACGGATGAGGGTTTCTGGGACTGGTGAGCTGTGCATATTAAAAGAAGTAGTTTATTTCATCAAACAGTTTAGTTTCCTTTTGAAATTGCTTTACAGGATCCCACCAGTGCCCAGGAGACATGGGGGTTGAATTTCTGATGGGTGTGACTTGAGCAGACGATCCACAGAAACCCCGATGAAATACGATAAACACCGTTTCTCCAGGGTTTCCGCAGATCTTCTGTTGACGTTACGGCAGATGATCGGGAGAACCCCTACAGAAATTCTACCCCTCAGTAACTCTGTAGTACGTAAGTTGGATTTGTCCCAACGAGTTCTAAGAATCCTGTAGAATTTTGTAGAATCTTGAACAGGATATCCTGTTGGACATTTAGGTCAAGGACACAACATTAAGCCCAAGGAGAGCTGATCAATTCAAATGAACCCTGATATCCACTGGACCTCCTTCTCATTCTCTACTGACCCTAGTGGAAGTGGCCCTGGAAATAGTGGATGCATTGGTGGTCATCTTCCAAAATTCTATAGACTCTGGAACAGTTCTTACAGATTGGATGGTGGCAAATGTAACCCCACTATTTAAGAAAGGAGGGAGAGAAAACACAGGGAATTACAGACCGGTTAGCCTAACATCAGTAGAGGAGAAAATGCTAGAGTCTATTATAAATGATGTGATAACAGAACACTTGGAGGGCATTAACGGGAGTGGACAAAGTCAGCATGGGATTATGAAAGGGAAATCATGCTTAACAAATCTACTGGAGTTTTTTGAGGATGTAACAAGTAGAATAGATAGGGGAGAACCAGTGGCTGTGGTGTACTTGGATTTTCAGAAGGCTTTTGATAAGGTCCCACACAAGAGGTTAATGTGCAAAATTAAAGCACACGGAATTGCGGGGAATATACTGGCATGGATTGAGAATTGGTTGACAGACAGAAAACAGAGAGTAGGAATAAACGGGTCTTTTTCCGGGTGGCAGGCAGTGACTAGTGGGGTACCGCAGGGATCAGTGCTTGGGCCCCAGCTATTCACAATGTATATCAATGATTTGGATGAGGGAACTAAATGTAACATTTCCAAGTTTGCAGATGACACAAAGCTGGGGTGGAATGTGAGCTGTGAGGAGGATGCAAAGAGGCTCCAATGTGATTTAGACAAGTTGGGTGAGTGGGCAAGAACATGGCAGATGCAGTATAACGTGAGGTTATATATATGTGAGGTTATCCACTTTGGTTGTAAAAACAGAAAAGCAGATTATTATCTGAATGGTGAAAGATTGGGAAAAGGGGAGGTGCAACGAGACCTGGGTGTCCTTGCACACCAGTCACTGAAAGTGAGCATTCAGGTGCAGCAAGCAGTTAGGAAGGCGAACGGTATGTTGGCCTTCATTGCAAGAGGATTTGAGTACAGGAGCAGGGGTGTCTTACTGCAGTTATACAGGGCCTTGGTGAGACCACATCTGGAGTATTGTGTGCAGTTTTGGTCTCCTTATCTGAGGAAGGATGTCTTTGCCATGGAGGGAGTGCAATGAAGGTTTACCAGACTGATTCCTGGGATGGCAGGACTGACATATGAGGAGAGATTGGGTCGACTAGGCCTATATTCACTAGAGTTTAGAAGAATGAGAGGTGACCTCATTGAAACATATAAAATTCTAACAGGACTAGACAGACTAGATGCAGGGAGGATGTTCCCGATGGCTCGGGAGTCCAGAACCAGGGGTCACAGTCTCAGGATACGGGGTATGCCATTTAGAACTGAGATGAGGAGAAATTTCTTCACTCAGAGGGTGGTGAACTTGTGGAATTCTCTACTACAGAAGGCAGTGGAGGCCAAGTCATTCGATGTATTCAAGAAGGAGATAGATATATTTCTTAATGCTAAAGAGATCAAGGGATATGGGGAAAAAGCGGGAACAGGGTACTGAGTTAGATGATCAGCCATGATCGTTTTGAATGGCGGAGCAGGGCCGAATGGCCTACTCTTGCTCTTATTTTCTATGTTTCTAAAAATCTTCAATCAAGCTAACAAATGTCCTTAAATTCCCGCTTTGGAGTTCAGCAGAGCAGGAGGGCAATTAATTAACAGGGAAATCTTCTTATTTTACACAAATCACGCGATCTAACCAAGCATACAAATCCAGTGACATGAGTCTAACTGGCCTGTCCCTTTAACACACGCACTGCTTCAGAGTTCACATTTGCACCTTTACAGGACAAACTGTTTGTTGGATTTACATGACTGGCAGGCTTTCATCTCCGCTCAGTTTGTGCTGTGGATTCTCGGGTAGTTTCTCAACTCAGTAACTGTTAAACATTCCTCACCTCCCATACAAATGCATGCACAACCAATATAGAAAAAATATCATCCCCACACGAATACATGAAGGGACAGGGTAGTTAGAAGCAGATTGTTTCCAGTAGTTGAGGGGTCAAGAAAGAATGACCATAGATACAAGATTAAATATAAGAGACTTAGAACAGGGGGCAAGAGAATTATCTTTAGACACAGAGTTGTGAGGCTGTGGAATTCACTTCCAGGGTTTGTGGTTGAGGCAGGCACTATGGCCCGGAGTTTCCTTGGAGCTGCTCTCGCTCTGCTGCCGTAACTTTGGCGGAAGTACGGCAGAAACCCCTTTCCACTTACACTTCCTCCTGCTCTCTTGTGCTCCAAGTGTCACCCTGTGCAGACCCCTCTGAGTCAATATCTACACCACCTGGTGTGCCCATTTCTGTGCGGGTGTTTGGAAGGGTGAGAGTGAGTGGTAATGCATCTTGTGGAGTGTTGTCCTCCTCCGTCGATGTGGCTGCAGGGCCTGAGTGGTTTGAAGGACCTTGAAAAAGCGCAGAGGGGCAAGGATTAGCATGTAAATTTAGAATAGTCTGCATGCTGAAAGGAAGAAGGGGCAAGGAGGGAAGTTGTTGTGAGGTGTTGAGTGTGTGAGTACAAGCAGATTAGAAGAGTGGCTTGTGTAGTGGGGAGGGAAGGATTGCTGAGGTTAAAGTCTAGTGTTGCAGGACTGTGTAGAGAGTAAGAGATGTGAAGAGGAGTCTTACCTTGGCAGTCCTGGTAAGGCCATTAAATTTCTTCCTGCACTGCAGCCAGTTCCTAGGAGCTATGCTCTGAGCATGGACCTGCCCAGCCACTTCTCTCCTCCGCTGTTGGCTAACTTGCCAGGGCACCTGTCATTCATCTGAAGGAAATAGGTCCTCCTTCTTGGTGCTCACTTGTTCAACAAAGACCTCCACAGCAATATCTGAAAATCTGGATGTACTGGCCGTCGTTTTTGTGCCTGTTGCCTCAGTAGTATGCTGTCGACTCACCACCACTGAAAACTCCATCTTTCTTTTAAGAGCTGTAGGCCGCCTCCAAGAAATAGCAGGCTCACCTGAATTCCTGCCCTCCCAACTGGTGTGCTGGCAATTAACAGCACGATTAAGGCTGGCAGCTCGATTCCAATATTTAATTGGGGCCTGATCGCGAAAATTGATTGGGCCTCCCGCCAACGTCATCGGGCAGGCAGAGCATCCTTGAATGGTCCTATTCTCTCTTTAATTTAACCCTTGACCAACATTACTAAAACAGATTATCTAGTCATTTATCTCATTGCTGTTTGCGAGAACTTGCTGCATGCAAATTGGTTGCTGAGTTACCCTAACATGAACAACAGACACCACACTTCCAAAGGACTTTACATATAATTAATTACATTTGAACATCCGGAGGACATGAAAGGTCAAATTAATCTGAGCTAAATCCCATTTCATGTCGTGAAATTGGCTAATTTCCAGTCCCATACCTTTATTTTGGACTCCTTGGGATAAATTTTAACCCCACGAGTGGGTGGGTTGGGGGTTCACGGGATGGTAAAAATCGTAAAAAGTAAAACCCACCTCCAACCTGCTTCCAACCCGCCCACTTCCGGTTTTAACGGAGGTAGGTCGAGAGGCGGGCGATCAACCCACTCTCAAGAGGCGGGTCGGTCAGTGAAATCTTTTAAGGAGGCTGGGGGCTTCCATTTTAATAGGTTTTTTATTTTTAACACTTGGGGGCCGGGATTCCCGGGCCCTCTGCTTCACGCCACGTAAGAGGAGGAGAGGAGAGAAGGCCCAGATCAGCAGATAAGTGCCTTTATTGCACTGCTTGTGGGCCAGGAGAAGCAGGAGTGTTTCCTCCAGGCCCAACATGCCTAACTGCCGCAATCCCACACAGCGATCAGCCGACCCCCTCCCCATGTCCAACCCACCACGCGCTCTCCGACACTCCACGAGTTCTGACCCCCCCACAATCTCCAGCTCCCCCCACGAGCTCCGACCCCCCCAATATCCGGCTCCCCCCATCACTGACCCCCTGATGACCGATCCCCCAATGACTGACCCCCTGATGACCAAGCCCCCAGATGAATGCCTCCCCCCACCCCAATTACCGACCCCCCACCTCAAACCGACCTACTTACCTGCTGGCATCCGTTCCCTGGCTGTTCTCCTGTCTGACTGACAGCCAGCCTGTCAATCTAGCTGGCCTATCGGGCGGGAAACCTACAGAAAAAAATTGAAAGATGTCCTTACGTCAAAATCATAAGGACATCTGGGAAACCCATACTTCCTGGTTCTCCGTCAGGAATTCGAACCCCCCCCACCCCGCCCTCTCCCCAGCTCCCCGTTAAAATTTACCCCCTTATTCTCTTTATCTATTTTCGATGTGAACATAATAGTCATTATTTCCCAAATGTTCTTCTACCTTAAGGTCACTGATTTGCTTTGTTACCCAGAATCAGACCCAGCACTTCATCCTTCCTTGTTGGATAAGTGACATGGTCAATCACACTATTCTCCTCGAATGCCCCTCCTCCCTTGTCTAACTTAGTAGGACTTCCCTTGCTTGGTTTCACTCTTACTTATTCAATAGTCCATAATCAGATAATCATACATGGGCTCTGGATAGAGCAGGCTTCATGGGTCAAATAGCCCTTTCTCAACTCTAGATGCTCTCGAGGCAGTACAAAGAAGGTTCACTCGGTTAATCCCGGGGATGAGGGGGCGGACATATGAGGAGAGGTTGAGTAGATTGGGACTCTACTCATTGGAGTTCAGAAGAATGAGAGGCGATCTTATTGAAACATATAAGATTGTGAAGCGGCTTGATCGGGTGGATGCAGTAAGGATGTTCCCAAGGATGGGTGAAACTAGAACTAGGGGGCATAATATTAGAATAAGGGGCTGCTCTTTCAAAACTGAGATGAGGAGAAACTTCTTCACTCAGAGGGTAGTAGGTCTGTGGAATTTGCTGCCCCAGGAAGCTGTGGAAGCTACATCATTAAATAAATTTAAAACGGAAATCGACAGTTTCCTAGAAGTAAAGGGAATTAGGGGTTACGGGGAGCGGGCAGGAAATTGGACATGAATTTAGATTTGAGGTTAGGATCAGATCAGCCATGATCTTATTGAATGGCGGAGCAGGCTCGAGGGGCCGATTGGCCTACTCCTGCTCCTATTTCTTATGTTCTTATGTTCTTATTTTCTTGCATTCAGTATTCTCTATTCTAATGAAATTCTCTTCCAAAAACACTTTTCCATGCTACTTCTCTCCCTATCTCTAAAAACCTGCTAAAATTTATCTCTTCTGCTTTGTCTTTAATCTACACCCACTAAACCCCTTCACTTCCTCCACCCAGGAGAAAACTTACATTTAAATTTTAGGAGCAGGGGGCACAATCTAAAAATTAGAGCCAGACCTTTCAGGAGTGAGATTAGAAAACATTTCTACACACAAAGGGTGGTAGAAGTTTGGAACTCTCTTCCGCAAACAGCAATTGATACTAGCTCAATTGCTAAATTTAAATCTGAGATAGATAGCTTTTTGGCAACCAAAGGTATTAAGGGATATGGGCCAAAGGCAGGTATATGGAGCTAGATCACAGATCAGCCATGATCTTATCAAATGACGGAGCAGGGACGAGGGGCTGAATGGCCTACTCCTGTTCCTATGTTCCTATGACCTGTCAGAGACAAGAACTCCTTTGAGATGCTTATCTATGAGAGGTCCACAATATAAATGTACGTTGTTTCCTGGGTGGCGCTTACCCTCGTGATTCCCCTTTTTATTTTTAGAATTTTGTGTTGCTGATTTGCAATCCAGTGCAAGATCACGCTTTTATGGTCCTGCTGACATTGTGACAGACCCACAGTCCTTCTTTACCAATTACCTCACACAAGTACTTAGTTGACATAAGAACCAGGGAGCAATAGGAAAACAAGTTGTATAAAGGGAACAAATAGCCCCCCTACTGCCTCCTCCCAGTGGTCCAACGGTCTGACCTGGGTCACAAAGGTTACAGTGTTTCACTTGTAACTTCTGAGGCCAGTAAGCCAAGTGACTGTAGAGGAGGAATGGCAGATGGATTTTATTTTAGGTAAACATAAGTTAAATGCATACTTGGAGGTGAAATAGCCAACATGTGTATTGATGGAAGAGTATCCATTAGCTACTATTTATCCAGCTCATTTTTGAAGGAGTTGGTTAACACAGCGTGAATTTCTTTTGCATGGAGTGTGCTCTACATATCCACTGCTCTGTGGAAAAAAGGTCTAGTCTCAATTGACAGTTGGTCATTTTATATCTGTATCCACTTGTGTGTTCCTAGTTAACCAAATAACCTGCTCACGTACATTATCTATACTTTTCAATCTCTCATAATTGTCCAGATCCTTCTAAAGGGTTGATTCCCTTACTGGGCACTCAGTGATGAGCGACACTCACAGGGAACACTGGTTGGGCCTGAACCGCGAGCCCAAATCTCCCGATTTTCCATCCATTAACTTAAATGAATAGGAAAATTAAGGTCTGTGAGCTGGTGATTTCTTGCCAAATGCTTCCTGCAAGTGCCACTTCTCACCTGGTCGGGAATCAGCCCTTTAGGGCTCCCAGGCTCCCTTACACATATTACCTTTCTGCATAATTTGGTGGTATCATTACCAAGTTTTATAATATTTGATGAACTGCTTTCCTCCAAATCATTTATGAATGTATGAACAGTTCACAACTAAACTGAACAGATTCCTCTGTGACTCTGAGTCCGATTCAGAAATTGAATCTGTTATTAGCTGCATCTGATGCTACTGATTTACAGTTTAATGTGAAGATTTGAGTGACAGACCAGGGAGGTAGAATTCAACTTCGACAGGTTCGGCTGCCCATTATACATCCTGCCCGATATTATTTATTGACATCAATGGAAAGAAAAATCGGACGGGATATATAATGGGCGACCGATCCCCTACCGTCCATTTTGCATCTCAAGTCTCAAGAATATGAAAATGAATCGTGTTACATACAATGTTAACCACCTCATAACATCATGAGAAGTCAGTTAGGGCAAGTGTTAGAAATTTGGCTCTTCCCTAGATACCTTCTCAGGTTCAGTGGCATCGGCCATTCCCATAGGTGTATCCCACACCCCTTACATTCTGGAAAAGACTCACACTGCTTACTCGATAGTGAAGCCCAGGGGATGTAATAATGTTCCCCCCCACCCACCCCCCGATGTATGAACTGGATATCATGTCTCTTACATGTGTTCTTTTGTATACTTCTCCAATCTTTCAGCAGATGGATTATTCACATTTTATTGAAATGAGGCCAGAATGAAATATTATGCTGTTTTATTTCTCAGACAGCAAGTGAACATACAGAGCAACAGATATGATTGAGCTCATTTAAATTAATCAGTATAACTTGTCTTTGAATAATAATACAAAATAATGAACATATTATGCTTCCCCACTGTGGTGGGTTATCCTGCCTGACTTAAACAAAATAACTTCTAACTACCCTCCTGCATCCTAACCTTCTAAGTCTGATGAATGCCAGAGGATGTTGCCAGGACTGGAGAGTTTTAGCTATGAGGAAAGATTAGATAGGCTGGGTTTGTTTTCATTGGAACAGAGGCGGCTGAGGGTTGATTTAATTGTGGTGTATAAAATTATGAAGGGCCTAGATAGAGTGGATAGGAAGGACCTATTTCCCTTAGCAGAGGGGTTAGTGACCAGGGGGCATAGATTTAAAGTAATTGGTAGACAAGTTAGAGGGGAGCTGAGGAGAAATGTTTTCACCCAGAGGTGGTGGGGGGTCTGGAACTCACTGCCTGAAAGGGTGGAGAGGCAGAAACCCACAACTCATTTAAAAAGTACTTGGATGTGCACTTGAAGTGCCGCAACCTACAAGGCTACGGACCAAGTGCTGGAAAGTGGGATTAAGTGGGACAGCTCTTTTTCGGCCAGCATGAACACGATGGGCCGAATAGCCTCCTTCTGTGCCGTAACTTTCTATGATTCTATGAAAGTCTGCCCTAGCCATTTTCTGTTTAAATGTCTGGCTGCCAGTGTCTGATTCCTTCTCTATTTTGTCCCTCTGTGTTCACTACCAGCAGGAAGCGCCCATGTCAGACAATCCCTGACAAATGCCCAGAGCCCAGAACTTCCTAACACAATGGGTATGATGTGTTTATTGATTGCTGAGACATAACAATTTTCTTATTGTTTCAGCCTTTGGGGAAACACCTTCAATGATTAGCTCATTAGCATTTTAACCATGTTTTGTCTCAGTGATTTTTCTTTTAATTGTGTGAATTCACTTTGCTTTAAAGCCCAACATTTAAATGTAACTCTTTTTCAACTCCTTTCTGTGGAAAAATAGTCAAAAATCCCAAAATGTGACAGCATCTTTTCAAAACTGTTAGAAGACAAATCACTCAGATAAATATGAACATGACTGTAACTAATTATTTCTGTTAAGTAATGGGTTAAAATGTAAAAGGGGACTATAAAATGTAGACATTGTGTAATGCATCAAGCTGGAAAAGTTGTGTTTAAATGTTGAAATGAGGTTAGATGCGCTGGTTTTGAAAATAAAGTATCAAGTAGTATCAAAACAGCCTATAATTGTGACAGCAGTCATGTCACAGATATTCAACTTTTAAATTAGTAACATTTTGGTGTGTGGAGAACTTAAGGGTGTTGAAGGTCTCTGGCATCCATGCCCAATAATATGGGAAGCAGGTCCCAGTTTGCTGAATTGCATCAGGTGGCCACTATTGCATTATCAGCCCCTGAATAACATACACCAGATACCATACTTTGTTATAGATGTAAACCAATCTTAAAAGAAGAGAAAGAAAGCCCAGTCACTTAATGCTGCTGCTTCTATCCTGGAACCATGAATTCACAAGAACTTTCCAATCTGCTAAATTCTTTCACCAAGCAACAATGAAACTCTATTTGACCCGAGGCCTTGTTTACTCAACAACAATTAGACTTTGTGGTTTTAAAAGGTGTACAGTTTCACCTTGGCAAAATAATACATTGTGCATCACATGTTATCAAAAAGCATATCATCTGACTTTCTATGAGCAGCACCATGGGAATTTTGTTACATTTTGCTTCACAGCAGTTATTTCAAACTTATAATGAAATGTCCCCATTAAAAATTTGGCTACGTTCTGGTTGATAACTGCAGTGGTCCTTTTATTAACCTACTATATAAAAAAATGTGCTGTACAATGCTAGAAATTGAGACTTATGAGAAAACATGAAGCAAAACTTGATAAAATAAAAAAAATGCTTTACACAATTACAATAGGTGTATAATGCCTCCCAAGCCTAATTGTGAAATTAGGTGTTTTATTTGTAGCTTTACAGTAAAATGTTCAAATATTTCCATAACAACAATAAAAAGTGAGAAAAGCAAAAGACTAGAGCATGTGTTATTGCATGTTTGGTTTATAAATTGTAATATTAAATATTTTTTGAAAATACTTTTTGCATTAAAAAGATGCTAGAGACTTAGTTGCAAACATATCTCACAGATGTGGAAGCCAATTTTTATGAATTAAAAATTGGCTTCCACATCTGTGAGATATGTTTGCAATTATATGAATTATTCTGTATATTCAATTCTTTATTTGCAGGGCTATGGGGAAAGGGCATGGGAATGGGACTAATTGGATAGCTCTTTCAAAGAGCTGGCACAGGCATGATAGGCTGAATGGCCTCCTCTGTACTGTATCATTCTATAAATTCTATGATTATATGATTAGAATGGTAAATCTTTAATAGAAAGAAATTATTTTGTGACTAACTACTACTTCCAACAATTATTCTATTATTGTGTGGAATTGATTTGTTTTATGGCAAATATCATGTAGATACCCCAGCTGCAATGAATTCATGTGGCAATTCAGTTAAATGTAAAAAGTGACTATCAACTTTGAAAATCAAGACACGTACTGAATATTTACCCTTATTTTTCATCCTGTTTTCTCCTTTATTTCTTCCATTCTGAGGCATTTCAAAAGTTCTGCTTCCTTCTTCATCTGGGAGAACGGCAGAGTCTGAGTGATGGACTTCTGTCATGACAACTGTGTGACAGTACAGGTCCACTAAAGAGAAACAGAATTTCCTGATTGTCCTGCCCAGCTGTTCTGGCAAAGGAATAGCAAACTTCATTTAGCTAGCTCACCCAGATAAAGTGGTGCAATACTGAGACATAAGGACAGAACGTTCTTAGGTTCAGTCCTTAGTTTGTGCTTGGTTAGCTAATCTCAGTCAGGGCAACAGCATCCCTGGGCCAGAGGAGGGGAAACCAACCAGCGTTCCTGCTTCTGGCTATTATCCAATCGTGCCTGTTGGAGAGTTGGTGGAGTGCATGCATGTCAGACTTGGCTGTGATGCCCCTGTAGTCAAATAGCCTATTCATATTCACCGTCTAGGATGAAACATGGATAATTGTCATTTTAGTGAGGTAGTGGAGGGCTGCCAATGTCTATGGAAATGTATCCCGATGTGAGTCACCGCTTTCCCGAGGAGAGAAAATTGGAAAATAAAACTCATCCAACTGAGGTAGGTAGATATAAGTGACAGCCAACCCTGGCATTTGAACCTGTGTCCTGATTATGTACTGTTCAGCTGGTGCTACTAGATTTGCAACAATTTCTAATGAAGGGTGTGTGTGTGTGGTGGCTTGGTGGGGTTCATACAGATGTTGTTATTCAGGATACTGCAATTTCCTAGTTCTAATTAAGGATGTGAATAGCCTTGATCAAATCTGAACTAGATCCAAGGCAAATCCATGATCTGGGTTAGATCCAAGTTACTACCGTATTTATTACCTTCTACAACTCAGTAGCCAATTGAAAGATTTCTTATGTCCAAGTTTTAATTACACTGCTGGAGAGTTTTTTGATCCTTCACTTAGTAAACTACACCTTTGGCTCAGTCTCCTGATTCATTTACTCACTCAGAGATCCTATGTTCAAGGCCTAAAAGACATTTCAACCACTTGAGACCACATTAAAAATCACAGTTCCCTCTGATACAACATAATGCTGCAAAGGAAACTTAGGGCTTATGCAGATGAAGCAATTACTCAATCTATTGTAGCAAAGTTGAATGATAAGTTATCCCCATGGACTTGCTGTCAACATTCTATTGGTGATGAACGAATTTATTAACTTTCACTGACCTAATCATTTATTAGGTTGGAAAAAACACTAATCGTTCCCAAACAATTTGCTGCTAAACCAAATGAGCTCCTTTTCCTTTGAGTCTTTTGTTTGGGACTTGCATTCTATTCAGAAGAAGCTTCCTGATTCTAAAATTAGTATTTTTTTAAAAGAGCTGATTGAGGTAAGGCTTACCCGATGCTGGTGATGTTTTTTGTGCTAAATACAAGTTGTTGTTGTTGATGTTTCTTAGCTGCAAACATTTGGGATGTGAGTCTTGGATGCTCCTTGAGTACCCTGCCAAACAAGAACACAGGAAACAGCATTCAGTCCATCTCAGGTCACCACATTCAGGACCTATACAGGCCATTTTCATCCCCTACCAAGCCTGCAACTTCTGTGCATATTTTAGTCAGAAATCTATCATTCCACTTTAACCCAGTTAGCACTGACTTTGGTAAATAACAATCTATTTCATAATTTAGCTCTGGGTGTGACAAAATTAATTCTTAAATGGCATTACAGGCCTCCTGCTCCTCTTTCCCTCCTGTATCTGCCTCTATCTTCTGCCACTTGCAGCCTGCTATTACTCTTCCCCATCAGTTCTTCTCTTCATTGCCTCTTGTTTCTTAACACTACATTTCCCCACACACTGCCTGCTTCTCTTATCCGCCTCTCATGGTTTCCATTACACTTCCCCACCAACCCATCTGGTTCACTAATGTCCTTTAGGGAAGGAAACCTGCCATCCTTACCCAGTTTGGCCTATATATGACTCCAGACCCACAGCAATGTGGTTGATTCTTAATTGCCCTTTGAAGTTCAAGAAGGTGGCTCATCACCACCTTCTCAAGGGCAATTAGGGATGGGTAATAAATGTTGGCCTTGCCAGCGACACCCACATCCCATGAACAAATAAAAAAAACTGCACCCTTCTCTTCATAGTCCCCTGTGGCCTCTGGGTGATCTCTCAATGCCTCATTCTCTCTGCATACCACTGCCTTCCCATCATCATCTGCACATCCCTGGCAATGCAGCTCACCAACTAACTGGGCCCACAGACAAACAGGTAAGGCATTAGCTCTCATCTGTCCATCAAAGGCCTCTGGCTAACCAGGAATTTCACACGCTACAATACACAAAAAAAACACAAATAGCAACAAACCTCCCCAAAATTAAATAGATGAAAAAATAATAACAAACAAAAATAAAATATATTTATTTAAAAATAACAATTTGCAATCTAACATTATATACCCAAATGATAATTAATGCTATAAAAAATGAAATTATATATTATATAAAGTATATAATAATGTAGAATGAATTAAATACTAGTAAATTTCCCCTGACATTGTACATGGAATTTGTAAAGTGCGGCCTGGGTGTAGATTGGAGTTCCAGATGAAAATGAAAGGGGGAGAGTTGAAGGACACAAATGTAGATATAATATTAAATATTAGTTACTAAAAGTTCAAAAACTGGTCAAAAATGTTAGAACTTATAGAAACTTTAAAAGGACAAGCTGCAACAGGATAGAATGGATTCACAGGTGGCTGTTCTAAAATCTAAGCTGGGGGAGACTGAAAGAGGAGCTGTCACACGCCACCTACTGGCCTGAATCATGACAGCCTATTATTGACAGAGATAAAGAGAGAATTTCCATTATAAATGTTGAGTTGAAATGTTTACATAAAAGCATTACTCAAAATTTGTGATAAGGTTTTGGGACAGGAAGTGCGAGCATACACAGTTGGGCAGCCCTTTCAGTGCACTCCCATTGTAACTCCAGTAGGAGTGTGCCAGAAGGGCTGCAAATTAGGCTGGAAAACAGATGTGCTGAGTTTCCATGCGAAAGGCAGTGGCACAGGAGGGGGTGGGGCTGTGGGTTGGGAATCCTACTGCTGGGGGTTCCCATGCCCACAGCCTCTAAAAGGCCTGGCAGATTATATATCGCAATCAGGAATATCAGGCCAATGAATGGTGGGTGTGTCCCACCCTTCCCCTGATTTTCCAAACTCCAGCCAGCAGTGGAGGTCGCCGGGGGCATGTATGCTGGATGTGCCCCCCTCATCCCCACCATCCCCACCCCCCCACTGATCTTGGAGCCCAGGATTTTTAATAGAATACTAGTCAATCTCCCATGGCGATGCACATAGGAAGTCAGAGAATAAGCTCACTCTCCTAACAGTATCTGATGTCATCGTGTTGATGTTTATCTCTGCCTTTCCTCTTCTGCTTCTTTCTCCTTAATGTTTTTTGCTTCTCTCCCCCTAGTTGTCTTCTGCTTCTCTGATTGTCTCTTTCTTTTCTTCTTTTCTTTTGAGTAGGTGTGGCATGGTGTGCTGTAATAGGGAAAGCAGCCGCCAATGACCGCAGGCTGCATTTATGGGTGGGGGTTGTGGGAGAAAGGTAGCCCTCAGTGCCTACCTTCCCATCCTCTCCCTCAATCTCTTGTGCTTCTGTTGCATCCTCTATCCCATCAACTTCCCACTACCCATTCAACTTTCTACCGCCTTCACACTCCCATCAATTCCCCATACCTGCTCGACTCCAGTATTCAACCCTCCTTCTTGCCTCGCTGTCACTCAACTCATCCTTTATACTCCATCTACTTCCTCACAACCACTAAAAAGAACTTTCGGGCCTTACTGCTGCTACCCTGGGCCTAGCACCACTTTTGACAGGTAGTTCTGGGGAGTGGTGGTAAGAGAGACGGTCAACAGGAATGTCTTTTGAGAACCTGGGTCCTACCCTCCCACCAGCATATACAGGCAGCTGTGGGGTGGGGGGGCAGGGTGGCGGTAAGGTGGTCAGAGACATTCCCGGTGGGATTGGGTGGGTGAGAAATCTAGCTTGGGGCAGGAACGGGATGGATTGCCTTAGCACCCAATTTTGTTCCCTTTTTGCTGTTGTCCTGACAAATTTTGAGGGGAATAGCAGGGGAAATTGCATCCCAATAAATTTGTTTCGAAATGCAATTGATGTTTTTGTTTTGAAAATTGAAGTAACATCAAATGAAAAATATTGCCTTTTTGATTCCCTCTCTCTGACCCCAGTCTCTCTCTCTCTCCCTCGCAGCTTAATCCACTTTCTAAAATTGAAAGAACACAAACAAAAGCAATAACAGTTGTGTAATCGGAACGCTGTCATTTCTCTCTCTTTCTTACACATGGTCACACACAGCTTCTCTTTAAAAAGAAACTCTATATAAATTTTACCACAATAAAACTTTTTAAAATTCTTCTCTTGTTTTTCAAAAGTATTTGAAGAAAAGCTATGGGTCTAGAAGTTAAAGAAACATATCCCATCAGTACAGCTGACTGAATGGTACCGATACATCCTGGGAATTAGGCACACTGTAAATGCTCAGACTGCACAATCCAAATTCAGCTTAGAGTCCCCGCTCTGGGCAAAATTATTAATTTCAGGCTTTTGGGAGAGGCTGAATCCTTCAAGTAAAAATGAAGGCATTAAAAGCTATAGCAGATAATTAAATGGTTAAATTTAATCATGTTATTGTGAAATATGTATCTTTTGAACTTTTTATTTTGGTTAAACCCTTATTTTGAACATTACAAATTTCATTTACTGAGAAAAAAATGGAGGATGAAAAAGTTTTAAGAAAACATTTTGCGTGCATTTTGGGAACCCAGTGGCCAGATTACACAATCAGAATGAATAGTTTACATAGGCAAAACCCATTATAAATGTGGAGATAGGAATTTATAATGGGAAAAAGTTGACCCAAAAATGATGACAAAAATGTGATTACAGGAAGTCAAGTTGTGCAGACAAGAAGTGCAAACAACATAAGAATTTTAATATGTTATCAATAGATTCAGGTAGATGTAATGACAAACTACATTAATGAGGGAGACTTGAGATAGTGGGACTATTTCTACTGGAGCAGAAAAGGGTCAAAGAAGATTTAATAGAGGTTTTGAAAGTTATAAAGGACGTTGATAGAATGAATAGGGAAAGATTATTTCCTTTATCTGGAGAATCAATGATGAGAGGGTCATCAATTTAACATTTTCACTAAGAGATTGAGAGGAGAGGTTAGGAGAAATTTCTTCATGCAGCAGGTAGTTGAAGCATGGACTGCTTTGCCACAAGGAATTGTTGAGGCGGAGACCATTGTATGTTTTAAATGGAAATTAAATAAATATTTGAGGCAGAGGAAGATACTAGGCTGTGGGAAAAGAGTGGGCAGTTGGATTAGTTTTAGATTGCTCTAGCAAAGAGCTGTATAGAGTGACCTCCTTCTGTGCAGTAAACTTTTATAGTCCTATCTCATTTCTCAGTTAATTAAATGAATTTAATTTCAATTTCTATGCACAATTTTATCTATATTATGTACATTATCTTTTAAGCAAACTCACTTTATTACATATACCACCAAAAATATACCAGCAGAATCACATATTTTCTGTTACATCATTTAATATTCCTTTCCTTAGAGAACATTACATCCGCTGTCTTACATGCTGCCCCTCAACTTCATCATCCGAAAACACAATGTCAGGTTCCACATGTACGCTGACGACACCCAGGTCTACCTCACTACCACCTCTCTTGACCCCTCCACTGCCTTAAATTTGTCACACTGCTTGTCTAACATTCCGACATCTAGTACTGGATGAGCAGAAATTTCCTCCAACTAAATATTGGGAAGACCGAAGCCATTGTCATCGGTCCCTGCCGATCCCCCTCCATCCCCCTCCCTGGCCACTGTCTGAGGCTGAACCAGAGCTTTCGCAACCTTGGCATCCTATTTGACCCTGAGATAAGGTTCTGACCTCATATCCACTCCATCGCCAAGACCGCCTACTTTTACCTCCATAACATCGCCCGTCTCCGCCCCTGCATCAGCTCATCTGTTGCTGAAACCCTCATCCATGCCTTTGTTACCTCTAAACTTGATTATTCCAATGCCTCCCATCTTCCATCCTCCATAAACTTGAGCTCATCCAAACTCTGCTTCCTGTATCCTAACTCGCACCAAGTCCCATTCATTCATCACCCATGTGCTCGCTGACCTACATTGGCTCCTGGTCCGGGAATGACTTGATTTTAAAATTCTCATCCTTGTTTTCAAATCCCTCCATGGCCTCGACCCTCCCTATCTCTATAACTTCCTCTGGCCCTACAAACCTTCGAGATCTCTGTGCACCTCCAATTCTGGCCTTTTGTGCATCCCCTATTTTAATCACTCCACCATTGGCAGCCGTGCCCTCAGCTACCCAGGCCCTAGCCTCTGGAATTCCCTCCCTGAACCTCTCCACCTCTCCTTCCTTAAGATGCTCCTTAAAACCTCTCTCTTTGACCAACTTTTTGGTCACTTGTCCTAATATTTCCTTACATGGCTCGGTATCAAATTTTGTTTGATAACACTCCTGTGAAGTGCCTTGGGACATTTTACTACGTTAAAGGCACTATATAAATGCAGGTTTGTTGTTGTTGTCGTCGTCGTCGTCGTCGTCGTCGTTGTTGTTGTTGTTGTGTGAACAAGTGCCATGGGAGGTGCCTGAGTATTATTTGTTTCTGAGCAGTGATGTGTATCACATTTAAATTTAATCTTATTGACAGTGACACCCCCTTTATTATTTTCCTCTTCTTATTTTCTCCTCACATCATCATGCCTTATCCTTGGCTAGGTTGGTGGGTGGATGTGCCACCTTCTCTCAGGCCTTTGCCAACATTGCTTTGAAATTGGCTGCTAAAATGCACTCCTGTTGATTTCCACTCTGACTTTACTTTCCTCTCTGTGGAGAAATATATAGGGGGAGATTATCAACTCATGGCCACCTGTTTCCTATCTGAAGATTGAGGCCCAAGATCTGCCTGATACAATTTTCAGAAAGGCCTGTTAATGGGCGAGGAAACCACCCGCCTCAAACAGGTATAAGGCTGCAGATTGGTATACAGATTGGTATACAGATTGGTATCCTTTGTTGGCTGTAGGGCCACAATTACAAACTTCAGGTACAAATATGCACTTTGCCTAGTGGTACCAGGTATTGAGCAGCCTAATCAGTGATCCTTCTTCATGCAAAGGATAGTGGAAATCTAGACCTCTCTCCCTCAAAAGGCTGTGGTTACAAATTGAAATTTTTAAGTCTGAGATGAACAGATTTTTGTTAATTAAGAGAATCAAGGGATATGGAGTAAAGACTGGTAAATGAAATTGAGGTGCAGATCAGCCATGAAAGAAAGAAAAACTTGCATTTATATAGCGCCTTTCACAACCTCAGGACATCCCAAAGCACTTAACAGCCAATTAAATACTCCGTAACACTGTTGTAATGTAGGAAACACAGCATCCAATTTGCACACAGCAAGCTCCCACAAACAGCAATGTGATAATGACCAGATAATCTGTTCTTTAGTGATGTTGGTTGAGGGATAAATATTGGCCAGGACACCAGGGAGAACACCCCTGCTCTTCTTCAAAATAGTGCCATGGGCTCTTTTACTTCCACCTGAGAGGGCAGACAGGTCTCAGTTTAATGTTTCATCTGAAAGCCAGCACCTCCAACAGTGTAGCACTCCCTCAGTACTGCACTAAAATGTCAGCCTAGATTTTGTGCTCAAGTCTCTGGAGTAGGACTTGAACCCATAACCTTCTGACTCAGAGGCAAGGGTGCTACCAACTGAGCTAGGAATGGCAGATCGGACTCAATGGCCTACTCCTGTTCTTATGTTCCTTACAAAACGGCCCAGGAAACTTAAAACATTTTTTGGTGGGCCCGGGAGGAGCAGGACTGTTCTTCCTGCACCCACAAAAAAACTCTGGCCCATGCTAGCCAGTGGTGTGGTTGAACACATAAGAACTGGGGGAACAAACCCAGTATTTATGTTATGGTTTGAACTTTTCCAGCATGTTTTTCTCATGTAAAGTGTTTCCATAAGCAGACTGCATCTCTCATGAACTGAAACTTGTGTCTTTCATTCTCTGCCATACAACAACAATAGCTTGCATTTATATTGCACCTTTAACGTAGTAAAACGTCCTAAGGCACTTCACAAGAGCGATTATCAAACAATACTGAATTTGTGCAATCCAGGTTTAACTCCAGTCGTGGTAAATTTGCCGAAGAACATGTAGGATATTCGCTTATGTCTCCTGTCAATTCAGAAGGTGAAAAATATTAACAGCTCGAGACCACTTTATACAGGCTAAGCTACTGTCTAGATTTATTTACAAATAAATTGACTCATAAAGGCAGAAACATAGGGAAAATAATATACAAGACAATTGGTCATTTGTAATACCTACAGCTGAGATGACTATTTAAAAGAATTAATTGTTCTTCAGCTTCTTTTGGCAAACTCTTGAAAAGACAGATACTGGAGGTGAATTTAGAATTGTTTCTATGGAGTTGCACCACCCTTGACCAGAATAGTGGCAAATTAATCAGAACTCATGACCACTAGGAAATTCTTAGGTTATAAAGATATTTTTCCTTTTGAGGTTCAAGCAATTTCTTTGAAGAAGTCAGATAAGTAAAATGTTAACAATTTTCATAACTTTGTGAACAATAGGCTTGTAACAGTTCCATTTACTTTCCCGGAACTTTTCCTATTTCCATGAGACCATCTTAATAGATGATAACAGTTGGAAATTCCGTACTGGTCTGCCGAATACTGTAAACCGTAACATTTTAATCAAGTGCTCCCCTCCCCCAATCAAAGATCATTTGTGTTTGCTAACTCATTAGCAATAATACTGCCCGTTTCTCACAGACAGGCCATCTTGGGTCTCCTATTTACACTTGGTGAAAGAGCAGCCTCAATTTTAAGCCTTCATTATTACTGCTTTAAAATCTGCATATGCCAATGGAAAAAATTATTCTCTTTGTCACAATCAGGAGTCCAGACTGGTGGAGGTACATTTAATGGTCCATTGCTGGACTGTGCTACAAAGCATGCCAAGCACATTCACATCAAACCTTTCAAACCACTCTGCAGGTGTTGTTTTTCCTAAGAGAATTTCACTTAACAGTAAAAATTGCTGATGTCACTCCAATTTCTTTCTGACAGGAAGCAAATGCAATTCATTTCCCATGGTTGTTTTCCTGTTGGTTCCACTGGCCTCCTCCTTATCACGACCTTCTAACTAATGTGCTTTTAATCCTAAAACACTGCACATAAGCAAAAGAAACATTTGCAGAAATGCAGCATAGATCTGCTTTATTTTAATACATGGCATAGTACATTATGGGGATTAAATTGGATAATCCCTGAAAACGGGCGCGGGGATCACGGTATGCGATTAACCCGCTCCCGGTCATTGCGATGCAGGCAGCACGTTACATTCGTGCTGCCTGCTGTTTTAAATGATTGCTGTTTGCAGCCAGCGCTACCTGCGCTGTTGATTGGCTGCCTGCTTCAGCAGGGGGCCCCGATATCGCGAGTGGCTCGCACTTCTTAAAGGCAGCCTGCACCTCTTAAAGGGGAGGTGCACTGTGGCTGCAAGAAGTGGTGGGAGTGGTTTCAAAACTGAATCTGTGCTGTGATACTTTGAAGAATGGCTGCGCCTGGGATACAGCGTGCACCAAGGTTCTCTGCTGATGCACTGGAGGCCTTTGTGCAAGAGGTGGAGAGAAGAAGGGACAGCCTGTATCCGCAGGGGAGCAGGAGGCCCTCCAGACATATGCTCAAGAGGCAGTGGGAGGAAGTAACGGAGGAGATAAATGCCAGGAGCATAGCTCCAAGAATATAGATGCAGTGCAGGAAGAAGTTCAATGATTTAACATGATTTGTCAAGGTGAGTGAGTTCAAGTTTCAAGAAGCATATCCCACCAACTGCACCACCAGCCTCAACCACTGCTCAATTCACTACACCCCCATCAACCACCTACCAACAATCTCTTTCAATCAGTACTCAACCATTCAAATCATATGTTTTATCTCACCCGCACACACTTAGCACTGTTGCAAGCCTCACACCCACGACTCACAGTTCACACACACTGGTAGCTATTCAACCATGACAGCCACATCACCCAAACATCTTGCAGGACACTCACTGACACACTTCCCTCTTCCTTGCAGGAGAAGGTGACACTTAACAGGAGGCAACAAGTAGCAGTAGCTCCATGGAACATGAACCTGCTGTCCTCTCTCAGGATGACAGTATTCCTGTCCCACCCCTGCCACTCCGCCAGTGCCTGTTAGCCAGCCAGCCCACTCCCTGTAGAGTATTGAAATTTTATCCAAGTGTAAGAAACCTCCAAAAACATGTACAAATGCACCAGCAGCCAGAAGAAATAACTCAGCAACTAACCTGTAACTCCTGCATGATCACTTTAAATACCGCTGGTGGGGGGTCCTTCATGCCCTTTAAGTCATGTTCAGCTGTGCGAGGTTAAGACATTGCGTTGGAGGGAGTGTGGAGTTCCAAAATAGCAGCGGTCCCTTTAAATCAGCATTGCACACTGATTTGCGTCATAATCTCCCTACTCTGCATGCTGCCGGCGGTCGTCAGGTGCGTGCGCGCAAACCCCTTTACGACGATGGCGTCCTACGCACTTCCCACCAGAAGTGTGCGCACACATCTCGGACCCCATTTTCGAGGCTTAATTGGCCATGTGGTGCCTAAAAAGCAGGCACTAAACGGCTCAAATACACCCTCACTGATTTTAATCACCGGTTAGACTTGGTAACATATGTTTGGTGAAAGTACTAAATTTCAAGGATTTGACTAGATTGGACTCATAAGCTTAATTAAGACTGGAATATTATAAAATAAAGTTGAAAAAGATTTGTTTTCATATATATTTACCACATTAGAGACAGTTAGTTGCTAATTCTAATTTCATAGAATCATACAGCACAGAAGGAGGCCATTAGGCCATTTGTGCCTGTGCTAGCTCTTTTAAAGAGCTATCCAATTAGTCCCATTCCCCTGTTCCTTCCCCACTGACCGGCAACTTTTTCCTTTTTCAAGTATTTATCCAATTCCCTTTTGAAAGGTACAATTGAATCTGCTTCCTCCACCCTTTCAGGCAGCGCATTCCAGATCATTACAACTTGCTGTTTAAAAAGATTTCTCCTCATCTCCCCTCTGGTTCTTTTGCCAATTATTTTCAATCTGTGTCCTTGGTTACCGACCCTCGTGCCACTGGAAACAGTTTCTCATTACTTACTCCATCAAAACCCTTTATAATTTTAAACACCTTTATTATAGCTCCCCGTGACCTTCTCTGCTCTAAGGAGAACAGCCCCAGTTTCTCTAGTCTCTCCGCATAACTGAAGTCCCTCATCCCTGGTGACTTTCATTTTGCCTCAGACGGTTTCATTTCAAATTATAGGTATTGATATATTTACCTGTGTATAGAAGATGGTACATCACACAACTATTATTATGTGACAACCATCGTTTCATATTTTGATGTTAATCTAAGAATCATAATTTTATTGTTTTATGCATAAATGAACAAAGAACAGACCTAGTGAACTGAGAAGCGGACAGGTCCAGGTTTCTTAGAGTGGCGTATTGTATAAAGCAGCATCTAAACCTTCCTAACACATATAATATTGAGAAAACAAATGCAAGCTATAAGAAAACTGGCAAAAAAATGTCTCCCTATTCTAGTGAAGGCACACTGTCTGGGACAATTCCTGACTCAACTGTTACTGTAACCAGTACCCCCACCATAGCTCATTGCCTTGACGTCAGTCCTACAGATATATTGAGGTGTCAACTTACTTTCTTTATGTCCCAAACCAAATAAAATGTATCTACCTTACCTTGAATGCTGGCTGCTCTAAGCTAATTGTTTTCCAGAGTTGTGTCTCTCCAGGGCTGCAAAGATGGTGCAATTTCAAAGACATTCATAATCCACTCATCAGTCACTCAGGTATCATTTAATCTTTTTATTGATGAAATTAATCACTTTTCCATGGTGTAATCACTGTGAGCATAACATAATGAGGAGTATTATTCCTTAATAAACATTAAATACCTGAGGACCCATGTTGTCTAGAGAGAGGGAAAAAAAGTGAAACACAAAACAAAACACTGCAGATACTGCAAAACTGAAACAAAAATAGAAAATGCTGGAAACACTCAGCAAGTCAGACAGCATCTCTCTGTCTCCTGGAGATATCTACAGTCTTCCTTATTGTTCGTTAATACCCTTACTTTTGTGTTGTCAGAAAATTCCAATCTCATGTTTCCTATGGACAAATCCAAATGATCTATATATTGAGA
Source organism: Heptranchias perlo (assembly GCF_035084215.1). Taxonomy (NCBI): domain Eukaryota; kingdom Metazoa; phylum Chordata; class Chondrichthyes; order Hexanchiformes; family Hexanchidae; genus Heptranchias; species Heptranchias perlo. The sequence continues at coordinate 82,271,670 of NC_090325.1, forward strand.
ATAAAAGTGGACCCAGCACTGCCACCTGGGGTACACCACTTCTGACCCTTCTCTACTCTAAGAAGCACCCACTTACCCTAACTGTTTGTTTCTTATCAGACAACCACCTTTATCCATGCAGCTATATTTAATCCTGTACCATATACCTGAATTTTTGTAACAAGCTTCTTGGGAGACACCTTATCGAATGTCTTCTGTAAATCCATATACACTACATCTATTGCATTTCCATATACACTACATCTATTGCATTTCCATATACACTACATCTATTGCATTTCCATATACACTACATCTATTGCATTTCCATATACACTACATCTATTGCATTTCCATATACACTACATCTATTGCATTTCCATATACACTACATCTATTGCATTTCCATATACACTACATCTATTGCATTTCCTTTATCGATACAATCAGTCACTTCTTTAAAAAATTCAGTCAAATTTGCCAACCATGACTTGCCTTTAACTAATCTATGCTGGCTGCCCTTAATTATCTCATGCTCACTATTTGGTATTGAATTATGGATTCTAAAAGTTTGCCCTCAAATGGCATTAAACTAACTGGTCTATAGTTATCCACTTTTTCCTTCTCTCCTTAATTGAACAGAGGTATTACATTGGCTACTATTATAAGAATAGGTGAATAAGCTAAAAAACAATGAAAAATGAAATTAACTGTAGACGGGTTAAAGGAACTAAGATTAAGCAGCCAAACCAGGAGAGTTCAAAAAAATCCATGAACCAGCAGACCCATTAACCCTGCTGAAAATGGGTGTGAAGGCAGCAGAAATTAGTAGGCCATCAACTCACTGGAAGAAAGAATGCAGACAGACAATGGGTCGGCCACTTAGGGAAACACTAAAACATTAAAAGAGGAATGTGGTTGTATATCAAAAACCTGCAATGGAGACAGCCAAGATCAGCTTATCGCAGGTTTAGAGGGAACACCCCCCTACCTGGCCAAATCACCTGCGAGACAGTACGTCCAGCACGGAGCATGCCCCAGGCAGAAAGCAGTGTATAAAGATTAACCCATACCTACCAGAAGCACAGTCGGAATATCGAAAGGATCAGATACTTCTAGGGGACGTGAATGCTGGCAAAACAGCCTAACCCTGTGTGGTCCTAAAAGGGAAGACGTAAAGGAAGCAGACATAGCGAGGAATATAGAAGTGCCACCCGCGCCGACTGTCTAGTCCTAGACGGGTTGTATATTTCCAGTCTGGGGTTGTTAGTTATCGCTCGATGATGTGTGTATCATTTGCTGTTTGTGAACAATAAAGCCTCAATTCTTTACCAATACGGTGTCGGGTCGAATTGATTATAAGGAACTACCATACCTCATTACGGGATTCCAACACTAACTATCCAGTACAGTGGCACAATTTGCATTTCTAAAGAGGATTGAAAAATTGTGGTTGGTATTTTCTGTAGTTTCCTCTCTCCCTTCTTGAACAGAGTTGTTACATTGGTATCCTGCAGTGATCTAGCGTAATTTACATGGCTACGGAGAATTCGGAAGTTAAGGCCGGTGTCTCTCCTATGCCCTCTCTCAACAGCCTATGCTGCATGCCATTGGGACCTGGTAATTTATCTACCTTAAGTTTTGCTAATTTTTTGAGAGTCAATTCCTCTTCTACAGTTATTTCCAAAAAAATGTCTACGTACTCCTTGAGTATAACTACATTCTCACCTCCAACATCATTTATATACACTGATGCAAAATATTCATTTAATATTTCCACCATACCTCCATCCTCCACAACTTGATTCCCCTCTTTTTCCCTGAATCATCCTACTATCCCTTTAATTATGCTTTCACATTTAATCTCCTTATAAAACCCCTACTGTCACCTTTTACACTATCTGGTAACCTTTTACATATTCCCTTTTAATGCTTCTAATCTTCATTTTCACCTCCCCGTTACGCTTTCTATATTCGTTATGGTTTTCTTTAGTATTGTTAGCCTTAGTTTTACCATATGCTTCCCTTTTAACAAGACTAAATAGAACTTTTTAGCTATTTGCACCATTTTTCTGGGGGCTCCATCGATTTTCTGCTGAAGAACCTCCATGAAAATTCCAGGCATTTGTCCCTGACTCTGTAAACTTAATAAAATGTCCTGGCTGAGACTAATACTATGTCCTGATATCTCTGCACTTCTCACAGCCTGTTTGCAGTCATAACTAATCAGACATAGTTTTGTAATTACCACATCCCTTGAGACATGCAATGTTATTACTTGTGTACTTAATGAGGAACTGTGCCTTCCAAATGAACGTTTGATTGTTAAAACTGTCTGCTGGGGAGACCAGCAGGATGTCATAATGTTAATGGGACTAAGTTGCAGGTGGCAATTCTCCTATTAAGAGGATGCCAGGGTCAGGAAACATGTGGAGAGGAGAGCTGTGATCATGCAATTTTTCCTGAAATTAGGATCAGGCAAAGGAAAATTAGAAGCTGTCTAAATGTACTTTTTGAGGTTTCAATTGCAGAATAAACCTGCACCATCTTATCTGCATTCTGCAGGGATGAAGACCACAATAATAGGGTGTGAGTTCAGTGCACAGCTTGTTGTAGAACAAAATACTAACTAGGGAACCATTGCATATGGAACTTAAACTTTAATGAAAGGAAATGGATTGAGTTAAGATGAAAAGATTCTAGCACTTGACCCAAGAACATTTACTTTTTGAAGCTGTAAATTAGATCTTGTTTAACTTGCATTTATTCAGATGAGATTAGTTACACTACAGGAGCTAAAACCAATTGCATATCTTGCCTTTCAATCGCAATTCAACCATGAAGGCCAAGTTGCCCTAACCCTAACCAAATAATACTCATTGAATACGCTACAGTTTCACTGCCAATTGTTTACAATAATTTACACATTTATGATATTTATAACATCACATCATGGGTTAGTAAATCCTTTCCTGAATTTTAAGGCCAATTTTGCAAGGCTCCAGTGCCAGCGTTGGCAGCAACAAGAGGACGCTGCAAAAAGCAGACGTCCAGGTCTGTGCAGCCAATGTGCAGAATGCTGCATCTTACTGCAAACGAATTGGCAAGTTTTCTTGAAGATGCATGGTCAGTGAGGGCAACCCACATTTGAGCCTTGAAAATGATGTTAATAAAGGATTTCACATATTTTTGGCCAGCTTCAAACATAGCGATGAGTTTACCCTGAACAGGATTGTAATCTTCTGTTTTTTAATCATGGTTGATTGTGTTTTGCTCCAAACGTTTGTTTTGATCACTGTGCAATTCACCACTTTTGTATTTTTTTCCCCAATATTCTCCGACAGTATTGTTGACTACTGCTGCAGTTCAGCTTGCAGCAAACAAAGTGGTGAGCATAGGAATTCATCTGGAGGTTCCAATGGCACTGCATGTTCTAAGTGAGGAAGATGAGGGGCTAACAAATTCAGGTTTAATGACACCTGAGCATGATTTTAGCATGGAGCCAGGAACTGAGTCGATGGGTAGATTGTCACGTGGGAAACCTGAAAGTCAGATGAGCGCTCTGGAATCTGCAATCGCAACTCAATAGAAGACAAATGATTTCACTTCTGGGTTTCCCGTGCTACAGCCAGCCAGATTGATAGGCTGACAGGCTGTTGGGAGGGAAAGAAGTTGGAAATCAGAGAGGAGCGTGGGAGGGAGAGATCGTGGGCAGTGGAGGATATGGTGGTGGGGGGGGGTCTGATGCCAGAAGCGGCCATCAGTGGGAGTGGGGTCTCGACCATCGGTGGGGGGTCGTCTCGACTGGGGGGGGGGGAATTCTCGACCATGGGGGTGGGGGTGCCTCAACCATCATGGGGGTTTCGACCATGGGGGGGTCTCGAACATGGGGAGTGTTGACCATTATGGGGTGGGGGGGGGTTCTTGACATGAATGCTGGTTTAATATCCTAACCAGCAATTTCTGAGGTGGGGGTGGTTGGGGATGAATGAGAGTCTGTGATCCTATGCTAGAATTTCTGCTCAGTGGTGGGGAGGAGAAGGTTCACTGTCCCAACCTGGAATTTGTGCTATGTGTTTGTGGTCATATGCTGTGGGGATGAATTTGGCCTTAGGGTCATTTTTTGGGGGCTTGTTTCTCGATATATAATCATTGCTCAGTGGATGGGTTTTGATTTTGATTTTTTTACTCCACTGAGTAGGAGGCATTGTTTATTATTCTACCAGGGGTTGTAGAAAATGATGCAATGATGGTGCTGTGGGGGAGAGATTTATTTTCATTGGTTGCAGTTCTTGCTAGTTGATCTCCCATGATATTGTACACGGGGAGTCAAAACCATTGCAACATTTCACATCAACCAAGAGAGATATTTGAACCAAGACAGGGAGGGGAAGGGTGAGAGAAAGGGAGAGGGTGAGAACAGTGAAGGCAGACTGAGTGAGGGGGAGAGGAAGGGCAGGGAAGGGAGAGGCAGCGAGGGGGAGGAATAGGGAGAGGAGAGAGGGTGAATAGTGGGTGAGGACAGGGGAAGGGCGGGGTGAGGGAGAGATGAGGGGAGAGGAGGACGGTAAGGGAGAGGAGAGAGGGAAAATGAAAGAGATGGGGAGGAATAGATAGGGAGCAGGAGGAGGGGAGAGGGAGAGAAGAAGGTGAGGTGGAGAAGGAGAGAAGCGATTTTATGATCAATGCAACATAACGTCTAACCACCTCCCCATGACATTCAACCATCACCGAATCATAGAATAGAATCATAGAATCATAGAGAGCTTACAGCACGGAAGGAGGCCATTCGGCCCATTGAGTCTGCGCCGGCTCTATGCAAGAGCAATTCAGCTAGTCCCACTCCCCCGCCCTATCCCCGTAGCCCTGCAAATTTTTTACTTTCAAGTACTTATCCTGTTCCCTTTTGAAGGCCATGATTGAATCTGCCTCCACCACCCCCTCGGGCAGTGCATTCCAGATCCTAGCCACTCGCTGTGTAAAAAACTTTTTTTCTCATGTCACCTTTGGTTCTTTTGCCAATCACCTTAAATCTATGCCCTCTGGTTCTTGACCTTTCCGCCAATGGGAACAGTTTTTCTCTATCTACTCTGTCCAGACCCTTTGTGATTTTGAATACTTCTATCAAATCTCCTTACAACCATCTCTGTTCCAAGGAGAACAACCCCAGCTTCTCCAGTCTATCCACGTAACTAAAGTCCCTCATCCCTGGAATCATTCTAGTAAATCTCTTCTGCACCCTCTCTAAGGACTTCACATTTTTCCTAAAGTGTCCAGAACTGGACACAATACTCCAGTTGTGGCTGAACCAGTGTTTTATAAAGGTTCATCATGACTTCCATACTTTTGTACTCTATGCCTCTATTTTTAAAGCCCAGGAACCCATATGCTATTTTAACTGCTTTCCCAACCTGCCCTGCCACCTTCAATGATTTGTGCACAAAGACCCCCAGATCTCTCTGTTCCTGTACCCCTTTTAGAATTGTGCCCTCTAGTTTATATTGCCTCTCCTTGTTCTTCCTACCGAAATGTACCAATTCGCATTTCATCTGCCACATGTCCGCTTATGCTATCAGCCTGTCTATATCCTCTTGACGTCTATCACTATCCTCCTCACTGTTTACTACCCTTCCAAGTTTCGTGTCTTCTGCAAATTTTGAAATTGTGCCCTGTACACCCAAGTTCAAGTCATTAATATAGATCAAGAAAAGCAACGGTCCCAGCACTGACCCCTGGGGAACACCACTGTATACCTCCCTCCAGTCCAAAAAACAACCGTTCACCACTACTCTCTGTTTCCTGTCACTTAGCCAATTCTGTACCCATGTTGCGACTGCCCCCTTTATTCCATGGGCCGCAATCTTGATGACAAGCCTACCATGCGGCACTTTATCAAATGCCTTTTGAAAGTCCATATACACCACTTCAACTGCATTGCCCTCATCTACCCTTTCTGTTACCTCATCAAAAAACTCTATCAGGTTAGTTAAACACGATTTGCCTTTAACAAATCCGTCCTGACTTTCCCTAATCAATTCACACTTGTCCAAGTGACTGTTAATTCTGTCCCAGATTATCGTTTCTAAAAGTTTCCCCACCACTGAGGTTAAACTGACTGGCCTATAGTTGCTGGGTTTATCCTTACATCCTTTTTTGAACAAGGGTGTAACATCTGCAATTCTCCAGTCCTCTGGCAGCACCCCCGTATCTAAGGATGTTTGGAAGATTATGGCCAGTACCTCCGCAGTTTCCATCCTTACTTCCCTCAGCAACCTAGGATGCATCCCATCCGGACCGGGTGACTTATCTACTTTAAGTACAGCTAGCCTTTCAAGTACCTCTTCTTTATCACTTTTTAGCCCATCCAGTATCTCAACTATATCTTCCTTTACTGAGACTGAGGCAACATCTTCTTCCTTGGTAACGACAGTTGCACTGTACTCATTCAGTACCTCGGCCATCCCCTCTGCCTCCATGAGTAGATCTCCTTTATGGTCCCTAATTGGCCCCACTCCTCCTCTTACTACCCATTTACTATTTATATGCCTGTTGAAGACTTTTGGATTCCCTTTTATGTTGGTCGCCAGTCTATTCTCATACTCTCTCTTTGCCCCTCTTATTTCCTTTTTCACTTCCCCTCTGAACTTTCTATATTCTGCCTAGTTCTCACTTATATTATCAACCTGACAGCTGTCATACCCCCTTTTCTCCACTTCATCTTACTTTCTATCTCCTTTGTCATCCAGGGAGCTCTGGCTTTGGTTGCCCTACCTTTCTCCCTCGTGGGACTGTACCTAGACTGCACCCGAACCATCTCCTCTTTAAAGGCTGCCCACTGTTCAATTACAGTTTTGCCTGCCAATCTTTGATTCCAATTTACCCAGGCCAGATCTGTTCTCATCCCACTGAAATTGGCCCTCCTCCAATGGAGTATTTTTACTTTAGAGTTGTCTGTGTCCTTTTCCACAGCTATTCTAAACCTTATGATACTCTGATCACTGCTCCTTAAATGCTCTCCCACTGACACTTGCTCCACTTGGCCTGTTTAATTCCCTAGAACCATGTCCAGCAAAGTCTCCTTCCTCTTTGGGCCGGAAATGTACTGGTCAAGAAAATTATCCTGAACACATTTCAAAAATTCCTCCCCCTCTTTGCCTCTTATAATATTATTATCTCAGTCTATATGAGTATAGTTGAAGTCCCCTGTTATCACTACCCTATAGCTTTTGCACCTCTCTGTAATTTCCCTGCAAATTTGTACCTCTATATCCTTCCCACTGGTTGGTGGCCTATAGAATACACCCAGTAATGTAATGGCACCTCTATTGTTTCTTAACTCTAACCAAATAGATTCTGTCCTTGACCCCTCCAGGACATCCTCTCTCTCCAGCACTGTAATATTCTCCTTAATCAATACTGCCACTGCCCCTCCTTTCTTTCCTTCCCTATCTTTCCTGAACACCTTGTATCCAGGAATATTTAATACCCAATCCTGACCTTGTTTACCACACTTTCTGCATTTACACACATGCACAGCAAACCAGTCTTAGACTTTCTTGTACTCTCTCTTAGTCTGATCCCACCTAATACTGTGCAATTTCTTGATCTGTGCTATCTTTCTCCCCCAATCTTTTATGCCCCTTGTTTCTCCTTTCCAATGCTACATCCTGTTGCCCATCCCCCTGCCAAATTAGTTTAAACTCTCCCCCCACCTAGCACTAGCGAACCTCCCCCCAAGGACATTGGTTCCAGCTCCACCATCAACATACTGGGGATCACCATTGACCAGGAACTTAACTGGACTTGCCATATAAATACTGTGGCTACAAGGGCAGGTCAGAGGCTGGGTATTCTGCGGCGAGTGACTCACCTCCTGACTCCCCAGTGCCTTTTCACCATCTACAAGGCATAAGTCAGGAGTGTGATGGAATACTCTCCACTTGCCTGGATAGTCAAGAAGCTCGACACCATCCAGGACAAAGCAGCCCGTTTGATTGGCACCCCATCCACCACCCTAAACATTCACTCCCTTCACCACCGCGCACCATGGCTGCAGTGTGTACCATCCACAGGATGCACTGCAGCAACTTGCCAAGGCTTCTTCGACAGCACCTCCCAAACCTGCGACCTTTACCACCTAGAATGATAAGGGCAACAGGCACATGGGAACAACACCACCTGCATGTTCCCCTCCAAGTCACACACCATCCCGACTTGGAAATATATCGCCGTTCCTTCATCATCACTGGGTCAAAATCCTGGAACTCCCTATCTAACAGCACTGTGGGAGTACCTTCAGCACACGGACTGCAGCGGTTCTAGAAGGCGGCTCACCAGCACCTTCTCAAGGGCAATTAGGGATGGGCAATAAATGCTGGCTTTGCCAGCGACGCCCACATACCATGAACGAATAAAAAACAATTTAAGTCATTTGTTTTTTGAACTTCCTAACAGCACCAGCACTAGCATTAGCATTAAAAGATGAAAACTATAACGGATGTCTCTGGCAGTTCTATTCCACTGGAAATGGGAAATGTGGTGGATTCAATCAAAGGGCCTGTCAATCACTGCTGAGGGAAGACTCAGCAGAGGAAAAAGAAGGACCTTTAGGAACTCTGGTGTGGAAAGTCGATTTATTACAGCAGATATGACAGAAAAGAGAAAATTAGAGAAAGGGATGAAGTATTTACTGGAAGTGGGGTGGGAAGAATCACAATCCAAATAGTTGTGGGAGTCCAAGCTTGTAATACATATCTATGGAAAGCCTATTACTAAAGATGGAGAGAGAGAAATCCAGAAAAAGAAGTGAAGAGATGGACCACACAAAGGCAAATAGTGGATGAGAATTAGAAACACATTTGGAGTTCTACCATTTTTATTAGCAAAACAGCCAAATTCTTATAAAATGTTATGATTCTTTCAAGTAACTTGACTGCAGAATATTTCAATATTACAGATGTTGTCATCATTCTTAAAAATATAAGCTTGTGCACATACTCAACATTGATTCAGGAGGTTAACAATTGATTATTTTTAAGTTTATTTAATTTAATTGAGTGATGGTTGGAAGAGTGAATGGAGAGCCAACTTTTTTTTTATTCGTTCACGGGTTGTGGGCGTCGCTGGCGAGGCCGGCATTTATTGCCCATCCCTAATTGCCCTTGAGAAGGTGGTGGTGAGCCGCCTTCTTGAACCGCTGCAGTCCATGTAGTGAAGGTTCTCCCACAGTGCTGTTAGGAAGGGAGTTCCAGGATTTTGACCCAGCGACGATGAAGGAACGGCGATATATTTCCAAGTCGGGATGGTGTGCGACTTGGAGGGGAACGTGCAGGTGGTGTTGTTCCCATGTACCTGCTGCTCTTGTCCTTCTAGTTGGTAGTGGTCGCGGGTTTGGGAAGTGCTGTCAAAGAAGCCTTGGCGAGTTGCTGCAGTGCATCCTGTGGATGGTACACACTGCAGCCACGGTGCGCCGGTGGTGAAGGGAGCCAAACTTTTGCCTGAGAGAACTGAGAGACCAGCTGCAATCCCTGAGCTTTTCTTGAGATGCGCCAATCACAGGTTTAAAGGGCCAAATCAACCTCTGCATGAATCTCACCTTCGTTTCAATGGCGAGTTTGAGAAGCCATGGAAAACCCGTACAGGTAAGGTAAAATTCGTTTCAGGTTCAGAATCCACAAAAAATACCTATCTTACGTATTTGAAGTAGGTAAATTGCCCCTTTAACGAACTGCCCACCAGCATTAACAGGGGATGCGATTTCTGGGTTTCACATACGTGTGCGCATCCAAACGTGCCTGGGTTAAACCCGGAAGTGGACGTGTTGGAGCCAGGTTGCGGACCCGTTGATGAAATCAACAATTTTTACTGCGGACCCGCCCCTAGCCCACCCATTCTTGGGGTTTAAAATTACCCCCATTATATCCACACACATCACTATCTCAGTACCGACATTTGCAAACCTTGTCACAGCTGTCTCGACTTGTCTGGGAGAACTGTCTTCACCACCTCCATTCACAAGAGATGCTGTTACAGAATTATGCCATCGAATGCAGGCACACCTATTCATCCTGTAGCAGTGAGGGTTACCACAGCATTAGATTTTTATGCTACTGGATCTTTCCAAGCCACTGTAAGGGACATCTGACGGATCAGGCGCACATGTGTCAAACAATTGACAGACGCAATGTTTACAAGAGGCAACACCTTCATCACTTTCCCTATGGAAAGTAGGCATTGAGAGAGAATAGGATTTTCACTGGATGACAAGGTTCCCAAGAGTCCAGGCATCATCGATGGCACTCGTATGGTCATCAGGGCTCCTTATATCAACAAGGGCTCACCTACAACAGTGGTCTGAAACATGGAAGTCAAAATTGTATAGAATAAAAAGGATAAAGGAACTCAGGAACATAATGCATGAACATTTATCTATTAGCGATCATAATATGATCGAGTTCAATGTTGTGTTTCAATATTAAGTAAGGCCGACTTCAAAGGGATGAGATAGAGACTGTCCACAATAAACTGGGCAAATCTGTTAATGGGTAAAATGACAGAAGATCAGTGGGAGGTGTTCAAAAAAGAATTTAACGTGATACAGAACCAATTTATACCCCTAAGGGACAAAAGCTCTACTTGCCAAAAAAACAGCCATGGATGACAAAAGAGGTAAGGGACAACATAAAACTAAAAGAAAAAGCATATAAAAATGCAAAAAATAGCACAAATCCTGGCGACTGGGAGAGATACAAAGAACAGCAAAGGGTGACAAAACAGATAGTAAGAGCTACAAAAAGGGAGTATGAAAAGAAACTTGCAAGGGATATCAAAATCAACACAAAAAGTTTTTACAGTTATATTAGGAGAAAGAGGGTGATCAAGAGCAATGTGGGCCTCTTAAAAACTGATAATGGTGATATTGTAAATGAAAATAAGGAAATGGTGGACATGTTAATTAATTACTTTGTGTCAGTATTTACAGCAGAGGAAGAGGATAGCATGCCAGACACCCCAAGGAAACTAATTTTGAATCAGGGACAGGGACTCAATAACATAAGAAAATTAACAGTAATGAAGAAAATAATGACACTAAAGAGTGACAAATCCGCAGGACCAGATGGTTTCCATCCCAGGGTTTTAAAGGAAGTAGGTGAGAACATTGCAGAAGCCATAACTGTAATCTTCCAAAGTTCTCTCAATTCAGGAACCATCCCTTTAGATTGGAAAATTGCAAGCCACTTTGCTATTTAAGAAAGGTGAGAGAGGGAAACTAAGGAATTATAAACCAGTTAGCCTAACATCTGTTGTCGGGAAATTACTAGAGTCTATAATTAAGGATAGAGTGACTGAACACCTTGAAAATTTTCAGCTGAACAGAGAGAGCCAGCATGGATTTGTAAAGTGTAGGTCATGTCTGATGAACCTGATTGAATGTTTTGAAGAGGTGACTAAAGTAGTGGACAGGGGAATGTCTATGGATATTATTTATATGGACTTCGAGAAGGCATTTGATAAAGTCCTTCAGAAGAAATTGTTAGCTAAAGTTTAGGCTCATGGAATTGAGGGCAAATTATTGACCTGGTTAGGAAATTGGCTGAGCGGCAGGAGACAGAGAGTAGGGATAATGGGCAGGTACTCAAATTGGCAGGATGGGACAGGTGGTGTCCCACAGGGATCTGTGTTGGGGCCTTAACTATTCACTGTATTTATTAATGACTTAGATGACGGGCTAGAGAGCCACATATCCAAGTTTGCCGATGACACAAAGATAGGCATCATTGTGAGCAGTGTAGATGGAAGCATAAAATTACAGGGAGATATTAATAGATTAAGTGAATGGGTAAAACTGTGGCAAATGGATTTCAGTGTAGGCAAGTGTGAGGTCATCCACTTTGGACCTAAAAAGGATAGATCAGAGTAGTTTCTAAATGGCGAAAAGCTCAAAACAGTGGAAGTCCAAAGAGGCTTAGGGTCCATGTACATAGATCATTAAAATGTCATGGACAGATACAGAAAATAATCAAAAAGGCTAATGAAATGCTGGCCTTTATATCTAGAGGACTAGAATACATGCTGGCTACAGCTACAAAGCCCTGGTTAGACCACACCTGGAGTACTGTGTTCAGTTCTGGGCACCGCACCTTAGGAAGGATGTATTGGCTTTGGAGGGAGTACAGCATATGAGACCTGGACTCCAAGGGTTAAATTACGAGGTGAGATTACACAAACTAAAGTGGTATCCCCTGGAATTTAGAAGATTAAGGGGTGATTTGATCGAAGTTTTCAAGATATTAAGAGGAACTGATAGAGTAGATAGAGAGAAACTATTTCCGCTGGTTGGGGAGTCTAGGACTAGGGGACATAGCCTAAAAATTAGAGCCAGGACTTTCAGGAGTGAAGTTAGGAAATAGTTCTACACGCAAAGAGTGGTAGAAGTTCAGAACTCTCTTCCACAAATGGCAGTTGATGTTAGCTCAATTGTTAATTTTAAATCTGAGATTGATAGATTTTTATTAACCAAAGGAATTGAGGGATATGGGGCTAAGGCGGGTACATGGAGTTTTGTCACAGATCAGCCATGATCTCATTGAATGGCGAAGCAGGCTCGCGGGGCTAAATGGCCTACTCCTGTTCCTATGTTCCTAATAACAGGCTGTTTTTGTTCAGTGCAGGCCTCAAGGGTTGTAGGTAGTATTGTGTTTCTGGATGTAGTGTCATACGATAGTCCTGTTACAGCTGGAGCCACATCTAAATAAATAGTGGTTTCCAGTGTCTGCCCACTAGATAGCATTCCTTACTTTGAGAGTTATACTGGATTGGGATCATGTGCTGCCTTATCTGTCCTTTGTCTTGTCATATGCCAGGGGTTGGGTGCTCCTGCAGGATGAACAGTGATATGTGTGACAATGGACTGAAGGGTTTCACTGAGGAGAGGGAAGCCCGTCAACAGTGATTGCTGGAGACAATCCCCCTGCCTGTCTTACCAACCACTGACACTCCTGCACATTGGAGGCCTAGGTCTAAATAGCCATGGTTACTGCATTTTTGAGAAACGTTTATAAGATTGATCCCACAGTCCTTGAAGGCTCCACTGTGGACAGCCATGAAGTTACCACAGGTTCCCAAGTGCACCGCACTTTTGAAATTCCACAACACTCTGCTGCAGAGAGATCAGTGCAGAACCGCTGCACACTCTTCAGCATCCCTTGTAGGATGTCCGACCAAGGCTCGATACAACTGAAACACAACTTTCTCTCTTTTTATTCCAGCCTCCTTGAGATAAAGGCCAACATTCCATTAGCCCTTTTGATTGCTTTTTGTAATTGTCTACTAGCTTTAAATGATTTGTGTACTTGAACTCCCAAATCTCTTTGTTCCTCTACAGTTCCTAGTTTCTCACCACTTAGAAAATATTCTGATTTATCTTTCTCTATTCCTTCATCCAAATCATTGATAAATATGGTGAAAAGTTGAGACCCCAGAACAGATCCCTTGTCACAATTGCCAATCAGTGTACATGCCCTTTATCCCACTCTCTGTCTCCTACCTCCCAATGAATTTCCAACCCAAGACAAAAGGTTACCTCCAATTCTGTGCACTCTCATTTTTGCCAACAATTTTTTGTGTGGAACTTTATTGAATGCTTTCTGGATTACAATCAATTAAATTTGAGTGAACTCAGACAACATCCCCAGCTCAAACCAGAAATGAGCCACTTGACCTTTGGTCAATAGCACAAGCATTATTTCCTGTAAGAATGAAGGGAAGCCTCTCTCAAAAAAATAAAAAATGTTTTACGAAAGGAAAGCTTAACCAGTTAGAAGATTTCGAAAATGGTGAGAATTCAAAAAGTATACCTCACATCAAATGTGATGTGAAGCTTGAACAAAATTTGCCCAGAATGTAATAGGTATGCCCGGTGGTAAACTGGGAGGGAAGAGGCCTTGCACCTGATATGCCACATGAATGCATGGTGATCTTTTGTGCTATTGCACAGCAACCATCCCATAGGTCAGTGTCGGAACATGCCTGCAATGAGGTACAGCCAAGTTTCAGATCGCAGCTGACCATTACTGTAACTCAATATGTTAGCTCTATGTTGCCTGGTAACTGTAGTTTTCCTTGCAATAGGAGGCATGACTCTTCATCTGGCTGTCTGCTGACCCAGATTCTGTGAATATGGCTCCCAGAAATAATTTCCAGGTAGGTGTGACAGGGCCTTCAGATATGATTGACCAAGGTGCCATCAATCAAGATATGTTAGCTGTTGATCACCCTGGCATGCCTATTTTCATACGGTGCCACTGAAAGCATGGCATACTGGGGGATATTTTCAACTGCCAACCACCTGTTTTTCATGTTAAAAATGGGCAGCCAAGCAGTTGACAATCAGGGGTCACCTCAGCTGATCCATTCATGCCTAAATGGACAAGCAGCCTGCCCGCCTGTAACAAGCGGGAGGCTGCTTAAGTATGTAAATCAGGATCCTATATCTGTTGTAGGATCCCGATTGCAATTTTCAGATACAAGTGGGCAGCATTTGCATTGTGCAAGAGCTGCCCATTTGTATCAGGAGCACAGTGGCCTGAGCAACTTAAAGGGACCACTACAAGCTACAGGCAATTTTTAATTTTTATTTTTGTGGGACGAGGACGAGCAGAGGAGGTTTGTTTAACACTGTCTGAAGATGCCAGTGGGTGGAAACAGAGCACCTTCATGCAGCCTGACCTACCTAGCATCTCCTTGCAGGTCTTCTTCCTCTAAACACCTCACATATCAGGATTCCCATTGGAAAACCCATTGGTGCCAGTAACGGTATGGAGTGAAAAAAATAAGTTACAATAATTTGCACAAAGGTTCAAGAGAACTCAAGCCAGGAGAGAAAAAAGAATGAAGAAAAATGGTTAGGAAATGGCTGAAATCTGCTAACCTTAACATAACTGAATCCTTTCCATGACCTCCGTATACTTACCACCTCCTACCAACCCTGGAAGCTCATTTCACTTGGGTGTGATTTAGATCTAATGTTTTACACGCCCTCAAATTAATATTTAAACCAAGTGCCTGCCTGTTTGAATGAGCGAGCGCTTCTATCATTGCTGGTCCCACACTGTGGAAATTGTACAATGGAGCAGAGTGTGCTGAGCTCTGGCTGGATGTTACTGCTTTAATTTTCCTTTGACTATTACAGTAAGAATGACCACTGGTAGACTTTGCACGTTCACAGTGTGCCTGGAAGCAGAAATGTCTGAACCACAACCAAACAGACGCACGTTGCTTCACTCTCAGACTTAGTTCTTCACTGCAAATGGTCCAAAAGGAGATGCACATCATACAAATATTTTGTTAATAATATCGGCGCAGTTATCCATTTTTTCCCCCTCCTTACAGTTTTGCTCACACTCTCCTCCTGTGTAAATGTTAGGTGAGGACAGGCTGTGATGTGGCTGCGATGACCCCCATGGTTAATAAGCATGCCAACACCCATTCACATGTGAAGCATGGCTACTTGGACAAGGCACCAGAGAGCTGTCAGTAGTGGTGGAACCATACCCCAATAAGAGGCAGCCTCTTAAGGAGCAATGGGGGGGAACAAAGAAAAAAAAGACTGCTGCATAATAAATTTTTAAAAAATACTTTATAGAATGCAGATAAAAATGGAGGATAAAGATTCTGATGAATCTCTGCGGAGGTTCTCCCTGGAGAAATGGCATAATTGGTGTCTATGCCATTTCTCTGGGGTTTTCGCAGTTGGTCTACCGAGGTTGAGGCGGAAGAGCAGTAGAGCCCCCACGGAGTTTATCTGGTCTGTCATAGAATCGTAGAATGATACGGTACAGAAACAAGACATTCAAGGCATCGAGTGTGTGCTAAGGTTTTTCTCCACTTGAGCCATCTATTCTAATCTCTTGCTTGCTCCCCACATCCTTTAATGTTCATCTTTTTCAAGCAACAATCTGATTCTATTTTAAAAGATTTTATGGGCTGTTTTAACAACAGTTTGTGGTAGAGAGCTCCATATTCTAACCACCTTCTGTGTAAATAATTTTTTCTTCTAACTGCCCCTTTAGTTCTTTTTGTGATTATATTAAATATGGGCCTCCTCGTTACTCTTGTTTTTCTTTTTAGATACATTTAATACATTAGAAAATTTAATAGGTATTATTCTGCATAGATAATGCTTATTAAATGGCAAGATAAATGGACCAACACTGAAATCCTTGCTCATACTGAACTAGAAGCCAGTCTGTTTCAGGCCCAGCTGTGATGGACTGGTCACGTTCTTGGGACGCCAGATGGCTGCATTCCTAAGGTTAAACTTTACTCCCAGTTGAAAGAAAGAAAGCAGTACAATCAAGGAGGAAAGTGCAAACTTTATTAGGACACACAAGGGAAATGTTAACCGTTGCAATATCTCTACTGACTCCTGGAAAATCATCACAAAAATACCGAAACCGCCAGTATAGCACCATGACTATAAGAATCAATAACAGCCGGTTTTGAAATATATGAGAATTCTTAGAAAGAAGATGCAGGAGATTGAACTATAAAAACGTTATGACTCAAGCTCATACTAGATAACATTTCCTTTTTTTTATTCATCCATTTATGGATGTCGGTGTCGCTGGCAAGGCCAGCATTTATTGCCCATCCCTAATTGCCCTTGAGAAGGTGGTGCTGAGCCGTCTTCTTGAACCACTGCAGTCCGTGTGGTGAAGGTTCTCCCACAGTGCTGTTAGGTAGGGAGTTCCAGGATTTTGACCCAGCAACGATGAAGGAACGCCGATATATTTCCAAGTCAGAATGTTGTGTGACTGGAGGGGAACGTGTAGGTGGTGTTGTTCCCATGCATCTGCTGCCCTTGTCCTTCTAGGTAGGTTTGGGAGTTGTCGAAGAAGCCTTGGCGAGTTGCTACAGTGCATCTTGTAGATGGTACACACTGCAGCCACAGTGCGCCGGTGGTGAAGGGAGTGAAAGTTTAGGGAGGTGGATGGGGTGCCAATCAAGCGGGCTGCTTTGTCCTGACTGGTGTCCTGACTGGTGTCGAGCTTCTTGAGTGTTGTTGGAGCTGCACTCATCCAAGCAAGTGGAGAGTATTCCATCACACTCCTGAGTTGTGCCTTGTAGATGGTGGAAAGGCTTTGGGGAATCAGGAGGTGAGTCACTCGTCACAGAATACCCAGCCTCTGACCTGCTCTTGTAGCCACAGTATTTATGTGGCTGGTCCAGTTAAGTTTCTGGTCAATAGTGGCCCCCAGGATGTTGATGGTGGGGGATTCGGCAATGGTAATGCCGTTGAATGCCAAGGGGTGGTGGTTAGACTCTCTCTTGTTGGAGATGGTCATTGTCTGGCATTTGTCTGGCGCAAATGTTACTTGAGCCTTATGTGCAAAGTTCACTTCCATGGACAAGCCCACGCTCCCTATGGAAAAAGATTTTATGTGCAAAGTAATCTGGGATAACATGCCCAGGTCAAACAATGAACTATTTTATTGTTACTGTGATACATTTGTGAAGTGATACATTTCGGTAGGAAGAACGAGGAGAGACAATGTAATCTAGAGGGCACAATTCTAAAATGGGTACAGGAACAGAGCGATCAGGGGGTATATGTGCACAAATCATTGAAGGTGGCTGGCCAGGTTGAGAAAGTGGTTAAAAAAGCATATGGGATCCTGGGCTTTATAAATAGAGGCATAGAGTACAAAAGTATGGAAGTCATGATGAACCTTTATAAAACAATGGTTCGGCCACAACTGGAGTATAGTGTCCAGTTCTGAGCAGCGAACTTCAGGAAAGATGTGAAGGCCTTAGAAAGGGTGCAGAAGAGATTTACTAGAATGATTCCAGGGATGAGGGACTTTAGTTACATGGATAGACTGGAGAAGCTGGGGTTGTTCTCCTTGGAACAGAGACAGTTGCGAGGAAATTTGATAGAGTCATTCAAAATCATGAAGGGTCTAGACAGAGTAGATATAGAGAAACTGTTCACATTGTTGGAAGGGTCAAGGACCAGAGGACATAGATTTATGGTGATTGGCAAAAGAACCAAAGGTGACATGAGGAAAAACTTTTTTACACAGCGAGTGGTTAGGATCTGGAATGCACTGCCTGAGGGAGTGGTGGAGGCAGATTCAATCATGGCTTTCAAAAGGGAACAGGATAAGTACTTGAAAGCAAAAAATTTGCAGGGCTACGGGGATAGGGCGGGGGAGTGGGACTAGCTGGATTGCTCTTGCATAGAGCCGGCGCGGACTTGATGGGCTGAATGAATTCTTTCCGTGCTGTAACCTTTCCACGATTCCATGATCTTACTGGATAACACGTAGACTCTTTTTGATGTATATTAATGACCTGGCCTTGAGTATAGAGAGTCTCATTTCAAAGTTTGCAGATGACACAAAACTCAGAAATGTAGTAAACAATGTGGAGGAAAGTAACAGGCTTCGGGAGGACACAGACAGACTGGTTCTGTTGGGGAGGGTTTAAATTAGTATGGCAGGGGGTTGGGAACCATAGGACAAATTCAGACCAGGAAACGGGAAGTAGAAAAGCAGTTAGTGACGTAGTTAGCGACTCAGAAAGGCAAAAGAAGCAAAGGTTAAATAGTGTTCAGCACAGGAATTTGACGGGGTTAAAGGGTATATACTTCAATGCAATGAGTATTACAAACAAAGCAGATAAGCTAAGGGCACAGATAGACAGATGGCAGCATGATATCATTGCCATAATGGAAACCTGTCTTAAAGAGGGGGATAATTGGCAGCTCAATATCCCTGGATAAAGAGTTTTCAGGCAGGATAGGGTGGGCGATAAAAAAGGAGGGGGGGGGGTAGCATTATTGGTTAAAGAATCAATTACAGTTGTGAGAAGGGATGATATGCTAAATGGATCATCAATCGAGGCCATATGGGTTGAGCTAAGAAATAAAAAAGGGGCAGCCACACTACTAGGAGTGTACTATAGACCCCCGAATAGCGAAAGGGAGATAGAAGAACAAATATGTAGGCAAATTTCTGAGTGCAAAAATAAGAGGTCAATAATAGTAGGGGACTTCAACTACCCTAACATCAACCGGGATTCAAACAGTGAGGGGCATAGAGGGCGCAAAATTCTTGATCAGTGTCCAGGAGAACTTTTTTGCCAGTACATGACAAGCCCAACAAGAGGGGATGCAATTCTAGATTTAGTTCTGGGAAATGAAGATGGGCAAGTGGGTGAAGTGACAGTGGGTGACCATATTGGGGATAGTGACCACAATTCAGTTAGTTTTAGCATTATTATGGAAAAGGACAGAGTTAAATCAGGAGTAAACGTTTTAAATTGGGGGAAGGCAAATTTTACAGAACTAAGAGGTGATTTGGCAGAAGTGGACTGGACACAACTACTTGAGGAGAAATCAGTGGCAAGCCAGTGGGAGGCACTAAAAAGTGAAATTCTACGGGTACAATGCAGACACGTCCCTTCAAAGTAAAAGGGTGGCACTGCCAAATTTAGAGCCCCCTGGTTGTCTAAAAGTATACGGGGCAAGATAAAGCAGAAAAAGAAAGCTTATGACTGTCACAGAAAATTAAATACTGCAGAAAGCCTAGAGGAGTATAGAAAGTACAGGGATGACGTAAAAAAGGAAATAAGGAAAGCAAATACAGGGCATGTAAAAATATTAGCTAGTAAGATTAAAGAAAACCCAAAGATGTTTTATCAGTACATTAAGAACAAGACAATAGCTAAGGAAAAGGTGGGACCCATCAGGGATGATAAGGGTAACTTGTGTGTAGAAGCAGAGGATGTGGGTAGGGCTTTAAATGAATATTTTGTCTCCGTATTCACAAAGGAAAGGGATGATCCAAATGTAGTAGTTAAAGAGGAGAGGTGTGAAATATTGGATAAAGTAAACATATGAGAGAGGAAGTACTAGAGGGACTGGAATCCTTGAAAGTTGATAAGTCACCAGGGCCGGATGGATTGTTTCCTAGGCTATTGAAGGAAGCCAGGGAGGAAATAATGGATGCTCTGAGGATCATTTTCCAATTCTCACTAGATGCAGGGGAGGTACTGGAGGACTGGAAGACTGCAAACGTAGTACCATTGTTTAAAAAGGGTACGAGGGAAAGGCCGAACAATTATAGGCCGGTCAGTCTTACCTCGGTGGTGGGCAACCTATTAGAATCAATACTGAGAGATAGGATAAACTGTCTCTTGGAATGGCATGGTTTAATCAGGGAAAGTCAGCATGGATTTGTTCAGGGAAGGTCATGCCTTACAAATCTGATTGAATTCTTTGAGGAAGTGGCAAGGAGCATTGATGAGGGTAGTACAGTGGATGTTATCTACATGGATTTTAGTAAGGCATTTGACAAGATCCCACATGGCAGACTGGTGAGAATGGGATACAGGGAAATGTGGCGAATTGGATCCAAAATTGGCTCAATAACAGGAAGCAAAGGGTAAAAGTCGACGAATGTCTTTGTGAATGGAAATCTGTTTCCAGTGGTGTGCCACAGGGCTCAGTGTTGGGTCCCTTGCTATTTGTGGTATATATTAATGATTTGGACTTGAATGTAGGGGGCATGATTGGCAAATTTGCAGACGACACAAAAATTGACCGTGTAGTTGATAGTGAAGAGAATAGCTGTAGACTCCAAGAAGATATCAATGGGTTGGTGGAGTGGGTGGAAAAGTGGCAAATGGAGTTCAACCCAGAGAAGTGTGAGGTAATGCACTTAAGGAGGGCAAACAGCAAAAGGGAATACGCAGTAAATGGGAATATATTGAGAGGAGTGTGGAAGTGAGAGACCTTGGAGTGCATGTGCACAGGTCCCTGAAGGTGGCAGTACAGATAGATAAGGTTGTGAAGAAGGCATACGGAATGCTCTCCGTTATTAGCCGAGGTATAGAATACAAAAGCAGGAATGTAATGATGGAACTGTATAAAACGCTGGTAAGGCCACAGCTGGAGTATTGTGCTCAGTTCTGGTCACCACATTACAGGAAGGACGTAATTGCTGTGGAAAGAGTGCAGAGAAGATTTACAAGAATGTTGTCAGGGCTTGAAAATTGCAGCTACGAGGAGAGATTGGATAGGCTGGGGTTGTTTTCCTTGGAGCAGAGGATGCTGAGGGGAGACTTGATTGAGATGTACAAAATTATGAGGGGCCCAGATAGAGTAGACAGGAAGTACCTGTTTCCCCTAGCGGAGAGTTCACGAACTAGAGGACATAGATTTAAGCTGATTGGCGGAAGGATTTGAGGGGACATGAGGAAAAACTTTATTACCCAGAGGGTGGTGGGTGTATGGAATTCGCTGCTCGAATTGGTGGTAGAGGCAGGGACCCGCAACACTTTTAAAAAGTACCTGGACCTGCACCTAAAGTGTTGTAAGCTGCAGGGCTACGGACCGGGTGCTGGAAGGTGGGATTAGAATGGGCACCTGGTTGTTCTTCGAGCCGGCGCTGACACGATGGGCTGAATGGCCCCCTTCTGTGCTGTATCTTTTCTATGGTTCGATGGTTCTATGGCAGAGAAGTGTGAAGTAATATATTTTGGTAAGAAGAATGAGGAGAGGCAATATAAACTAAGTGGTACAATTTTAAAGGAGGTGCAGGAACAGAGAGACCTGGGGGGTGAACATACACAAATCTTTGAAGGTGGCAGGACAAGTTGAGAAGGCTGTTAAAAAAGCATATGGGATCCTGAGCTTTTTTAACAGAGGCTTAGAGTACAAAAGCAAGGAAGTTATGCTCAACCTTTGTAAACAGGTTAGGCCTCAGCTGAAGTATTGTGTTCAATTCTGGGCACCACACTTTAAGAAGGATGTCAAGCCTCAGAGAGGGTGCAGAAGAGATTTACTGGACTAGTGCCAGGGATGAGGGACTTCATTTACGTGGAGAGACTGGAGAAGCTGGGGTTGTTCTCCTTAGAATAGAGAAGGTTAAGGGGAGATTTGATAGAGGTATTCAAAATCATGAACGGTTTTGATAGCGTAAATAAGGAGAAACTGTTTCCAGTGGCAGAAGGGTCGGTAACCAGAGGACACAGATTTAAGGTGATCAGCAAAAGATCCAGAGGCGACATGAGGAAACATTTTTTTATGCAGCTAGGGCAATTAGGGATGGGCAATAAATGCTGGCCTTGCCGGCGACGCCCACATCCCATGAACAAATAAAAAAAGAGTTGTAATGACCTGGAATGCACTGCCTGAAAAGACGGTGGAAGCAGATTCAATAATAACTTTCAAAAGTGAATTGGATAAATACTTGAAGGGAAAAAAATTACAGGGTTATGGGGAAAGAGCAGAGGAATGGGACTAATTGGATAGCTCTTTCAAAGAGCCGACCCTGGCACGATGGGCCGAATGGCCTCGTCCTGTGTTGTACCTACTATGACACAATGATACTATGAATGTCACAATTTTTTTTAAAATTCATTCTCAGTATGTGGGCATCGCTGGCAAGGCCAACATTTGTTGACTATCCCTAGTTGCCCCTGAGAAGGTGGAGGCGGGCCTTCTTCTTAAACCGCTGCAGTCCATGTGGTGACATTCCTCCCATAGTGCTGTTAGGCATGGATTTCTGATATTTTGACCCAGTGACGATGAAGGAACTGCAATATATGTCCAAGTCATATGGTGCCTGACTTGGAGGGGAATTTGGAGGTTCAGAAGATGGATAATATCATTCATGCCAGGTACTTTTGCAACATGCTAAACTATTAAAGCAGGTTTATTCCCAGAGTTATTTACAGAAGCAAGCAGTATAAAGCAAGCTATGGAAAACAGTCCAAAAACAGAAGTTTGGAGCCAGTTCACCAAAGGTTAAAAAGACAAACCAGATAGATGAGATCCTTTCAAAATTTCCTTGCAAGGTATAGGATAAAACAAATGCTTTTCAGAGAGAGGTAGCAATTTGATTCCTTAGCAGACTGACAGAATGCAAACTTTGCAGGATTTTCTTAGGCACATTCAAAATTGAATTGAAACACAAAATGTATGGGATTTTTATACTTCCAAAATTCTTTAAGGACAGGTACTGGTGACATGCGGTGTTTGATGTGAAATGTAAAAATACATTATCTGCTTTATAGGCCATTGATACAATCAAATGACACCTGGATCAAAGCAAGTACCCTTCCGAATCGGATAAAGTGATTGTTTTTTAATGACTTTTCAATCAAAGTATTCATATAATAAAGATACTGGGCTGAAATTCCTCAGCAGTTATGGCGGGATTATGGCAGAACATCAGTGGAAGCTGCCTGAAAGGACTGCAAAATCCGCTAGGAACCAGGCATGCTGGGCCCTGGGATTATGCAACAGTTTCTGTAAGTCCTAACAAGGGGCAAAATCTCCATCCGCCTTTACAAGGGCACCCATGTCAGAGGAGGATGGAGCCAAGAGTGGGAACTTCCTACGCTTGGCGTTTCCAGGTCCTTGACCTCACAGGGGCCTGACAGAAGGTTGGAGCCCAGTATGGAGGAAGTACTGAGGGTAGCAAGGGCACAGAATGTACTCTGGGTGGGGGACTTCAATGTCCATCACCAAGAGTGGCTCGGCAGCACCACTACTGATCGAGCTGGCCGAGTCCTAAAGGACATAGCTGCTAGTCTGGGCCTGTGGCAGGTGGTGAGCGAACCAACACGAGGGAAAAACTTACTTGACCTCGTCCTCACCAATCTACCTGTGACAGATGCATCTGTCCATGACAGTATTGGTAAGAATGACCACCGCACAGTCCTCGTGCAGATGAAGTCCAGTCTTCGCACTGAGGACACCATCCAACGTGTTGTGTGGCACTACCACCATGCTAAATGGGATAGATTCAGAACAGATCTAACAGCTCAAAACTGGGCATCCATGAGGCGCTGTGGGCCATCAGCAGCAGCAGAATTGTATTCCAGCACAATCTGTAACCTCATGGCCTGGCATATTCTTCACTCTGCCATTACCAACAAGCCAGGGGATCAACCCTGGTTCAATGAGGAGTGTAGAAGAGCATGCCAGGAGCAGCACCAGGCGTACCTAAAAATGAGGTGCCAACCTGGTGAAGCTACAACTCAGGACTACATGCATGCTAAACAGCGGAAGCAACATGCTATAGACAGAGCTAAGCAATTCCACAACCAACGGATCAGATCAAAGCTCTGCAGTCCTGCCACATCCAGTCGTGAATGGTGGTGGACAATTAAACAACTAACGGGAGGAGGAGGCTCTGTAAACATCCCCATCTTCAACGATAGCGGAGTCCAGCACGTGAGTGCAAAAGACAAGGCTGAAGCGTTTGCAACCATCTTCAGCCAGAAGTGCCAAGTGGATGATTCATCTCGGCCTCCTCCCGATATCCCCACCACCACAGAAGCCAGTCTTCAGCCAATTTGATTCACTCCACGTGATATCAAGAAATGGCTGAGTGCACTGGATACAGCAAAGGCTATGGGCCCTGACAACATCCCGGCTGTAGTGCTGAAGACTTGTGCTCCAGAACCAGCTGCGCCTCTAGCCAAGCTGTTCCAGTACAGCTACAACACTGGCATCCACCCGACAATGTGGAAAATTGCCCAGGTATGTCCTGTCCACAAAAAGCAGGACAAATCCAATCCGGCCAATTACTGCCTCATCAGTCTACTCTCAATCATCAGCAAAGTGATGGAAGGTGTCGTCGACAGTGCTATCAAGCGGCACTTACTCACCAATAACCTGCTCACCGATGCTCAGTTTGGGTTCTGCCAGGACCGCTCGGCTCCAGACCTCATTACAGCCTTGGTGCAAACATGGACAAAAGAGCTGAATTCTAGAGGTGAGGTGAGAGTGACTGCCCTTGATATCAAGGCAGCATTTGATGGAGTGTGGCACCAAGGAGCCCAAGTAAAATTGAAATCAATGGGAATCAGGGGTAAAACTCTCCAGTGGCTGGAGTCATACCTAGCACAAAGGAAGATGGTCGTGGTTGTTGGTGGCCAATCATCTCAGCCCCAGGACATTGCTGCAGGAGTTCCTCAGGGCAGTGTCCTAGGCCCAACCATCTTCAGCTGCTTCATCAATGACCTTCCCTCCATCATAAGGTCAGAAATGGGGATGTTTGCTGATGATTGCACAGTGTTCAGTTCCATTCGCAACCCCTCAGATAATGAAGCAGTCCGAGCCCGCATGCAGCAAGACCTGGACAACATCCAGGCTTGGGCAGATAAGTGGCAAGTAACATTCGCGCCAGACAAGTGCCAGGCAATGACCATCTCCAACAAGAGAGAGTCTAACCACCTCCCCTTGACATTCAACAGCATTACCATCGCCGAATCCCCCACCATCAACTTCCTGGGGGTCACCATTGACCAGAAACTTAACTGGACCAGCCATATAAATACTGCGGATACAAGAGCAGAGCAGAGGCTGGGTATTCTGTGGCGAGTGACTCACCTCCTGACTCCCCAAAGCCTTTCCACCATCTACAAGGCACAAGTCAGGAGTGTGATGGAATACTCTCCACTTGCCTAGATGAGTGCAGCTCCAACAACACTCAAGAAGCTCGACACCATCCAGGACAAAGCAGCCCGCTTGATTGGCACCCCATCCACCACCCTGAGCATTCACTCCCTTCACCACCGGCGCACAGTGGCTGCAGCGTGTACCATCCACAGGATGCACTGCAGCAACTCGCCAAGGCTTCTTCGACAGCACCTCCCAAACCCGCGACCTCTACCACCTAGAAGGACAAGAGCAGCAGGCACATGGGAACAACACCACCTGCACGTTCCCCTCCAAGTCGCACACCATCCCGACTTGGAAATATATCGCCATTCCTTCATCGTCGCTGGGTTAAAATCCTGGAACTCCCTTCCGAACAGCATTGTGGGAGAATCTTCACCACATGGACTGCAGCGGTTCAAGAAGGCGGCTCACCACCACCTTCTCGAGGGCAATTAGGGATGGGCAATAAATGCCGGCCTCACCAGCGACGCCCACATCCCATGAACAAATAAAAAATATGCCAGGATAGAAGAGGGGTAACAGCCTCCTGAAAGGTGGAAATGTGCCAAACCAGGCAGTCCAGGCCACAATTTTTGCAAATGATTCTCTTTTTAACTGTGTAGCTGCAGCCCTTGTACAAAAGGAGCCATTTGCAGGTGAAATTCTGTGCTGCTGGGGAGGCCTCAACACCACGCACCTGGACCTGGCACCAAGGCTGACTTCCTGGCAGCTTGGGGCAGTGGTACATGTGCCCACCTGCCCCTGCAAATTAGGTGCCCTCCCCCTGATTCAGCATACTCCGACGGGGTGGGCACTGGAGGGCACTGGCAGATGCGATCTTAATGTAAGTGGTGGAATCATATCTGGTGGAAACTTGGGTTCACTTTGTTCCCAACACCAAGTCGCTGTAGATGTTTCAACTCTTAAGTTGATACATTTGCTTTTAAATGAATGCATAACTTTTATTTTGTCGGTAATGTTCTGAAACTAATTTAAACTAAAAGGCACAGTACGGAAGAAATACAAAAACTTTGTCAAAATATTCCATATTTTGCCACATTACAAATGACACCAACACAAGCTGTCTGTGGTCAGATATAGCTTTGTTATGCGCTGATTTGACTGTAACTTACATGTTGATCTCTGAAGCCACTGACATTCCCATTTATGGCCAACCTGAATCACGAAAATAACTGCATTATCAAAGATATTAAGGGATATGGGCCAAAGGCAGGTATATGGAGCTAGATCACAGATCAGCCATGATCTTATCAAATGGCAGAGCAGGCACGAGGGGCTGAATGGCCTACTCCTGTTCCTATGTTCCTATCATAATGGACAGCCAATAATTTGATACCCATTTGCTGAAAGCACATGACTTTGAGTCCAGTATTTGCTGCTTCATTTTAACAATGTGTTTCCCAATAAAATGTGAAGCTTAAACTCCCTGAAAATGTGGCTTACAACTTAAGCGATTCAGCAAACCATTTTTGTTTCAGTTACTGCCAGAGGAAAAGAAATCCCACTCAATAACAAGCTTCAGGTTGGTCATTTCCAGCTGTTAAGCTGGTTAGAAAATGGCACTCTTGGCAGTTAGGTGGCAATTACCACATTATTGCTGGGGGAGATATTCTTAACAGCCACGGACAGAATGATGCCATATATCATTTTTAATGGCTGGAATAATGAATAACAGCTGATCCCAGATGAATGTATACGAGATCTCAACAGAACTCTGCTCAAAGCAGAAAATCCAAACTACCTTGCGCTTGGTCCTGAAACAGGGGAAACAATTCCTCTGGTCGCTGTAGACAGTGACAGTGTAAACATGTTCTTTCTAAATGCATTAATGATATTGCTACATATAGCAACCAAAGCGATTCTTCTCCCAGAATCTACATCAAAGCATTAAATAATCCTCAGGGTTGACATCCCAGCATAAGTACCAGGATGTGCCCACTGGTGACCTCTGTTCCTGACCCCATGAAAGTATTAGGGTCAAGGAGCGGTCACCTTATTTAAATTTTGCCGGTGGGTTCCAGTACTACTACAGGTGTATCTCGGGCACCTGCTATATCATAGCCCAGAAAGGTGCCACAACATGGCCCATCAACACCCTTTATAAAACAGGTCATTGGAGAGGAGCCAAAAATGTGCGGCCCACCTGGCACACAGTCACTGTGGAAATGCTGACAATTAGACCAGGACACAGATATGATGCATCTCAGTCTTCTCCTCCAGTGTCCGTGGGGCTCATTTAGAACGGAACTTCTGCACATCTCCAAATAAGGTCTGCCATGTCAGAGGGGGTGTGGCCAAGGGGAGGGAATGCTCAAACCAGGGGTTTCCTTGGTCTTATAGAATCATAGAATCATAGAAAGCATACAACACGGAAGGAGGCCATTCGTCCCGTTGAATCCGTGTCAGCTCTATGCAAGAGCAATTCAGCTAGTCTCACTCCCCTGCTCTATCCCCTTAGCCCTGCAATTTTATTCCTTTCAAGTACTTATCCAATTCCCTTTTGAAGGCCATGATTGAATCTGCCTCCACCACCGCCTTGGGCAGTGCATTCCAGATCCTAATCACTCGCTGTGTAAAAACTTTTTTCTCATGTCACCTTTTGTGCTTTTGCCAATCATCTTAAATCTATGTCCTCTGATTCTTGACCCTTCCACCAATGTGAACAGCTTCTCTCTATCTACTCTGTCTAGACCCTTCATGATTTTGAATAACTCTATTAAATCTCCTCACAACTGTCTCTGTTCCAAGAAGAACAACCCCAGCTTCTCCAGTCTATCCATGTAACTAAAGTTCCTCATCCCTGGAATCATTCTAGTAAATCTCTTCTGCACCTTCTCAAAGGCCTTCACATCTTTCCTAAAGTGCGGTGCCCAGGACTGGACATTATACTCCAGTTGTGGCCGAACCATTGCTTTATAAAGGTTCATCATGACTTCCTTGCTTTTGTACTCTATGCCTCTATTTATAAAGCCCAGGATCCTGTATGCTTTTTTAAGCGCTTTCTCAACCTGCCCTGCCACCTTCAATGATTTGTGCACATATACTCCCAGATCCCACTGTTCCTGTACCCATTTTAGAGTTGCGCCCTTTAGGTTATATTGCCTCTCCTCGTTCTTCCTACCGAAATGTATCACTTCGCATTTTTCTGTGTTAAATTTCATCTGCCACGTGTCCGCCCATGCCACCAGCCTGTCTATATCCTCTTGAAGTCTATCACTATCCTCCTCGCAGTTTACTACCCTTCCAAGTTTTGTGTCATCTGCAAATTTTGAAATTGTGCCCTGTACACCCAAGTCCAAGTCATTAATATATATCAAGAAAAGTACTGGTCCCAGCACTGACCCCTGGGGAACACCACTGTTCAACTCCCTCCAGTCCGAAAACAACCATTCACCACTACTCTCTGTTTCCTGTCCTTTTGCCAATTCGGTATCCATGTTGCTACTGCCCCCTTTATTTCATGGGCTGCAATCTTGATGATAAGATGATAAGTCTACCATGCGGCACTTTATCAAACGCCTTTTGAAAGTCCATATACACCACATCAACTGCATTGTCCTCATCTACCCTCTCTGTTACCTCAGCAAAAAACTCTATCAGGTTAGTTAAACACGATTTGCCTTTAACAAACCTGTGATGATTTTCCCTAATCAATCCACACTCGTCCAAGTGACTGTTAATTCTGTCCCAGATTATCGTTTCTAAAAGTTTTCCCACCACTAAGGGGTGGCAGATCTTGGCAGAAGAAGACATACTGGCTGCTGCAAGGACACACATACCGCCCAACTGGGCTTTTAAAAGGTGCTGATAGACCAGCAGACATATTTGCTAATTATGGATTGTGGAAGTGACTTCTGATGGGATTCCCTGTCAGTAACTTGGAAGATAGGAACCAATTTGTATCAATAATGAAAGGGCCATGTTTGCTCATCTACTCTTGAGCTGTTTAATGCCAAGTGGCTGACTAGCAGATGACTGCAAAGCCACTCAGCACAGCTGCCACAGCTCTTTCAACAGCTAAGCCTTGGGCATGGAAACAACAAGCAAATGATTCATTGATCTTAAGCTTTGATACATGCACTGGAACACAATGATTCAAACTGCCTATGCCTGTTAATATGGCAAAAGAAAAGGTTAACAGTGGTGCTCCACCATTTGGATAAATTGACACAAGATGGAAATGTCTTTAACAATATTGTGCAAGCTTGTTGTAACAGACCCATTTGTCCAGTTTATCTAAAATCTGTTCTAACTGGAATTTTTTAAATCTTTAAAGTTGCCTGTCAAACTTTCTATTTCACAGCAAAATACAGATGGCAAATCAACAACCTTGCCATCTGTGATAGTTTTTTGATAACCTTTAGCTGCATGCATTTAATTTATCTTGATGGCTAGATTGACAGATTACTGGCTACATGCTTGAATTGAGAGCCTCACACTCTATACCAAATAATGCATATTGTTTCATAAGTACCATAGAGAGCAAAATTATTTCAGATACAGTAAAACTGCAGCTAATTTACCAGCATTTCCTGTAACTACAGTCAATTTAAATAAAGAAAAGTCTGCACAGGCTGTACTACAACTAGTGAGACATACATTACTTATAATGCACTTGGTTTGGGAAAACTGTGTTTTCTCCAGTGTGTCCACTTGGCCAGCCATGAGCCAACTATAAATGGTGTAAATTGTAATTTAATTTTAATGTCATAAATATTTCACTTTTTAGATTGAATTATGCTTTGTTTCATAACATAACAATGGAACACATTGACTTCAGGGTCCAGATGGTAACTGCAGAAGTGCCGTATCCTTCCTTCCTTCACTGAAGTACAAAACTGATAAAAGATGTTTCTATATAGTTGTGGAGGTGGTTTTAGGTGCTTTTTATGTTTATGTAGATAAATATCAGCCTTGCCCCACTTTATCAAACAAGTATGACTAATAATCATGAAATCCTGTACATCTTGTTGAGTCACGGGTTCGAGCCCCACTCCAGAGGCTTGTAGTACTTTCCAGAATAATTCATGGTGATTATGAAATTTTATTAAGTATACAGGCATTTCCATAATGTTAAGATTTTTAAAATAGCATATTCCCCTTCATGGCGATTTTGGCTTGGCTCTGTTCTTCAAATTTCTAGGAACAGTGTGGTCCAAAAGCTTGTTTTGGAGCTGTCATATTGACCCCTGCGATAGTTCATGCAGCAGCAGGAGAATAACAAGACGTAACTGGTGGTAATTTTTGGTTCCGGTGATTTTCTGCCTCACTGAGCATTAGGTGCCAGGCTGTAATAATGATTGTAGTAACTCACAGAGTACGCTTCTGCAGTAATAAGGGAATTATTAATCTACTGAATTTTATTGCTGCTATTAAAACTGGTGGAGATTTGGGAAATAATTTGGAAAATCACTAAAGTTCCTGACCTGCTCTTCTATTGACAGGCCCAGCTCCTTCACTAAACTCCTTGACTCAGACCTGTGGCCAGTGCATACATACATTTAGGAAAAATGGAAGCAGAATGGTAGCAGTAAAATTGGGCCATCCCCATTAACAGTATAAACATACTGTCCCCAGTAACAGTAAACACGGACTGTCCCCAGTAGCAGTGTAAACGGATTGTCCTCAGTAGCTGTTTAAGCAGACTGTCTCCAGTAACAGGTGAAGCAGACTGTCCCGAGTAACAATATAAAAAGACTGTCCCCAGTAGCAGTATAACCAGACAGTCCCCAGTAGCAGGTTAAGCAAACAGTCCCTAATAGCAGTATAAACAGGCTATCCCCAGTAGCAGTATAAGCAGAATGACCCCAGTAACAGTATAAACAGGCTGCTCCCAGTAATAGTATAAGCAGATTGTCCCCAGTGACAGTATAAGCAGGAAGACCCCAGTAACAGTACAAGAAGACTGTCCCCAGTAGCAATATAAGCAGACTGTCCACAGTGGCAGGTTAAGCACACAGTTCCCTATAATGGTATGAGCAGATTGTCCCCAGTAGCAGTATAAGCAGACAGTCCCAAGTAACAGTATAAGCAAATATCCCCAGTAACAGGTTAAACAGACAGCCCCTAGTAGCAGTATAAACTGGCTGTTTTGAGTAACAGTATAAGCAGATTGTCCCCATTAACCGTATACATGGACTGTCCCCAGTAGCAGACTGTCCACAATAGTAGTTTAACCTCGGTGGTGGGGAAGCTTTTAGAAATGATAAGCCGGGACAAAATTAATAGTCACTTGGACAAGTGTGGATTAATAAAGGAAAGCCAGCACGGATTTGTTAAAGGCTAATCGTGTTTAACTAACTTGATTGAGTTTTTTTGATGAGGTAATACAGAGGGTTGATGAGGGTAATGCAGTTGATGTTGTGTACATTGACTTTCAAAAGGCGTTTGATGAAGTGCCACATAATAGGCTTGTCATCAAAATTGATGCCCATGGAATAAAAGGGGCAGTGGTGGCATGGATACAAAATTGGCCAAGTGACAGGAATCAGAGAGTAGTGGTGAACGGTTGTTTTTTGGACTGGAGGAAGGTATACAGTGGTGTTCCCCAAAGGTTGGTACTAGAACCACTGCTTTTTTTGATATCTATTAATGACTTGGACTTGGGTGTACAGGACACAATTTCAAAATTTGCAGATGACACAAAACTTAGAAGTGTAGTAAACAGTGAGGAGGATAGTAATAGACTTCAAGAGGACATAGACAGGCTGGTGGAATGGGCAGACAGGTGGTAAATGAAATTTAACGCAGAGAAGTGTGAAGTGATACTTTTTGGGAGGAAGATCGAGGAGAGGCAATATAAACTAAATGGTACAATTCTAAAGGGGGTGCAGGAACAGAGAGATCTGGGTATATATGTGCACAAATCTTTAAAGGTGGCAGCACAGATTGAGAAAGCGTTTAAAAAAAACACCGTTCCCTGGGCTTTATAAATAGAGGCATAGAGTACATAATGTTGAACCTTTATAAAACACTGGTTCGGCCACAACTGGAATATTGTGTCCAATTCTGGGCACCGCACTTTAGGAAGGATGTGAAAGCCATAGAGAGAGTGCAGACAAGATTTACTAGAATGGTTCCAAGGATGAGGGACTTCAGTTACATGGATAGACTGGAGAAGCTGGGGTTGTTCTCCTTGGAGCAAAGATGGTTAAAAGGAGATTTGATAGAAGTGTTCAAAATCACGAAGGGTTTAGATAAAGTAAATAAAGAGAAACTTTTCCCATTGGTGGAAGGGTCAAGAACCAGAGGACACAGATTTATGGTGATTGGCAAAGAAATAAAGGCGATATGAGGAAAAACTTTTTTACGCAGCGAGTAGTTATGATCTGGAATGCGCTGCCTGAAAGGGTGGTGGAAGCAGATTCAATCATGGCTTTCAAAAAGGAATTGGATAAATACTTGAAGGGAAAAAATTTGCAGGGCTACAGGGAAAGAGCAGGGGAACGGGACTAACTGGATTGCTCTTATAAAGAGCTGGCACGGACTCGATAGGCTGAATGGCCTCCTTCTGTGCTGTAACCATTCTATGATTCTATGATTCTAAGCAGACAGCCCTCAGTAACAGTATAAGCAGACAGAACTCAGTATCAGCTTAAGAGACTGTCCCAAGTAGCAGTATAAACAGACTCTCCCCAGTAACAATAAAGCAGACTGTCCCCAGTAACATGTTAAGCAGACTGTTCCCTGTAGCAGTATAAGCAGACTGTCCCCAGTAGCAGTATAAACAGATTGTCCCCAGCAGTAGTATAAACAGACTGACCCCAGTAGCAGTATAAATAGACTGTCCCCAGCAGTAGTATAAACAGACTGTCCCCCGTAGCAGTATAAACAGATTGTCCCCAGCAGTAGTATAAACAGACTGTCCCCAGTAGCAGTATAAATAGACTGTCCCCAGCAGTAGTATAAACAGACTGTCCCCCGTAGCAGTATAAACAGACTGTCCCCAGTAGCAGTATAAACAGACAGTCCCCCGTAGCAGTATAAGCAGACTGTCCCCAGTAGCAGTATAAACAGACTGTCCCCCGTAGCAGTATAAACAGACTGTCCCCAGTAGCAGTATAAACAGACAGTCCCCCGTAGCAGTATAAGCAGACTGTCCCCAGTAGCAGTATAAACAGACAGTCCCCAGTAGCAGTATAAACAGACTGTCCCCAGTAGCAGTATAAACAGACAGTCCCCCGTAGCAGTATAAACAGACTGTCCCCAGCAGTAGTATAAACAGACTGTCCCCAGTAGCAGTATAAACAGACAGTCCCCAGTAGCAGTATAAACAGACTGTCCCCAGTAGCAGTATAAACAGACTATCCCCAGTAGCAGTATAAACAGACTGTCCCCAGTAGCAGTATAAACAGACAGTCCCCAGTAGCAGTATAAACAGACTATCCCCAGTAGCAGTATAAGCAGAGTGACCCCAGTAACAGTATAAACATGCTGTCTCCATTAACAGTATAAGCAATAATAAATAAAAACAGAAAATGCTGGAAATACTCATCAAGTCAGGCAGCACCTGTGGAGAAAGAAACAGAGTTAATGTTGCAGGTCGATGACCTTTCGTCAGAACTGGAAGAAGTTGAAGATTAAACAGTTTTTAAACAAGTACAGAGCCAGTGAAAGGGGGGGAGGAAAGAACGAAAAGGAAGGTCTCTGATAGGGTGGAGAGCAGGAGTGATTAAATGAAAAAAGGGATGATGGTGCAAGGCAAGGAGGGTGGTAATGGGACAAGTAAAGAAACAGAAGATGGGTCTAGAGGAGCTGTAAATAGCAGCATCAGAACCATTACCAGCACCTGCTGTTCGAAAAAATGGGAGCAGTGGTTATAATCTGAAGTTATTGAAATCAATGTTGACTCCAAAGGGTTGTAAAATGCCTAATCGAAAGATGAGGTGCTGTTCCTCGAGCTTCCATTGAGCTTCATTGGAACAATGTAGGAGGCCGAGGACAGAACATAAGAACATAAGAAATAGGAGCAGGTGTAGCCCTTACGGCCCCTCGAGCCTGCTCCGCCATTCATTAAGATCATGGCTGATCTTCAACCTCACCTCCACTTTCCTGCCCGATCCCCACATCCCTAGAGTCCAAAAATCTATCTATCTCAGCCTTGAATATACTCAACGACTCAGCATCCACAGCCCTCTGAGGTAGAGAATTCCAAAGGTTCACAACCCTCTGAGTGAAGAAATTCCTCCTCATCTCAATCTTAAATGGACGACCCCTTATCCTGCGACTGTGCCCCCTAGTTCTAGACTCTCCAGACAGGGGAAACAACCTCTCAGCAGAAAGGGCAGAGTGGGAGTGGGACGGGGAATTAAAATGGCAAGCGACCGCCAGGTCAGGGTCACGCAGATTGTCCCCAGTAAAAATATAAACAGGCTGTCCCCAGAAACAGTATAAGCAGACTGTTCCCAGTAACAGTATACGCGGACAGTCCCCAGTAACAGTATACGCGGACAGTCCCCAGTAACAGTATACGCGGACAGTCCCCAGTAACAATATACACGGACTGTCCCCAGTAACAGTACACACCGACTGTCCCAAATGCAGCATAAGCAGATTGTCCCCAGTAGCAATATAAGCAGACTGTGCACAGTAGCAGTATAGTCAGACTGTCCCTGTTAGGAGTATAAACAGACTGTCCCCAATAGCAGGTTAAGGAGACTGACCCCAGTAACAGTATAAACAAACTGTCTCCAGTAGCAGTATAAGCAGACTGCCCCCAGTAACAGGTTAAGGCGACTGTCCCAGTAGCAGTATAAACAGACGTTACCCAGTTGCAGTATAAGCAGAGTGACCCAGTAACAGTATAAGTAGACAGTCTCCAGTAGCAGTATAAGCGGTCAGTCTCCAGTAGCAGTATAAGCAGACTGTCCCCAGTAAAAGTATATGCTGTCTGTCCCCAACAGCAATATAAAAAGACTGTCCCCAGTAAGAGTATCAGCAAGCGGACTGTCCGCAGTTACAGTATATGCGGACCGTCCCCTGTAAGAGTATAAGCAGACTGTCCCCAGTAGCAGTATAAGTGCACTGTCCCCAGTAACAGTACAAACACACTGTCTCCAGTAAGAGTATAAGCTGACAGTCCTCAGTAACAGTATAAGCAGACTTTCTCCTGTTGCGGGATAAGCAGACTGTCCCCATTAGCAGTATAAATATACTGTCCGCTGTAAGAGTATAAGCCAACTTTTCTCAGTAAAAGTATAAGCAGAATGTCCTCAATAGCAATATAAAAAGATTGTCCCCAGAATCAGTATAAACAGACTGTCCCCAGAATCAGTATAAACAGACTGTCCCCAGTCGCAGTATAAGCAGACTGTCTCCAGTAAGAGTATAAGCAGACTGTCCTCAGTTGCTGTGTAAGTGCACTGTCCCCAGTAGCAGTATAAACAGAATGTCCCCAGTAGCAGTATAAGCAGACTTTCTCCAGTTGTGGCATAAGCAGACTGTCCCCAGTAGCCGTATAAACAGACTGTCCCCAGTAGCCGTATAAGCAGACTGTCCCCAGTAGCAACATAAGCAGACTGTCCTCAGTAGCAGTGTAAACAGATTGTCCTCAATAGCAGCATCTCTCCTAATTTAGTGCACAAGGAATAATCTGGTCTAATCAGAGATGTTCTGATTGACCTGAAATTATCCCATTCATTCAGATTCATATTGATTTGCACTTCAGAATCATGTTGCAGTTTACTTATTATGGTACAGTGTAGTTGGGAAAGAAGCCAACTGTGTATGTATGTCTGGTACATTCCAGATATATCTGTACATGT
Source organism: Heptranchias perlo (assembly GCF_035084215.1). NCBI lineage: Eukaryota > Metazoa > Chordata > Chondrichthyes > Hexanchiformes > Hexanchidae > Heptranchias > Heptranchias perlo. Next base: position 82,307,892 of record NC_090325.1, read on the forward strand.
ATATCGGTACATTGTATAATTATTACATATATCAGTATTATCTCTGGTGTATACACTGTATTGTAGCATTATTGGAACATATTCTGAGGCCGCCAAAGGAAGAAGCAGAAGCTTTCCCAATAGTTTATAGGACAAATGCACTGCTTGGTGACATACAGACCAGGAAAGTTCCATGCTTAATCCCCAGTCTGTGCTGAGTTAATTGATCTCAGCTGGGGCAGCAGCTGGTGGCCAATGCAATTTGCCTCAGCACCCCTGGGCTAAGGAAAGGAAAAATCAATCTGGGTTTCTGCTTATAATTGTTATCCCGTGATTCCTGCTGAAAATTGCATGTGTAGAAGCTGAACACGGATAGGATTAGGGTCAGCTGTCTAAGGTAAAATAGCACGCCGATGCTCACTGTCTAATCTACCATGTGAGGAATGGGCACTAAGGTATGGTACCAGAATCCTGCTACGGCCAATGAAAGTGTACCCCAGTAAGAGTCAGCGTCTTCAAGAAAGGAGTGAGAAAAGGAGAAAACTGGGGGTAGATGAAGATCCAAATCTGTGGAACTGTAGCAATTGAGCAATTTTATTATGGAACTACTAATTCAAAGTCACAGTAATTATAAGTTTGAAATGTTGTGTTTGTGATGGAGAAGTTTTAGACAAGTGGAAAAGTTTGTTTGAGAATGTTAATATCTCAGTTGAATAGTCACTGTGCAAATGGTCCATACCTCAAAAACAAATATTGAAGCTCCAGTTTTAAACTAATGTGCCCCGCAAGAACGGAGCGTGTTTGGGTCAGATGCCCAATTTACACCTCGCCCGATTTCTAGCTCCATTGAAGCCAATCGAGCATAAATCCGGGCAGGATGTAAAATGGAACTCTAACCCGAACGTGCCCTGGCAGGACTGTGGAGTTGAGGTAGAAGATCAGCCACGATCTTACTGAATGGTGGACTAGGCTCGAGGGGCCACATGGCCTACTCCTCCTCCTATTTCTTATGTTCTTATGATCTCACTGGGCACGTTAGGTTAAAATTGAGGTTTAAGTTTTCTGTGTTGATGAACCTATTTTAACTTTCAAACTATCTATACACAGAAAGTGACAGGGTTTGTCTCCTCCTGAAGTACCATAAGGCTGCTGTTCATAGAATCCTTCCCTGACCAATCTGATAATATATGAAAACTATACACTGATTATGTTCCTGTGAAGCACCTTGGGATGTTTTGCTACGTTAAAGGTGCTATAAAATGCAAGTTGTTGTTGTTGTAACCATATTCGCTTAAGACACAGATTTATAATAATGGTTCAATTAAGGGCCATTCTCCAGTGAAATGTTAAAAAGTATAATTTTTGTATGCTTCAGTGATGGGTCCAAAACCTCATTTGAACTCATGAAGTATTCTCGATTATTGAAATAAAACTTAGTGATGTGATTAACCTTATGGAAGAAAGCATCATTTGTAAGAGTGTGGTTTGTTGAGCTGAATATCATAACTAGTTGTACATTAGTGATGAGTGACCTTTTTGTAGAATTCAAAATGACAAACCATATGGATTCATTAAAAGGATTTAGGATAATGGCAACATTATTCGCTATTAATGTTTGCTGACACACAAAATAAAATCTAATTATTTTTGAAATAAAAGTAAAAGATGCAGCCAGGATTCTACAAGAGTTCAGGTCAGATAAAGAGAATTACAAAAATAAACAATTGTGTAAGTCATTTTCAATTTTTCACTTCTCCAAAGGTCTAAATTAAGGTACATTTTGTGAGGCCATGTGCCACTGGAAGGTCTTTCGTGTAGCCAATGCATGTCAGATAATTATGGGCATGATTTTCTGTCTATTGATTTCAATGCTTAGCTTTACCACTGTGTGCTTGCTGCATGTGAGGCCTACGGGCATTGTGGGGCCCCCAAAATTTATCGTAATGTTTCCAAGCACAAAGCTCACTGGCCAGCTGTCTTTCACCAAGCAGTTGTACTTATTATTTATTTTTGTTAGGTAAGGGTATCAAGGGATATGGAGCTAAGGCAGGTAAATGGAGTTGAGGTACAGATCAACCAAAATCTAATTGAATGGCGGAGTAGGTTCAAGGGGCTGAATGGCCTACTCCTGTTCCTATCTTCCTACTCTTCCTGTCTAAAAATAGTCTGCAAAGGGTTTCTTATCAGTAGAAGGAAAGTTTACATGTAAAACCATAAACTGCTCCGCTCACTGACCAAATGTCTGAAATGGACCTGAGCTGTTATTTTTGTTCCTGTTTTGTTTTTGTTTTCTATTGAAGAGGAACAAATATTAGAACAAAAAGAAAAACAGAAATAAAAATAAAAACCAACAGGAGTTGCTTGTGTCAGTTAATTCTGCAAGTGTAAAGGGGCCATTTACACTAGAGATACCATTTTGAGACCGGTACTCACATCTGAAAGAAAAAGATAGGTTTGTGTGTGGGGTGTGACCCTTCAGCAGAGCATTCTGATGAAAAGTCCCAGTGAAATATCAACTTATCATTTCTTCCAGTTGCTGAATAACCCACTGTATATTTCTAGCATTTTTTGTTTCTGTGACTGTGTCTGAAGGTCTTTCCAGGTCTTTATATTTGAGGGCAAACAACAGTACAAAATTAAAACCTGTAAATTATTGTACAGGACCTAAAATACTAAACAAAATTGTTAACAACATTAGTGGCAGTGCCAAATACACTTACACTATGTTGCTTACATAGTACAGTATGTATTTTGGCATCGATCTTTAGAACACCATAATTTGTAGATACTCCTTTGAAGATTTGCCAACTAACCTACATTTGATAGCATCATTTCCAATAATCCTTGAAGTAGCTCTTTGTAAATCCACACTCATGCAATATTGAGCTGGTGGAATGTCCACATACATGGCATGTTGATGGTCGAAAATATCCTAGTCTGTTAGAGACTAAAGGGATAAATTTCCTGATGGGGGTTCTCCCCATTGGCCAACTGTAACTTCAGTGGAAGATTGGCGAAAATCCTGTTTACACATGTAAGCAGGGTTTCTCCCAAAGTTACAGTGGCCGATCAGGAGAACCCCTGAGGAAATTTCCAGTGTAAGAACATAAAAAAGTTTAGACTAAGAAAAAGCAATCTCAGCTGTCATTTCTCCATGGGTCCTGCTCATCCCCTGCAGAAGTTGCAGCAGGACATGAGGACAACCCCCACGGAAATTCAGTGCCAAAATGTTTTATATTTAAGATGCGAGATAAAGCTTTACTGCCCTACCCAAATAAGTAGGAGCAGAAATTCTTCACCTCACCATGCTGTCAAAGGAAATTCAAAAGATGATGAATACAAGTAAAAGTGATACTTTATTTAAATGCCACGAAAAAAATCTTAATTTGAAGGATGATGCTCACGGAATACAATTTTCCCACATTGGCTGCTATTGATTTAGGGGCCAGACCTAGGCCAAACCAAAGACTTATACATTGACTTCCTTTCAGTTTTGATCAAATCATGACCTCTGGCCAGGGAATTGAATATTGGTCTTGGACAACTCAGGAAATGTGATATTGGGGCCTTTGCATTTTTTGTGCATTTCTGCTACCGGCATAACACTTGTACACTAAACACAAAGTGGAACAACAAAATAAAAACTAATTATCCTATTTGCACAGATGCAAAAATGCATCCACAGACACAACAGATGAAAGAATTAGGAATCTGTATACATTCACATGATTTGCAAAGTGTCACAGTAAATATAGCTGGGACACATTGAAGCCCTGACATCATGTTGATGGTCTACACTAATCCACAGAGCAAAACTGCTGTAATTTGACACATCTGGATGTGACAAACCTGCCCTTCAGAGAATGGGTTATCTATTGATGTTGTTCTAAAGTTGAATTTTCATGGTCAAATATTCAACTCAAGCCTATACCTGTAGACCCAAATTATACAACCAGTACTCACATTGCTTCTACCCAGCATGTCTCAAAACACTTTGCATACAATAAATTACTTTGAGTGCTTTTGTTCTGTAGCAATTTTAAATTGTCAATATTATTGAATTTGCTTAACTGATGAGAGAATTTTTCCTCAAAAAATGATTCATATGCAAAATAGATTCCAAGCAAAGCAATTGATGTAGTGTTGATTAACTTCTTCAAAAAGAAGCTGAACAAATATCTGATTGGCAATGGGATTGGCTATAGGGATAGGTAGAAACTGAGATGATCAAATACTTCCTAGGACATGATGGCTCAGGTACTGTTTGTGGATGGTGGCAGTCCAGAGTTAAATAGGGAAGATGTGGGAATGGATAGATTTTCTGATATTTTGCTTGATTGTTTTTGGGGATCAGAGAGTATTTATGCAGCATTTCTTTCAGGAAATTAAACTGATGGGATAGAATCCATGACAGAACAGTCTACATGGTACAATGGGCTAAATGACACAATACCATGGTCTACATGAACAGGATCCTTTATTGTTGAGATATCCATCTGTATCAGGTTATTTGGAGGTGAAAACAAACTACAAGGATGGCTCCTCAGAGAGCAAAACTATCCTCTTGTGCCTTCACTAATGGTACCTTTGTGGCAGGCACGGGTAGAAGTACAGCTCTGATACCACAGTTACCCAGATCATCACAGAGCATACCAATGGCTTCTTGAAGCAGTGCTTCAGGTGTCTCCATGGTGAGTAACACTACAGCCTCCATCCCACTCCATCACTGTTGCCTGCTGTATGTTGCATAACTTTATAATGCAAAAGAGCCCAGCCATGGAGGAGAAGGCGGCCAACCCGCAACCAAGACCATAGGAGAATGTAGATACTGACCCAGACGGTGTCAGTGAAGAAACCCTTGTGTAGCCAGGCATTTATATAAGACACATTCAGCTGAGTTTCTGAGCTCGCCATTTAAGGAACCCTCCTGTCCACTGGTACACAATAAAGTGTAGGAAAGCCTCGTCGCCTGGAGTGTATATTGAAATTTCAGGCTCATGCTGCACATAATTTTCCAATTATTTAAAATTAATGGCCAGAAAATCGTGTGGAGCCTGACCGAATTTCCAATATGCATTTCCACCGGGCAAGGCTACTCGCTGTCAAAGTCAGAAAAGGACTCCTTATTACTCACCATAATGAGATTGGGCAGGCACTTAAATTAACTACTGGACTGTGTACTGTGTGCACTGTCACCTTGGCCTTCACGTGAACTAAAAGTTTATTGTTTTACGTTGATAAGAGTCAGGCAAAAGCGAGCGGGGTACACAGACGATATACAGTGCACCTCATCCTTATCTAACAGAGAGCCAGAAAACCGGCAGGTTCTCTGCTAAATTGGAAATCGTGACAGAAACTCGTCAGGCGTGACTGCAGGAGATCATCTGCAGGGAGAAAAAAACATTCCTTCGAACAGGAAGTCTTCTCCCATTGTGGAAAGAAAGCACTTAAGAGAAGCCAGCTTTTCCGATGTGCTGCAATAGCTTGCTTTATCTAATGTCGTGAGTCAGGCCTTGTGTAAACTATAAAGGAACATACGATCCTCACGGTCACAGACAGGATCTCCTACTTTTAATTTTGTTATCAAGAGCAGCGTTGTTAACCAATAAAACCCAACATTAAATTAGCAAGCCAGCAATGTGTAACTTGACAGGTAGGTCTGTGAGGGAATCTGGTGACCAATGTGACTTTTTTCTGTGATATTTTATAATTGGGGGAATTGATTGGGGCATTGTTCCATTAAAAAAAATTATTGGGCAAATCATAACATGGATTATTTCAAATCACCCAAAACACATTGATGGAAAAACCTCTATCTGAATCCACTTTGGGGGGTGTTGGGATTGTGTGGCCTTGAGTGATAAAGGAGGGTCCTCTGAGAACTCGCTTAAGGGCAGACAAATATTTAGTGTTTGTCCATATCAACTCGGAACGACTTCCGCTATGTTAGTTGTTGGTAGTTAATACTGGCGGGTTATACAGATAAGCAAAACACAAATACTGCATCAATCGGGCCACTTCCCCATTTTCAGAAGCGAGGAGAGAAGATTCCCTATCCTTTTTATTGTATCAAAGCCCTTAAAATAAAAGTCCATCCCCAATGGTTATTACACCTTATTCAAACTTATGAGGAACTCACAAAATCTGAAAAAAATTTGCTGAATCGCACATATCTACATCGGCTCCAGGCAGGGCCAGTCCCGAAAACTGCGCCGCACGCAATCTGATCAAACCAATGTAGCGGGACAAGGGCAGCCACCGCCTCATTTGTTCGAAAACGAGCACCAGCCACTGATGTTTTCTAATTATCCAGGAAAAAAATGACCGTGCTTATCCTATGAAGAGTCTTTCCTTCCTTTTCACACTCTATTGTTTTTATTTTTATCTGATCCTTTTTTGTCCTGGGGATATCAGCATTCAAATCACAAACAATTGACAACTTTTACTTTCTTCTGAGATTGCTATGCGTTTAGGTATATTTTACTGCCCTGTGGATTTTACTTTTTTTTGTGTGTGTCTCCGTTCTTTCTATCTCATGTTCTTTCCATACTCCTCTCTTGAATATAATGACGCCTGCTGGCTCATACGTTGCAGGAAAGGATGCCCCGGAGCATGGTACATTGGCGAGACCATGCAGACACTGCGACAACGGATGAACGGACACCGTGCAACAATCGCCAGACAGGAGGGTTCCCTCCCAGTCGGGGAACACTCAGCAGTCAAGGACATTCAGCCACTGATCTTCGGGTAAGCGTTCTCCAAGGCGGCCTTCGAGACACACGACAACGCAAAATCGTCGAGCAGAAATTGATAGCCAAGTTCCGCACCCATGAGGACGGCCTCAACCGGGATCTTGGGTTCATGTCACACTACACGTAACCCCACCAGCGAATAAAAGTTAGCTGTTTTTAATACAACGGGTCATTCTCTGTCTTTCTCTTCCTTTCGGATGTTTCTCCCTCTCTCTGTTTTGTGTTCTGGCCGTTTGTATATTCGGTGGTCCTGTAGGTAACACCTCTCTGTCTGAACACTTTGATTGCCTTGACAACGGGCAGTTGGAAAGATTATCTGTAATCACCAGGTATTGTTCTCTGAATATAAATGCGAAACGTTCAAGGATTCCCACATTCACCTGACGAAGGAGGAAGCCTCCGAAAGCTTGTGATTTTCAAATAAAATTGTTGGACTATAACCTGGTGTTGTAAGATTCTTTACATTTGTCAACCCCAGTCCATCACCGGCATCTCCACATCGTAGATAATATCGAATACTATGCTTGAGAATGTCCATGACAGCTGACATTTAAACGCAAGGTAACAGATGACTGAAACTGTACGTCTCCAAAACAATTGAGTAGTTTAGATAGCAGCACATACCATCAGAATGAAGCTTTGGTGATTTATTTGTATAGTCATTTAAAGCCAAAAGGTGTTTTAAAAACTTTTAACATGTGGAATAATCCAAAGTCCAAACAAATGGTATATACCACAAAATTAAATAAAAAGTCAGCATCTCCTCGCATCAGCATGACTGAGATCAGGAGCCCAGTATTGTGGGATTTCGCAGGTATAAGTCACATAAGGACATAAGAACATAACAAATAGGAGCAGGAGTAGGCCATCCAGCCCCTCGAGCCTGCTCTGCCATTCAATAAGATCATGGCGGATCTTCGACCTCAACTCCACTTTCAAACCCGATCCCCATATCCCTTGATTCCCTTAGTGTATAAATACTCATCGATCTCATTCTTGAATATACTCAACGACTGAGCATCCACAGCCCTCTGGGGTAGACAATTCCAAAAATTCACAACCATCTGAGTGAAGAAATTTTTCCTCATCTCGGTCCTAAATGGCTGACGCCTTATCTTGAGACTATGACCTCTAGTTCTCGACACTCCAGCCAGGGGGAACAGCCTCTCAGCATCTACCCTGTCAAACCCTCTATTAATTTAATATGTTTCAATGAGATTACCTTTCATTCTTCTAAACTCCAGAGAGTATAGGCCCATTCTACTCATTCTCTCCTCATAGGACAACCATCTCATCCCAGGATTCCATCTAGTGAACCTTCGTTGCACCACCTTAAGACAAGTATACCCTTCCTTAGGTAAGGTGACCAAAACTATACACAGTACTCGAGGCGTGGTCTCACCAGAGCCCTACATAATTGCAGCAAGACCTCGTCACGTCTTACCTGCCTGTGAGGCTGTGACAACTCGAATGACTGTTTTCTTACACTATTTTGTGTATTATGTGCTCATCAATGTGAGTGATGTCAATGCGGGTGAAATGCAACATATTTCCATTTAAGGCACCCTGTATCAGCACAAACACTACCAGGTCAGGTAAGCTACCTTTACTCTGCTCCAACAATATCAACCTTACCCAACCACACCAATTTTTTTTCCCAGTTTTTCCAATAGCTACACTGAATGAGATAGCAAATTAATGCCGGCTTGTGCCAAATTAAGGGTAGCTTTGTGCTATGCAGTGCATCTCCAATCTGAAATAACTTGCCCACCTTGCTCATAGTGGGTTTATTGCTGGCCGCCAGTCACCTGGCATTCGGCTCATGGGTCAAATGTTAGGGCATGAGGAAAGAATCTTAAACATGCACTTGGCCATGAACTTCAAATCTCATTTGGAATTGAAATTAATTCCAATGGGTACAGATAAAATAATTCATAAAGGAAAGACAGCAGGGAGGAAACAAGTCACCAACATGACAAAGCTTTTGTAAAATATGAAAGGAAAGCATCATAAGTCTTTCTGAATATAATGTACTGCGTTGCTAATGTTTAAAATAAAATTCAAAAAGTATTGTCTGGAGATAGCAGATGTATTGAATTGAAATTAAATGCTCTTAGTCTAAATTGCTTTATTTGTTTGGTGACCCTTGTGCTCATTAAGGGAAAAGGTGCCTCTATTGGTGAATGGGACACTTTTTACATTTTATACACCTAGTGTGAGCATTAGTAACTCATGGGTCAGATGTAGTACAGGAAAAATGCAAAGTGAAGCTCCGTCTCCTCTGCACTCCCAAACTTAAAAAAACCCTCCTACTGCAGCAGGGTGACATTGCCATTTCCTACACCAGCCATTCTATGGCTTTCATGAGCTGCCAGTTTGATGCCAAATTATGGCAGCTTTGTGCTGTCGATTCACCTACACCAGGAATTGGAATGGGACTGCGACTAAGGCTGAGGCTGAGACTGCTCAAACTATTTCACACAGGACCATTGCAGACCAGTCAAGAAAGAGAGACAGAGAAATCATCAGGCTGGCTTGGATTGGAACACATTGCGGAACTCAACAGCAAAGAGATTTCACGCCACATTTTATTGATAACGTTAAGAAAGCTATAATAAGTGCAATTTAAACCAAAAATCAGTAGGTGGTAATAGGTGCTTGTTGTATCAAGATATAGTACATTCTCTTTAAACATCTTATTGCTTGGTTTGTGGTAAAATATTATTAAAATAATTTGGAGAACATACGAATTTAGAGCAGGAGTAGGCCATTCGGCCCCTCGAGCCTGCTCTGCCATTTGATGAGATCATGGCTGATCTGATTGTGACCTTAACCCTACTTTCCCATCTACCTACTATAACCTTTGACTCCCTTGTTAATCAGGAATCTGTCTAACTCAGCCTTAAAAATATTCAATGACTCTGCCTCCACTGCTCTCTGGGGAAGGGAGTTCCACAGACTCACAACCCTCTGAGAGAAAAAAATTCTCCTCATCTCCATCTTAAATGGGAGACCCCTTATTTTTAATCTGTGGCCCCTAATTCTAGTCTCTCCCACAAGGGGAAACATCCTCTCGGCATCTACCCCTTCAAGTCCCCTCAGGATCTCATATGTTTCAATAAGATCACCTCTCATTCTTCTAAACTCCAATGTATACAGGCCCAACTTGTCCAACCTTTCCTCATAAGATAACCGAATCATCCCATGAATCAGTCGAGTGAACTTTCTCTGAACTGCCTCTAAAACAATTATGTCCTCTCTTAAATAAGGAGACCAAAACTACACACAGTATTCCAGATGTGGTCTCACCAATGCCCTGTACAACTGTAACAAAACATCTCTACTTTTATATTCCATTCTCCTTGCAATTAATGACAACATTCCATTTGCCTTCCTAATCACTTGCTGTACCTGCATACTAGCTTTTTGTGATTCGTGCTCTGGGACACCCAGATCCCTCTGTACCTCAAAGTTCTGCAATCTCTCTCCATTTAAATAATATACTGCTTTTCTATTCCTCCTGCCAAAGTGGACAAGTTCACATTTTCCCACATTATACTCCATCTGCCAAATTTTTGCCCACTCCCTTAACCTATCTATATCCTTTTGCAGACTCCTTATGTCCTCCTCACAACTTACTTTCCTACCTACCTTTGTGTCATCAGAAATTTAGCAACCATACATTCGGTCCCTTCATCCAAGTCATTGATATAGATTGTAAATAGTTGAGGCCCGAGCACTGATCCCTGTGGCACTCCACTCGTTACATCTTGCCAACCTGAAAATGACCCATTTATGCCTACTCTCTGTTTCCTATTAGCTAACCAATCCTTTATCCAAGATAACAATGCACCCATTTAAAAAGCTAATACACATTCCGCATTGTGCAATTAACTTTGTTTTTTTTACAGTATTTGTATCATTGCACGGGACCGACAAAACTTCTTTTCACTTCCTGAAAATAGCAGTAATGTTGAAGTGCTGCATAATTACATTTAGAAAGTTTTATTTTTGCATTTTATAACGGCTACGTTTAAATATAATCCTAATGTTAACATTGTGTGCGAATGGTGTTTCTGTGCAGACATTTTTCAATATGCGTTTTTAATGCGAGCTTGCTTTTTTGTGAGCGATCTAACATCCACATGCACTTATTGCAGTTTTCGTACTCAACTTCGCGATAATGTTCCTTTCTGGGTTGCTTTGGGTGTTTTCCCTTTTTTTGAGGATCCACTGCACTCGTCACGTGACGGGTGGATCAACTTTCCTGGCCTGGGACCTCCTCCTGTATATAACCAGCAAATTGCCATGTCCATTCAGACCAAAACTTGACACTCATCCAACCGAACCCAAAGTACAACATCTTCCTTTTCAGGACAACCGAGAATAACAGCTACAGGATTATCACTTTAGCAACTTTTGCAGACACCTTTTAAGCCCCAGTGAATTAAAGGTGACTTTCACGTTACACGATTCCGATCGCGAGTAAGAGAATGTGGCTGTGAGGCTGGAAATCATTCAAAACGGCCGCATTGAAGCAACGACAGGTCGAATAGTCCACTAGAGACCACGTTATCTAGATCCTGGGATTCGTATTCTGATATGGCGGAAAAATTGGTTTTCGCGCTGTTGGTGTGTCTGCGGGTGGGGATTTCTGATGCAACCGGTAAGGGCTATCTGCAAACAAACGTAGCAATATTGTTGTGTAATGTTTAGTGGCACCAAATTCAAACCGAGCAATTAGGAACACAATTCAAGTAGAATCGCAATAGGAAACCCACAAATATAGAAATTGTTTCGTAATGCAAATTTGAAATTATTTTGCAAATTAGTGAAAACGTTATGTAATCGGAACTGCATCGGAATTTGAACCGTGTGATATTTAATTGTATTTGATATTTAATTGTATTTGAAACTGATGCCTGAGGATGGGGTATGCAAATTAAACACTAAGCAGGGGCAGTACAAAAGGTAGTTTGTTGGGATGATATAAACTGATTATGTGAAACATCTATAGCATTCAGAAGCGGAGAGTCCGACCTGCTACTTTTCAAATCCCACTGAACAAACACAGCTGGTACCTTAGCCTAAAAGAATAGATCGCAGCAAAGCATAGTCCAGCTTCTCGCCAGCTGATGCAGTCTGACAGATCGACCTGAGGCCGTTTCTTAAAACGATTTGCGATGTTCTGGTTAGTTAGAGCTGTTGTAATGCAACGCTGCTGAGTTCTTTAAACATTCACATACTCTGAAAACGGGTAAATAGCAGCGAATTGCAGGGTCACAGGTAGGAAGTTAAAAAACAGGGTTTTGGATAGAACTCAGGTGTCTATCTTCATGATAATCGAAATGATTATATTTGGATTACCTGGACAGGAAAATTCTAACAATAGTCAGTTGTTTATGAAGAACTGACTTTTATAATTGAGGAGTTTTTAAAACAAGTTTGTAATGATCTTTAATTTACAGTACAAGTAGACGCCGTGCACTGGTCAGTTCCACTTCGCACATGTCTTCCTCTGGGCCCTGCTGTCCACATTATTCATTGTTGAGGCAGAAGGTTGAAAATGATGGAAAGTTGAGCGGGACCCGGAAATTTTGTACAAAATTCAAAGTTATGTTAAGATTGGCTAAAATTATGTCAAATTACTCTTCTTTCGGATCATGATGTGGGGATCTGTCGGTAGTGCACCGTGCGTATTCTACCGAAGTGATCAAATTTCACCAAAGAAATGCGTTTGTTCAACTCGGAAACACAGCAACCAAAATCAGTCGGATTAATGAGTGCCAAGCAAGGCTCTCTCCAGTAGCTCGAGTTTAACACTGCCGAGTAAATAACAAGTCTGATGTGAAAGTGTAGATGGGCCAAGTGACTGGGGGGAGGATGATGGCGATTTCGGATTTCTACAGTTCAGAAAGTAGGAAGAGGACAACAGATCCAAGGGACACCGCCCCTTTGTCCATCTTTTATTTGTACCTGCACCACTGTAGCGCATTTTTCGATGCCCTTACAATGAATAATGTGGACAGCAGGACCCAGAGGAAGACATGCGCGAAGTGAAACTGACCAGTGCACGGCGTCTACTTGTACTGTAAATTAAAGATCATTACAAACTTTAAAAAAAACTCCTCAATTTTTCGAAGCGGGATATCGTAAAGTTGCTGCAGGCCACAGCTGCACATTGTGAAGATTCTTCAGGGTCTGAGGAAGGGGTGTCAGTATTACGGACTGAGGTCTCATTTAGTGGCTACACTTCACTCCAGGATCTGAGGAAGGGGTGTCATTGTTACGGACTGAGGTCTCATTTAGTGGTCGCACTTCACTTCAGAATCTCTAAAAACAGCCTGACCAACAACCAATAAAATTGAGCTTTTCCTGCTAAAACAAGAAGAAAAATTAAATACAGAGGAGCATCTTTATCGATGCTTGAGTACAAAACGGGCCGAGCCACATTCCCACCTAAATACAAATATCTCCAGTCTGGAACAGATCCACTATTTGTGATCCAACGGAGACATACCGGATCCTTGTCCAAAATAACATATCTGCGTACATACTATATATATATATATATAGTAGCCCCCAGTTTTCTGAATATTACAAATAAATTTCAATTTAATCGCGTGATCCTTGCTTTTAAATCATGGAGCACATAACCTGGCCCCCGGAGAGAAAGAAACCAGAACAAAATAATTATATTAAAACCGCCAGTCTTCCCATGTATTCCTAGAAAAGGAAATTGAAAAAGGCCCAGGGGCAGAGAGGCTTTGAAACCCTGGGTCATTATTCACTTTTACAAGGTTTTTAATTCACTGCAGTTACCCAGTAGCTGATTAAAGGTGAGCGGGTAGTAGTGGGGGGCAAGTCGAGTTGCTGAAGTCTGCTGTCAACGCGGATTGTCTCGCTGAAGTAGCTCATGACAGACGGGCAGGAGACGTGGGAGTAGTTGCTGATCAGAGGAAATCTGTTAGACAATGCAAATAAGTGCAAGTATCCGAGAACCGACAGCGGTCATTCTAATGAGGTGAATCTGTACACACTTTTAAACTCAACCAGTAGCTCTGAGGTAAATTCGATTTAGATCCTGACTATTTATTCCTCCAACACCCTTCCGAAATAGGGAGATGATGTCTGTACTGTACTATATTAGCAGAATATTTATACAATTCACGTTACTTAAAACTGTCACAGCGATTAATTTTAATGGCAGTAATCGTGACCTGATAGCTAGGCATAAGGGATATTTCTGTATAAAGACCGTAGTCTAAAATATAATGAACCGAATAAACAGAAGTTTTTTTTAATAGTTTGTATAATTGCATTATGTCCAAATCACTTCCTGGTGGCCTTCATTATTCAGCACCTCTTTGGAATTTTTAAAACTGTTAATGTAATTTAAGAAAAAAAGTTTAGAGAAAACCTTGAAATTCCCCAATTCCCCAATCTGCTGATTGTCCACTTTATTCCAATATTTCACATCCTTTGTAAGTCCTTGAAGTTGGGCAACATCAGAAAATCGGAACTCTGCCCAGAGTTTGTGAGGTTTCAATCAGTCAGCTAATGCTTGACCATCTGCCCTTCATCCTGTTATGATAAATGCTGCAGAACTACGCACTGCGATTTGAAGAGACAGTATTCTCTTTGTCAGCAACTATTTTAGAACTACTGCATTACGGAATAAAGTACTCTGGATGTCCCATCGGTACGTTCCTACCATTGTTGAGGTGCTCACCTAGTTATTCAAATATTTCCTTTTGAATGCTGTGTTTCTGTGGATCAGATGAAGTACACTGAAGTACAGTAACTGTATCATTATATTTTACCGAAGAAGCTGTGTATAGAACTGGAGAATATTGTGCATTTTTCATTTTCCTAATATATCTGTACTTGAAATTTTACTTGGTTTGTCAGCAAAAGGTATACTGTGTCACACAAGATCACAAGATACTTACAGATGAGGAAAGCCATTTGGCCTATCTTAATTCATCTATCCAGAATAACTCTACACTCCCCCATATCTAATTGTTTCTTAAATGAATCCAGGGTTTTTGCCTCTACCACTTTCATGGTGGCCCATTTCAAGTGTTTATCACAAATATATATATATATGTGTATGTGTGTGTGTCTGTGTTTAAATACATCTACATATATAACACACACACATCACACATATTCAATAACTTTCTGGTCTTTCAGTCTTCCATCAAAATTCAAAATGCCAAGTTGTACAGAAACTCTTACAATTTGTCATAACTAACACTACTGGAAGTAAAGCAGCTGTCTGACCATTGTGCACATATCAATTTCCTGCAGCTGATGAAAATCAAAAAATAAATTGAAATCCTCTGCATTAATTATAATTTAGGGAAGTAAAATTTTGACTTATGAGTCTAATAATGTGATGCCTGGTAACCATAATACCCATGTGTGTGGAGTGCAGGTGAACTGTGACATCGGTTGCTGGGGCATTTAGGCCTGTTGTACATACCGTGGGGATAATGCAATGGGAAATCAGCTGTGGCACTGAGGGCCAGCATACCAGGCCTGCGCTAGAGTCATTGGTATCTCAAAAAATGTTTAAGGGCCTTGTTCTATAACACAGTTTCAGTACATGAGCAGCAGTGCTGGAGCTCAGCACCCATAATAAACAGGTGCTGGTTGGTTGGGCCTTCAACCATGTTGGCTCCAGTTCTTTAAAGGTATCTATTTGACAGTTGCAAAATCTTGACTTTGGTTGTTTATATCGTGGGTTTCACTATTGCTCCTTCTTAAAGCTGGACCTCATCTGCCATCAGTTAGCTAAGGGTACTATAATTGAGCTCAGCCCAATTAGGATCTATGGGTATCCTACTTCTCAATCTCTGCTGGTTCCAAAGGAGGAAGGGCTGAATCAGAGGAAGCATGTAATACAGATTGGCCTTGGTATCCCGGATGATTGAAGTCTGGTGGGCCTTATGCATCCTTAACTTTCAAAAGAACAAGTGGAGAAGAGGAGAACTTTCCTCAACCAGTAGCAGCCGGCCCCTTATGTACCCTTGAGTTGGCTGTGTGCTCGGTGTTTGTTCCTTGCCACATTTCATTGGCCACAGAGCAAACACACTGACACAGCAGCAGTAGAGTACAGTGCTAAAAATGGACAAGCCTATGTTTTTGGAAAATAAGTGAATGTCCCCAGTGTGCCGTGCATTCTCTCTCTGTGATGCATCACCACACTTACAATGAAGCACTGTTAAGATTCATTGTAACACAACAGTGTAAAATTAAGCAAAGTCTGAACACTCTTACCTTGGCAACCTTTCAGAGAGCAGCAAGTTTCTTCTTCACCTGCTCTCAGCATCTGGCCACAGTTGAGTCAGCATTCACTCTTTGTGCTCCCCTGCTCTGAAAAGGATTGGCCTTCTCTCCAGCACCTCCTGCAGCAGAACCTCCATTTGGGAAGAGTGCTGTTCCTCATCCTAGGCTTGATGCAGCCATTTCTACCTTCTAGCAGCAGTACAGTTTTAAGATGACCAGCAACCTTTCAAGAGCTGTGGGCAGCATTTAAGGTGCCCATTTTACTTCATGTGGTGTATGCTGGTAGCGCTACAATATTATGTAAAGCAGCTGACTCCACATTGTAACGTGAGCTCAGCTCAAAGCATTAGAAATGCAGGCAGCATCTACACAGCATCACTCCCATTGTCACAGTACTGTGACTGTGTTAATGAAGAATCTTCAAAGTACAATATTTTGTCAATATATAAAGGAGCTAAATAGTAGGCCTGGTTCCTTTTGCAGCCAGAAGCAGCATTCTCCAAAAATGGCTTCCGTGTCACCATGCCAACTACTGAAATATGTTTGTCATGTAGCAGATCCTCTTTGAATATATTTTTTTAAAATGTTACTTTCTGCTAAAGTAGTTTGCAAATTGGATACAATTGAAAATATTTTCCATTAATTAAATTAACAGTTTGCTTTATCTTTTTTGACACATTATTTATGTATCTACCTCACTCTGGTACGAACATTGAAATTGACGGGCAGGAAAAGTCCAGCTGGTCCATCATACCTGCCTCACATCATGATGGCCAGACCATCATGGCCAATCACTTCTTCCCTCCCCCGACCTTCCCCTCCAACTCTCTCCCACCCCCGCAGCCATGTAATCTCCCCGGAGAGGCAAAAAACCCAGAAAAAACCCAGTGCCAATAAGGGAAAAGATACACTGTAAAATTCCTCTCCGACTCCATCACGCAATCGAAACCAGTCCAGGAGATCACATATTATCTATAAAGACACTTACCTTCTATATGATGCGATCTCTGCCCCAGTCAAGAACTAGTCAGCTCCCTCATGAAGGCATGCAGAGAGTCAGCACCCACCACACCAGATGGCAATGAATTCCAGAGGTTCACAATTCTCTGGGAAAAGAAGAACTGCCTAACATCCAGTCTATTCCTAATCTTCCATAGTTTAAACTCATGTCCCCTGGTCCTCCCCAACCTGTTAAATTGGAATAATCTATCAATAGGGACGCTATCCAGCCCTTTAATTATTTTATAGACCTCTACCAGGTCACCTTTAAGTCTACACTGCTCTAAAGTAAATAAACCAAGGTTCTTGAGCCTATCTGAGTAGCTGAGGTTCTTTCAACTGGGAATGATTCTTGTAGCTCTCCTCTGGACCTTTTCCAAAGTCGCTATATCACCCACCATGTGGGGAGACCAAAACCGGGCACAGTACTATAGATGCAGTCTGACCAGCAACCAGTTTGGTGTCAAAATGGTGTCCTTTGATTTATACGGAATGGTTCTATTAATACAGCCCAATACTTTGTTAGCTTTAGCTACACTTTCTCTACATTGGTCATGAACCTCAGTGATCTGTGCACAATAACACCGAGATCTTTTTGTCGCTCAACCTCTTTCAGTATTGTTCCCTGCAAATGATATGTGTATTTCCTACATAAGAGGTTAGCGTGCAAAATTAAATCACATGGGATCGGCGGTAATATAGTGGCATGGATTGAAAATTGGTTAACAGACAGGAAACAAAGATAGGTCTTTTTCGGGGTGGCAGGCGGTGACTAGTGGGGTACCGCAGGGATCAGTGCTTGGGCCCCAGCTATTCACAATATATATCAATGATTTGGATGAGGGAACCAAATGTAATATTTCCAAGTTTGCTGACGACATAAAACTAGGTAGGATCGTGAGTTGTCAGGAGGATGCAAAGAGGCTTCAAGGAGATTTAGACAAGTTGAGTGAGTGGGCAAATACATGGCAGATGCAGTATAATGTGGATAAATGTGAAGTTATCCACTTCAGAAGGAAAAACAGAAAGGGAGAGTATTATTTAGATGGTGATAGATTGGGAAATGTTGATGTACAAAGGGACCTGGGTGTCCTTGTACACCAGTCACTGAAAGCAAACATGCAGGTGCAGCAAGCAGTTAGGAAGGCAAATGGTATGTTGGCCTTCATTGCAAGAGGATTTGAGTACAGCAGCAAGGATGTCTTACAGCAGTTATATGGGGGTTTGGTGAGACCACACCTGGAGTATTGTGTGCTGTTTTGGTCTCCTTACCTAAGAAAGGATATACTTGCCATAGAGGGAGTGCAGCGAAGGTTCACCAGACTGATTCCTGGGATGGCAGGACTGTCATATGAGGAGAGATTGGGTTGACTCGGCCTGTATTCACTCGAGTTTAGAAACGTATCTCATTGAAACGTATAAAATTCTGACAGGGCTAGACAGACTGGATGCAGGAAGGATGTTTCCCCTGGCTGGGGGGTCACAGTCTCAGGATACGGGGTAGGACATTTAGGACTGAGATGAGGAGAAATTTCTTCACTCAGAGGGTGGTGAACCTGTAGAATTCTCTACCACAGAAGGCTGTGGAGGCCAAGTCACTAAATATATTTAGGAAGGAGCTAGATAGATTTCTAGACACAAAAGGCATCAAGGGGTATGTGGAGAGAACGGGAATATGGTTTTGAGATAGAGGATCAGCCATGATCATATCGAAGGGCTGAATGGCCTACTCCTGCTCCTATTTTCTGTGTTTCTATGTTTCTATGTATTCCGTGTTGGCCCTACCAACATACATGACACTCCATTTATCTAAATTAAACGCCATTTGCCAATATGTGGCCCACTCCCCTAGCACATCTAAATCTTTTTGGATTTGATTGCACTCCGCTATCATTTTAACCCTTGCACAGATTTTATATGATCTGCAAACTTACTTACCATACTCCCAACACCACCGTCCAGGTGATTAATAAAGACCATGAAGAGTAGCAGGTCTAGGAGGGGTCCCTGAGGGACACCACTAGTAACATGTCAACAAGCTGAACCGCATCCATTAACTGCAACTTTTTGGCTGCGGCATTGAAGACAATTCCTCATCCAGCTTGTCAAATTTCTGCTGATACCACAGGATTCTTGTGAAGTAACCTAGTGTGAGATACTTTATCAAAGGCTTTCTGAAAGTCCAGGTAGACAATGCCTACCGGTAGAGTCAGGCTTTATTAATTGAACCTACAGCTAAACCACACCCCATATTTAATAGAACATCTTGCATGTAAAATTAATAAATGAGATTTGTAGCCAACATAGTGTAATATAGGTATATATTTGCATTGTTTCTTGGAGAATTTGTGATAGACTGTCAAGATAGAAAGGTTTGTCTGTTATTTATCATAACAACTTCATGCAGTAAATTTACTGTGACTTTTTAAAAAGAATAACAATTATGTAACCTGTTAATTTTCTTGTGTACGTTGCAACTCTGCTACTTCATCCTCATTTTTCTATCACAACCTCCAATCTTCATCTGGACCCTCAAACACTGCAGCAGACATAGTCTCAAGTACAAGAAAAAATATATTTTAAAGTATAGTTTTACAAGGTTCCTCAGGGAAAACAGTCCCTGGACCCTCCCTGGAAGAATTTCCTTCCTATCTCCCGACAACAGTAGTTACACATTTTCTAGCCCTGGCTACACCCTTGTGTACTATACATAATGTGATGTCCATTGACGACTGATACATGGAAGCTAGTCCTCATAGGTTTCCATTCAATCAAACTAATATAATAGTGAGGTACTCAACAAGTGTTGCAAAACAAAGACAACTTATTTTGGCAAAAATCAGTTCTCACACAAATGCTGCAAGAGTTTGGATTTTTCAGTATTGAAGTTCACTTCAGCAGGTCTCTAATTATTAAACTAATTTGCACTGGTGTATTCACTCTATTTAGTATGTACAGATGTTTATCCTTAAAATTAATCAGATGTTTTAATTTGCAGGCTCCTACTCTCCACCTCGTCTTAGCATCCAGAATAAAGAACATGTAATTAATGCTAATGACACTTTAATAATTACTTGCAGGTAAGAGGAAGTTCAACATTTTACATGAGAAAATACTTTTAAACTAAATGCATTATATATCACATATCCTTGTACTTACTTTGTATGTTTGTAAATATCTATCTATGTGTGTACATTTCTGTGTATCCATTCAACCTATTTATCTATCTGTCTGTCTATCTACCTATCTTTATGTAGATAACAATATATTATGTAGCAACTATAACCTAGAAATTACTGCTGATGATATCAGTGGACAAACACTTAATGTACTTGTATAACATCCCATTATCTTAGCAGAGGTACAGATCTATTAAAGATAAACAAGTTAACACTTGAGTAAAAATGGTGATTAGAGGAATATCTTATGAACACATTAATTGTTCATCTGCTAATATCACAAACAACTTTTATACATGAGCTAAAGTCCTAGAATTATCTTATCTAACTATCCATCTATATAACAATCTTTCTATCTATCTGTGTCTATCTGTCTATCCATCTGACTATCTATCATCTATCTATCGATCTATCTATATCTATCTATGTGAATGTATCAATAACAAACCGTATTGTTTATAATTTGCTATGTGAGCATGAAGTTCATCCCATGTCTTCAAACAGACAACTGTTCACCATTTCAAGTTGTTCTGTATTAAAATATATTGATGAGCTACAACTTTGAAAGAAAGTGCAACAATTACAAAATCATAATTGGTTATACATTGTTATGGAAATTTTGCAATAACTTCTAATTATCTTTCACTGCAGTGAAATATAAAATGTGATGTCATTCACAGTCCATGGTTCATGTAACACTGTCAACAAAGGTGGCATGTGGACAACATTTTATGGGTTCAGATAATTCCTACTTGAACTATGATTTTTTTAAATCTCAAAATCCACATTTAATGTAATGGCATTGAATTTGACTCTAATTGTTTTTTTTTAAAAACTGCTGAAATTTCTTCATTTTGTACATAAAATTGTTATTAGATTGATTAAAATATTTGAAAAAATATCCAGTTGAGATGGCAGATTTCTTCCTCGGGTTGCCCCTTCCCATTGCCTGCAACCACTTCACCTCATAAAGCTGAATATCCCAGTATATGTTGATATCCCGAAAACCAAGGTCTACCGATAGCAGAATACATCTTGCAGGCTTCTCACTGGGGAGAGGCACCAGCGAGAAGCGTTACTCCATAAATACAAAATAGTTCGATAAAATGTAATGTTTTCGAGCTGCTTTTCATTACAATTTTCATATTTAAACAGTGCCAGAGATGCCAGAAAAATATATTGCAGCAGTCTGTATTCATGAAATAATCTCACTGCACATCACTATGAGCTCTATAATGTTCTCTACGTAATTATCCTTTTTTAACTTATACTTGAAATGATTATTGTATTTTTCCCTGAAAAATCCCTAATCTAAAAGAAATTTGGTTAAATAATGTGTCATTTCTATTCTTGTCTTCATTCCTTTTAGGAAATTTAATGGGAAAAATAGTAAATTCGTAATTGAACATTTATCCTCTTCATTTTGTTAAAAGAGATTTTATGGTTAACTACATTCATTTAAAAAAAATCTTAACGGAGCTCTAATTTTCTAATTGAGAGCATGTTGCTTCTGAATGTTTGCAGTAGCGGACATGGACCGCTGGAATGGTCGTGGCCCAGAAATCAAAGTAGCATGGAGCACAGGATATCATTGAGGGACTGCACCGAAGGGACTTCGTTTTGTAAAACTCTCATTCTGACAAAAACCATTGCAAATGATACCGGAACATACCGGTGTTTCCACAAGTACTTTCCGGTCCAAGTAGCTGCAAGTATCTATGTCTTTGTTCAGGGTAAGAAAACTTTAATTTATTTTTGAAGTTATTTGACTTACATAGTCTTTGGAAATAAATTTGTTGTGTATATTAAAGAAAATAGCAAATATTTCCACTTCACCATTGTCATTACTCCCCAGTGGCTATTTCTTCTGTCGGTTTAGTATGATCGAAATATTCCAATATAGTGATTTAAAAGACAAATAAAGAAGAAAAAATATCACAGCCAACAATTTTTTGATCTTCATAACATCGTTCGCTGGTCAGTTATAGCACAAGTGAGAGTCGGAGTAATACCAAATGAATTCCATATTAGCGTATGCAAATACACACAACTAGAGCTCGATTTCAACTGGTTAAATGTTCTCCAGTAGTATTTCAATTTAAACTTGTATTTCCTGCAGCATGTGTACTCATTCTCTTTTACTGTTTGATCTCACGGCAATGCGTCTTTTGTGGTACCAGATACAGATTCTTATCAGAGGCTGTACAAATGATCACCTTTGCTTCAACTGGAGCAGTGTAGCCACATTAAAGCTCACCACATGCTGGGGTTAACCTCCATAGGGTTCCTGTTTTCTGACTTCCAAAGCAATGTGGTTAAATGCAGAGTGCCTCCAGCACTTCCTTCTGTCTTACCGATCAGACAGAGTTATAATGAGAAAACAAACCAATTTCCTGATTGGTGTCCTTGACTCCGTGCATTTTATGTCAGTCGTGCTATTATACTTTGGGTAATTGTGACTCAACCTCAAATAGTAACTTTTATATAGAGGATTGTGATCCGCCTAGAACTGTAATGCTTAACAAAATGATACTTTTTGAAAAGCACCTCAGAAATGTATTGAAAAAAAACGTGTGCTCCATTTAAAGTTAGCTGGCCGAGAATCTTATTCATACCTAATGCAACTCACTTACTAAAATATTTTGTAAGGTAGCTGATTTTAAAATAAAACAGACAACAAATCCACCAGTGTCATATAAATAAGGAAAGTCTTTGTGTACTGTATCTGAATTTAATATAAACAGTCCGAGGGAAAGCCCAAATATTGGCCTCTGGCATATGTTGACTTTCTTTCAGCTTGTACCTTAGTTGCAGGACCAATAATAAGGGAACACTCCATTGCAGCTGATGGGATGCTGAAAAGATTGATTGGCTAACATCACATTTTTGAGCAATTTTGAGTGCCCTCGAGCTATAGAACTTTTAATGTTTCACTGGATTTCATAGAAGTTGCAATAAAATATATTGATTGATTTATTATTGTTAACGTGGCTGTAGGTGTTCGGGCTGATACAAAGTTCCCTCAGAGACTTTTTGTAAATCTGCCTTGCTGCAAAGTCATTTTATTCAGTGGTAATATATACAGTCTTTCACAAGCCTTTGGGAACTTTTTACCCCAATATTGACATTTTTGTACATCTACAGTGTATTTTGAATCTGTATCAAAGTTGAAAGGAGGCAAGCAAACATTTATCAAACATGGATGGCAAATTACCTCATCATAGTCACCGAACTATAGGT
Organism: Heptranchias perlo; assembly: GCF_035084215.1. Taxonomy (NCBI): domain Eukaryota; kingdom Metazoa; phylum Chordata; class Chondrichthyes; order Hexanchiformes; family Hexanchidae; genus Heptranchias; species Heptranchias perlo. The sequence continues at coordinate 82,331,335 of NC_090325.1, forward strand.
GTGGTACTCAAATAATGCTGTAATTACTTGACGTTGCTTCATATGGAAATTGTTTCAGTAAAACTCTAATTGCAAGAAAAAAATGAATGAAAGGATTTAGGCCCTGAATTTCCATGGAAGTTCTGCTGACTCTTGCCATAACTCCAGTGGGATTCCAGCAGAACCCTCCGGAAAACATCAGGGACCTGGTTGCGTGGTCCCCGCCGTTTCTGGGATTTTCCAGATGGCCATGCAAGGAACCATTCCACACCACTTGCAAGGCCCGTGATGTCAGGAGGTGGCCCAGTGCGGGTGGTGGTGGGGGGGTTCCTTACCCTAGGAGTTTACTGTCTCAGTTGGAACCCGGCATAGAACTAGAGGCCAGTATGCGAAAAGAGATGAGGCACACTGGCCTCCAGATGTGCCGAAGTGGGCCCTACAATGCAGTACAGGTCAGGGAAGTGACTTTGGGCATCCGACGAATGGAATTTAAGTAAAAAAATCTGCATTGGACCTTTTTCACAGGGGACTGAGGGGGTGCACAAAGGGGTCTGGGGAGGCCTGGGCAAATACCCACCCCCTTTCCCAAAGGTGGGCAGGAACCAGATTTTCTGGCCGATTGGGGCAGGCAGACATCAGTGATGTGCCTGTAGTGGCGCGGGTGCACGCAGGCTCAATGCAAATTAGGTGGTCGCCCGCTGACTCTGTGTGGTCAGTGTTGGAAAGCACCATTGGGCGCAATCACTGTATAACTGCCGGGATCACTGCCCGCAGATTTGTGAGCACTTAACCTATTTTCTTTTTCAATACTCCTGAATTTATGGCGCCATCCTTCAAATCAAGAGGGAGAAATAGGGATTGTCTTAGCGATGGATGGATCTCTTGGCCACTGTAGCCAGTTTTACTCCCTTTCATTCAACACATGCATGCTTTGGAAGGCAGGAACTATTGACTTTTCCTCCCTGAGATGAACTGCATCACAATCTTGAGATGCTCTTGATGAAACTGTATGAAAAATGGCAAAACTTTCTCCTTAAGTTGGTTCGCCAGTGAAGGCTGGCTTGGAATCCTGAATCTCCGGAATGAACACCAGTCTTCCACCAGTAGAGCAACAAAAGAAAAATACACCTTGAACCTTACCATTTAGTCTTGGTGTCATGAAGTCAAATGGACCTCTACTCTTAACCTCATCAGGAACCATTGGCATTGCTTTAAAAGAGTAGTCCAATGAAGGCAAAGTCTTAAAGGACTTTGCAAATATATTACTCCAAGGATTTAATCTAGGTCACCAGCATCTGTTGATAGCCCAATATATGCTGCAGGTTATAACAAATCACTTCACTTTTGTTGTTTGCATTTTAGATTATCAAATGCCCTTTGTGAATTTCCATCCCGATAAACCAGAAGCTGTGTACATAACTGAAACCAAGACGCTGGTCATTCCATGCAAGGTTTCCATGCCGGATCTTAACGTGACTCTACGTGCGGTAAATATAATTACTTATCTATGTTTCTGCATCATATAATTTGCCTAATTTATATTAAAGTATAGTTTGCATAGTAATAGCCACACTATTAAAGTTATGAATCTACATATATGTCTAATGTAATTTTGTAAGTAGCCCCTGGCTATGTGATCACTTTGAGGATTCTTTTTTTGTTTGCAAGCATTTTAGAAAACTGGAGACCTCCCTGAAATGGGAAGGATCTTAATCCTCTGTTAAATCTACCACTTTAGTTTATTGTAAATTACTATGCATATTTTATAATGTATTTGTTAAATAATCATTTAATAATCATATTAGATAATCATAGCAATCGTTATCAATTATTATATTAGTATTACATTTTTTAGTCCGTTAAATAATTCCTGTTTAATGTTTGAACAGAAATATCCGGAAAAATACATTGTTCCTGATGGAATGACAACTTTCTGGGACAATCAGAAAGGTTTCACTATTTTGAGTCACAAGATCAGTGATGCAGGATTGGTTCAGTGTGAAACAACAGTAAATGGAAGTGTCTATCATTCCAATATTTATGTGGTGGTAGTTTTAGGTAAGGCACATCTTGTACATTTATATCGAAGAGGCTAAACTTCAAATTTTAGTACAGAACAATTGTTTGATTTTGAGAAAGATGGGGCTTGTGCTGCGCCTGCCCGAAGGAGTTGTCACGGGGACCCGTGGCATTTTTGAGGCCAGGCCTCGAGCACTTTAATTTGGCGAGCTGCCAGTGTGAAAGATGCTCCCTTTAGGCGGCTCGCCGACCTGGTAGTGGGATATTTGGTGGGGTGGCTGATTTTGAAGGGTCCTTGAAGAGGAGGGGTTGGAAGTGTCAGGAGTGAAACGAGGAAACCAGTTTTGAGCAGCAGTCAAAATGTTTGTAGCACTTATAGCAGCAAAGGCATTAATGGTGAAAACCTTTATGCCTCAAAACCCATAAGCAACTGGCACAAAAAAAATTATCCCAAGCCAGCATTCAGCTTCACTTGACAGCAGCTGAGGATCCCTTTAATGTGCACTCAAAATGGCTGCCTCGCAACTTCTACCATCCATATTTAGTGGGCGGGAGCAGGAAGTGGTAGTAATCAATCAGGCAGAGACAAAAAAAATGGCTATCGGGGTCGTAACTACGTCATCTGACCCTGATTAACATATTTTCATAAGGCTCCTGCCTGTTTCCGGAGGGTGTTCCAGTCTTCTAGATTGAGATCCACCCAAACATCGGAGCAGGCAGGAACCAAGTTTCAACCAGTCACACTTTTTTGGTCCCTCAACCACCCTGCTTTGAAGTGCAAATGCTGCGGTAGGGACACGAAAATCGCCCCCAGTTTTTTCTGCACAATTTCTACTCAAGAGGATATGGTTACAGCATAACAGTGAGAGTACAGTTCAGTGACTGGGGGAGACATTCTAATGCATAGTCTAAATAGTTCCCTGCTGAAAATAATAGGGATGTTTATCAGCCTATAAAATGAAACGTCTGTACCGTGGCCCATATACATCTCACTTTAACAGTACTACAGTGCAATCTGTGTACTGAGATAATAGTTAATGAGAGCTGGCCAGTTTATACTGCTTCTCACAGTGGGGCTGCTCTGCTGGCTGATAACCCTGAGCACAGCTACAGACAGTAGGATGTCACTTCACTAAGATTTAATGCTTATTGCCTGCTGGGACAGAGGTTTGGGTTGGGGGATCGTTTACACTACTGTGTCTCCAGTTCTGTCAACAGGAAACCTAGCTCTCCTCCAGTAAATAATTTGATTGCTTTTACACAGCCAATTCATTGTAGAATTTAGTCCATACCAAATTCATTTGGCATGAAATTGATATTGTAATTGGTTGAAGCTACACCCAGCAAAGGTATTTCATTTGTTTTCTTCACATTTCTTCATGCCACAGACAGTTGCCTGATTGGCAAGGTTAGAATGTCAGCGTCACGCTGTAACTTGTTGTTAGGAAGAGCTTGAACTTATTCTCCACTTGATTTTCTTTCATTTTCTCTGGATAAAGTCCCGATCTCTGCCCTGCATTTAAATATGGTGGCATGACTGACAGTAGGAATTCACCATCTGAGTAATCTCAGTGATTGCCTCCCTGCGACCCTTCAGCCTGTTGCGGTGCATTGTGTTGTGTTTCTGCACCGCATCACAAATCGTTTTTTGTTGAACGTTTTTTCTTAGAAATAATTTTGGGTTCAAATAATGTTCCCTAGTACCCAAAAAAATGGGAAATTAGGATGTATTAAAAAATTGTGACTGAAGCTGAGACTATGTCAACATTTAAGAATAGATTAGATAAGTAATTGAAGGAAAGGGGGATAAAGGGATATGAGAACTGAGTGGGCACCTGCTCATGTGGAAAATAAATATCACACGGAGTAGTTGGGCCAAATGACCATGTTGCAATTTTTGTGCAATTCTATGCCAGGGTCTCGATGGGAATCAAAGTCCAAAATTATATTTACATCCTTGATTGTGACTCGTATGATTTATGTATTCACAGTTTGTGTGTAACAGTTATAGTTTGTGTTAAAATATCTGTACAGTTGATGAGGTCAAAACCTCCCTTATTGTTTAAACCCTGAATTAAATCAGACATCTTAAAACATACAAGGCCTCCTCCGACAGGTAAATTCTAAACACAATTAATGGGGAACTCTTTAAAAAAAAGATCTGCTGACTTCATGTGGTTTTGAAAAGGCTGCATTTCTTTATTAGATACTTGTACGGTACTCAGAAATAAGCAACTACTGAGTTATATTTTTGTACTGGACTACATTGATTAAAATCTTGTACTACAAGCTTGCCAAAAGAGAATATATTATTTGTCAGTACAACACTCTGATTGCCAGTTGGTGCAGTTTCAACCCAAAACCTAATATTAGAAACAAACTTTTAATGCCATAAGAATATCAAAGCTCCATGGTGAGACCTAGTAGCCATAATGATGGGGCAAAGGAACATTTGGCAGCACTGGCAGAAGTCAGGACTCCAACAGCAAAACTTGGAAAACTCATAAATGGAAAACATGGGAGACTGTATAGGTGTCACAAAGAATACACAATTTTAGGTCTATGTTCAATACAGACAATGTCAGGGATTTAGATGATATATGCTAAGAACAAAAGAACATAAGAAATAGGAGCAGGAGTAGGCCACAGGGCCCCATGAGCCTGCTCCGCCATTCAATCAGATCGTGGCTGATCTTTGACCTCAACTCCACATTCCTGCCTGATCCCCATATCCCTTGATTCCCCTACTGTCCAGAAATCTGTCTATCTCAGCCTTGAATATATTCAACGACTCAGCATCCACAGTACTCTGAGTGAAGAAATTGCTCCTCATCTCGGTCTTAAATGGCCCACCCCTTATCCTGTGACTATGCCCCCCTAGTTCTAGATTCTCCAGCCAGGGGAAACAATCTCTCAGCATCAACGCCGGCAAGCCCCCTCATAAACTTATAAATTTCAATTAGATCACCTCTCATTCTTCCAAACTCCAGAGAGTATAGGCCCATTCTACTCACCTCGCCTCATAGGGCAACCCTCTCATCCCAGGAATTAATTTAGTGAACCTTTGCTGCAGTGCCTCTATAGCAAGTATATCCTTCCTTAGATAAGGAGACCAAAACTGTACACAGTACTCCAGGTAAGGTCTCATCAAAGTTCTGTACAATTGTGGTAAGACTTCCTTACTTTTGTACTCCAACCTCCTTGCGATAAAGGCCAACATGCCATTTGCTTTTCTAATTGCTTGCAGTACCTGCATGCTAACTTTTTGTGTTTCTATACAAGGACACCCAAGTCTCTCTGAACATCAACATTTAATAGTGTCTCACCATTTAAAAAATATTCTGTTTTTCTATTCTTCCTACCAAAGTGAATAACCTCACATTTCCCCACATTATACTCCATCTGCCACCTTCTTGCCCACTCGCTTAATCTGTCTATATCCCTTTGCAGACTCTTTGTGGCCTCCTCACAGCTTACTTTCCCACCTAGCTTTGTATCATCAGCAAACTTGGATACGTTACACTCGGTCCCTTCATCTAAGTCATTAATGTAGATTGTAAATAGCTGAGGCCCAAGCACTGATCCTTGCGGCACATACAGGGAGATTTCCTTCGTGCGCTATGTGTAGTGAAATTGTAAGTGATGTTCTAGTGTGCTTTTGGAGATCATCTCCAAAACAGGTTTAAATTTTGTTACACGAAGGAAAACATCCCCTCAATTTGTAATATTATCTGCATCCCTCAACACACTTCTTAGGACTCGTAATATATTTCATTTATTATCGTGCCATCATATAATGCATAATGGTGTTGTTTATCCTTTTGCTTCAGCCCAAAGATATACTTCAAAATGGTAGCACCAACCAAACTATAACATCTTTAGATCATGTTTGTTTTCCTTCCTGTAGGAACCAAGATTCATGAGCTTACATTGAACCCTCCATCCCCAGTCGAGTTGGTGGTGGGGGAACGCTTGATACTCAACTGCACTGCCAGAACTGAGGTCAACGTTAGGCTGAACTTCCATTGGACGTATCCTGGCATGAAGGTATAACATATGAAAACCTTGCGACTTTAGTTAGTTGGGAACAGCAAAAGTAAATATTGCTATGGGACAAATCCATACAGACCAGAAAGGTCCTGGGTTCAGTCTCTGATACCCCAAGCATAAGTTTAATGCCTTCACTAGAGAAGGGGAATGAAGAGGAGAAAATTGGGCATGAGGAAGTAATCTCATGATAGTCGTAAGTGTACACCTTTTATATGTTTAACTGGAGGCACTTCTATTCTATGTGAATGTGTTGAACAGGGAAAGTGTAAAATAGCAAACCAGTACCAAATGAAATAAAATTGATAGTGAACCCTTCTTATGCTCCATACACACAGAGGTGAAAAACTCCAAAAGCTCTTAGGTAGGGGTAGGTATAGACTGAGATGATCAAATACTCCACAGGACACTTTCCTTTGGTGTTGGGTCAGGTGACAGCGATGTTGTCTGAGGAGGGCAGCTGGCCAGAATTCAACAGTATAAATTTGAGGACGATGAATATTCTGGGCTTTTACTTGATGACCTCAGGGAAATTTTCCCTCAGGAAATTAAATGGGTCCATTAGAGTAGGGTAAATCACTCATGATCTGTGGAATGAATAACAGGCGGCTAATTCGATATCACCCGTTTTACACCATCACCCAAAGTTAAAATTACCCCCCTTTATGTTTCTACGAGATGGGTTAATAAACAGATATTTCCACATCAGTACCATTCTTTGGTTAGTTAACGTGGAGGTGAGTTTGACCAGTGCTGGAAAGAACCCCCATCTCTTCTTCCTGAACTGTATTCCCTCTTTTCTAAAGGACAACTATACTGATTGGTTACCGAGAGAAAAACTTAGTTTGAATATTAGTTGAGATTTCAAGTTGGGAGTACAATTCTCTACAGTTAGCAGAATATGACATAGATTCGTAGAGAAGTTACTGCACGGATGGAGGCCATTTGGCCCATTGAGTCCATGCCAGCTCTATGCAAGAGCAATTCAGCTAGTCCCACTCCCCCGCCCTATCCCTGTAGCCTTACTAATTTTTTCCTTTCAAGTACTTATCCAATTCTCTTTTGAAAGCCATAATTGAATCTGCCTCCACCACCCTCTCGGGCAGTGCATTCCAGATCCTAACCACTCGCTATGTAAAAAAGATTTTCCTCATGTCGCCTTTGGTTCTTTTGCCAATTACCTTAAATCTATGTTTTCTGGTTCTTGACCCTTCTGCCAATGGGAACAGTTGCTCTCTATCTACTCTGTATAGATCCTTCATGATTTTGAATACCTCGATCAAATCTCCTTGTAAACTTCTCTGTTCCAAGGAGAACAACCCCAGCTTCTCCAGTCTATCCAAGTAACTGAAGTCACTCATTCCTGGAATCATTTTAATAAATCTAGGGCATAATCTCAATGTTATCATAAACATTTCATTGGATTAATTTTGAATTTCTGTGCATTGCCTAAAAATTTGGACCTTATTATGGTTCATAATTGCTTTGCTTTGTTCTCAATATAGAAAGAATGAACTTGTATTTTTATAGAATTTTGTCATATTCTCAGGATGCCCCAAAAACACTTCACAAACAACAAATTACTTTTGGAATGTAATCACAGTGGTTATATAGGCAACGTGGCAGCCAATCTATACACCACAAGATTTCACATATAGCAAGTGAGATAAATGACCTGTTAACTTGATTTAGTGGCAGGAGCAATGTTGGCCAGCACACCAGAACAACACCCTACTCTTTATCTTTTACATACATCTTAACAGGTGGACAGTTTAATGCCCCATACAAAACACAACAGCTATGATAATGCAGCACTTTCTTAGCATCATACTGAAGCAATATATTATGCAGTTTAAGTCCTAGATTGGGGCATGAATTCACATCACTTGATTCAGAGGTAAGAATGCTACCAAATGAGCCAAGCTGGCACACCACAAGTAGTATCCACTTAATGCAGTCCACTTCAGAATATATCCAGTAGATTTTGAAACACATTGGGGTAAATTTTATAAGTGAGCCAGGAAGAGGGCGGGGGAGGGGGGAATTCTTGACGGGAAACCCGGAAGTACGGGTTTCCCGGACGTCCTTATGATTTTGACACATGGCCGTCTTTCATTTCAGCAGGTAAGTCTTAGATGGTGAGGGAGGTCGGTCATCGGGGGGGTATCAGGGGTCATCGGGGGGATGGGGGTCATTGAGGACTCAGTTATCGGGGTCGGGGGTCAGCGGGAGGGGTCGGGTTCATCGGGGGGTCGGTTATCGGGAGGGTCAGGGGTCACGGAGAGTCAGGAGTCATTGGGGGTTGGTCATCGGGGAGGTTGGGGGTATTTGGGGGGGGGAGTCATCGGGGTCGGCAGTCATTATAGGGGTCATCAGGGGCTCAGTCATGGAGGGGTCGAACATCATGGGGGTCAGACACCGGACATCGGGAGGGTCGGAGATCGCGGAGGGTGTCGAAGATGGTGGGGGTGGGTCAGACACGGGAAGGGGTCGGCTGATCGCAGCATGGGATTGCGGCAGGTAGGCTTGTTGGGCCTGGAGGAAACACTCCTGCTCCTTCTGGCCCACAAGCTGTGCAATAAAGGCACTTATGTGCTGAGCTGGGCCTTCTTGCCTACTTTTACGTGGCGTGAAGCTGAAGGCCCAGGAATCCCGGTCCCCAGGAGTTAAAAATAAAAACCCTGTCAAAATGGAGGTCCGTGGCCTCCTTAAAAGATTTCACTGACCAACCCGCCTCCTGAGAGCGGGTTGGTCACCCACCCCTTGACCCGCCTCCGTTAAAACCAGAAGTGAGGGTTAGGGTTGGGTTTTACTTTTTTACGATTTTTCCCTTCCCATCTGCCCCCAACCCATCCGTTTGTGGGACTAAAATTTACCCTATTATAATGGATCTTTTACAAACATGACTTATTTTTACTTACAGCAGAACCCACACTTATTCAGCGAAACAATGAAACGAGACTTACCCAATAAGCTGGAACTCTCAAGCATTCTGATCATAGATAATGTGTCAAAAGGAGATGAAGGCAAATATTTCTGCAGAGCTTCCAGTGGAACCATGACACTGGAGAACAGAACCGATGTCATCATCTATGGTGAGATCTTCTATATGATGTGCTGTAAAATACAGGAGCACAACTCAGGGGAGACTCTTTAAAACTTATAAAGCACTTTATTGTTAACAATTAAAAGAAAAGATAGACATTCATTGATGACTGTCACTGGCAAATGTAGTGCTGAACTGAGAGTTTCTACACGAATCAACTGGCCAGCGAAAGTGTAAAGAACGTGTTTTGTCATTTCAAAATTCAACTTGTTCGCTTGTTAAAAAGAATAGCCTGGATTTATACAACTCATGGGCTCTGGATATAAAGGGCTCATAGGATACACAGGGCTCATAGGATATATAGGGCTCTGGTGAGACTACACCTGGAGCACTGTGTACAGTTTTGGTCTCCTTACCTAAGGAAGGATATACTTGCCTTAGAAGGGGGTGCAACGAAGGTTCACTAGATTGACTCCTGCGATGAGGGGGTTGTCCTATGAGGAGAGATTGAGTAGAATGGGCCTATATTCCCTGGAGTTTAGAAGAATGAGAGGTGATCTCATTGAAACATATAAAATTCTTAGAGGGCTTGACAGGGTAGATGTGGAGTGGCTATTTCCCCCGGCTGGAGAGTCTAGAATTTGGGGTCATAGTCTCAAGATAAGGGGTCGGCCATTTAGGACCGAGATGAGGAAAAATTTCTTCACTCAGAGGGTTGTGAATCTTTAGAATTCTCTACCCCAGAGGGCTGTGGATGCTCAGTCATTGAGTATATTCAAGACTGAGATTGGTGGATATTTGGACACTAAGGGAATCAAGGGATATGGGGATAGGGCAGGAAAGTGGAGTTGAGGTAGAAGGTCAACAGTGATCTTATTGAATGGCGGAGCAGACTCGAGGGGCCGTATGGCCTACTCCTGCTCCTATTTTCTCATGTTTTTATGTTCTTATCATCTGTCAACTTGAATTCAATCCTAATCCACAGAAATATAGATAAACACTTTTTGTTCTCAGATTTATGGCAAATGTATCTTAATTTTATGTGTTAAATGGATACTTTTTGGGTAATGTGAATCTCTGAATTCCTCCAATATATTTTGCATGAATCATTCATTACAATATAAAGTGTATTCAGTTTTAATACCGAAACCATAATTACTGATAATATCATCATCCAATCATTTAAATTTTTTGTGCTCAAAATGATGAGCTGTGTTAGTGCTGAGGAATGAAACTCTTGTCCATTTTTAGCTATTCAATTATCAACATCAAGCCCTCTCAGGCCAGCTATAGCATAGTCAGATGCAAAGTAAAGCACCATCTACTCTGCCCAACTGCAGAACAGCACCCCTACCTGCAGCAGCATGACAGTTTTCCCCATTTGCCACCCCAGTCATCCTATGTCCTTCTCTGAGTAATATAAGTGGCATAGTAGCCTAGTGGTTATGGTATTGGACTAGCAACCTAATAGTTTATGAATTCATATCCCACCATAGCAGGTTGTAAAACAGTATTTTTGAAAATTTGTAGATGTAGGAAATTTTAAAAAACTGCTCCCATTTGCCTGGGCTACATATGACGCCGGTTCCACACTATGTCATTGACTCTGAATGGCATCAGAGCAACCAGGGGTGTGCAATAAATGTTGCCTTTCCAATGTTGCCTGCATCCCTGAACAAATATAAAAAAGAGATTGCCAACTAGGGAGAGTTTTGTGATGAGTTATTTCATATTGGACCACTATAGGCAGTGACAGAGGAGACTTTTATCCCATTGGCCTGGGCTGGCTTGGCACCCAGGTCCCAGAGGTAAAAGACTGGTGTCTAACCCAGCTCTTTTAAAGAAATATATTTTGTTGAACTATACATTCAACACAGTTGAAGGCGTATAAAATTTGTAAAATGTTTCAATGCTTCACTCAAACCTTTTGATAGTAATTCTTGAAAAAGGCAATACCATGGTCTTCTCATATGTCCTGTATATGTACTCCTGCACCTAAAAGGAAATTACATAGAGCCCCCACTTGCCAAAAAATTACAATCTCTGATGTTATATATAATGCTTATTATCCCCTCTCATACTGAATCAATAAAAAACAGACTTTCTACAAAAAAGATGATCTTTATTCCCCTGAAGGCTCAGCTAGTTAAGGGAATGAGTAGCTGCGGTATAAATACTAGGAACATAGGAAGATAGGAACAGGAGTAGGCCTTTAAGCCCCTCGAGCCTGTTCCACCATTCACTGAGATTATGGCTGATCTGTGACCTAACTCCATATATAAGCAATCTTACAACACCAGGTTATAGTCCAACAGTTTTATTTGAAAATCACAAGCTTTCGGAGCTTGCCTCCTTCGTCAGGTGAGTGAGGTTCACTCACCTGACGAAGGAGGTAAGCTCCAAAAGCTTGTGATTTTCAAATAAAACTGTTGGACTATAACCTGGTGTTGTAAGATTGCTTACATTTGTCCACCCCAGTCCATCACCGGCATCTCCACATCATAACTCCATATACCTACCTTAGCCCCATATCGCTTAATACCGTTGGTTAACAAAAATCTATCAATCTCAGATTTAAAATTAACAATTGAGCTAGCATCAACTGCCATTTGTGGAAGAGAGTTCCAAACTTCTACCACCCTTTGCGTGTAGAAGTGTTTCCTAACTTCACTCCTGAAAGTCCTGGCTCTAATTTTTAGGCGTCTCCTAGTCCTAGACTCCCCAATCAGCAGAAATAGTTTCTCTCTATCTACCCTATCAGTTACCCTTAATACCTTGAAAACTTCGATCAAATCACCCTTTACTCTTCTAAATTCCAGGGAATACAACCCTAGTTTGTGTAATCTCACCTCGTAAATTAACCCTTGGAGTCCAGGTCTCATTCTGGTAAATCTATGCTGCACTCCTTCCAAGGCCAATATATCCTTCCTAAGGTGTGGTGCCCAGAACTGAACACAGTACTCCAGATGTGATCTAACCAGGGCTTTGTATAGCTGTAGCATAACTTCTACCCCCTTGTATTTTAATCCTCTAGCTATAAAGGCCAGCATTCCATTAGCCTTTTTGATTATTTTCTGTACCTGTCCATGACATTTTAATGATCTATGTACATGGACCTCTAAGTCTATTTGGACTTCCACTGTTTTGAGCTTTTCACCATTTAGAAAATACTCTGATCTATCCTTTTTAGGTCCAAAGTGGATGACCTCACACTTGCCTACATTGAAATCCATTTGCCACAGTTTTGCCCATTCACTTAATCTGTTACTATCGAGGAAGGTCTTGAATCAGCTGATCTCAGCCAGAATGGCGGTGTGGCGCTTCAATTGGCCTCAATGCTCCTGGGCTAGTAAGGGGAAAATTAGTCAGAGTTCTTGCTCCCGATCACTATCCATATACCTCACTGAAAGTATGCATGTTTGGATGTTTCGTGAAGTCTGGATTGGATTTGGCTGTGATTCTCCCTAAATAAAGCCTGTGGATACTCTCTATATAGACTCACACATGAAGAATGGCCACTTGAGTGACTTGAAAGGGACTGATGCCCATAGACCTGTACCCCAGCAAGTAGTCAGTGTCATCAGGAAATGGGGAAGGGATGAGGCAAAATTGACAGAAAAAGCAAGAAGGGGAAAAAACGCCCTAATCTGGAATTTAATTTCCCCTCAACTGCGGAAGACAGAGAAATAAAGAGAAGGACCTTATGTTGCTTTAACTGAAAAATTTGCTTTTTAGGCACCACGTGAGGCATCCAGAGCTTGCTTGGAAAACGGCATTCCTGACAAAATAAATGTTCCTTTTAGTGATGACTGAGCACTCTTCACATTATTTTGACAACACTGAAAGCCTAATTTTCACACTCTTTTGCTGAACGTTAACATTTGTTTTCCTAACTTGCTCATACAAATATAATGAAGAATGCTGCCTTACATAAACAATGTCAGTTCTTTTGGTGCTCAGAGATTCCCAAGCCTCATGTTTTCAATAAGAACATTAGCTTTATGGATCTGACTTTGTTTTCATTATGTGCTTTCAGACAAACCCTTCATCTTCATAGATCACAAAGCCGGGTCGATAGTCGAGACAGTGCTGAAAGAAAGGAATGTCAAAATTCCAGTGAAGGTTACAGCCTATCCCCAACCAGAAATGAAATGGTAATTGCTAAATAAATGACAAAAAGAAATAATGACAATTACTTTTAAGGAACCAACTTTCTATATACATTGTTATAATTTTCAGTTGTATACAGTAAAGCATTATTTACATTTATTCTACTACATATAATTGTCAATTTTAGAATTAATTTTGACATATATTTTCATTAACTGGTGAGAGTCTTTTAGCAATTGGAATGCTGAATCAGAGTGTATTAAATTGAACAGTGTACTCCTGCTTTCCAAGACGTGAACATTTTTGGCACAGTACACCAATAGTATGCACAAGACTATCAATAATAATTTTTGTAAGAATTTCAGAGATCAAGGGCTCAATTTTAGCCCCCAAGATCAGGTGGGTTTGGGGCAGGAGCGCAGACAAAATCAATGTTTTTGAGAGCAGGCAGACATCCCGGCTAGAACCCGCCCATTTTTGCATTAGACTCAGGCAACTCTTTGTGCGTGCACACATCAGTCACCAGGAAGTCCCGCCCCCACTTAAATCCAGCGGGCTGATACTTAAAGGGACAATGTACTGAGGTACTTTATATTTTGTGTATGGATCACTAAAAACGATTTTAACATTACCTGGGTGGCTTTCCCATTGCTTCTGATTCACATCTGGTGAAAGCAGATGGGAAAGGCCGGATCAATGAAATATGCACTAAATAAATTAAATAAAATAGCATTTTCCATTGTAAAAAAAGTTAACAAACATACCTTAAAGCCTAGACCGCTCCCCCAATCCGTTCTGCGATGTCGCCTGGACAACCCCCTCCGATCTCTGATGTTGCCTGGACCACCCCCCCCCCCCCGATCTCCAATGCTGGCTGCACCCCTCCCCCCATGATCTCCGTGTCACCTGGACCCCACCACCCACCCCCCCCCTCCCCTGATCTCCAATGTCTCCCTGCTCACCCCCATCTCTCTACCAACAGCCAATGAGGTCTGCCTCTCTCTCTCTATCCCTCCCTCACTTCTCGAATGTGTAGCTCCTCTCTGCCGACAGGCAGCCAGCCTATCAATCAGGCTGGCTGCTGGGCGTGAAACCTGGAAGAAGCACCGATTGGCCTCATTAAGGTCGCGATCACAGATTTCGACTTGTCCACTTCCCTTCCGGGTTTCGCATCCGAAAATCCCTCCCCTCCCCCCCCAACCCCGCACTCCTCCCACCGGCATCATGCCCCAAATATCAGATATTAGATTAGATGAGTCTAATATCAATGTGCATTATTCCTCTTTGTTAGGTAGTTTAAATGAAACAAATGGCCTGGACAGACAGTGAACCTTAATTCATGGTAAAACACACATTCTTAAAATTACCATTATTACAAAAGAAAATAATAAAAGTTTCCAGCCTTTTCTAATGCATCAGTCAACAATCCCTTTTTCAATGGCAAATACACTTGAATGTTTATTATTACCATAATGCTACACACATTTTATTGGACACTTTCTAATGGTTGCTCTATTAATACCTGAAAGAATACAGATCCCTTTGACCTCACTGAATGGCAGAACAGGCTGGAGAGGCTGAATGGCCTACGACTGTTCCTATGTTCCTAAAAGGACTTTTTTTTTTTTGTTGACATAAATACAGTGTATTGAAATCCCAAAGTGCTTCCTAACAGTTTCCAATGGTTTGTTTTTATAGGACTAAGAATGGAAAGCCGATTAGTAAGGATCAAGTGCGCTACAATATAAAGCAAGTTGGATTTACATTGATGATCAGTGATGTGACTGAGAAGGATGTAGGGAATTACACAATTATACTCAGGAATCCAGTGACAAAAGAAGAGCAGCGTCACACAGTCCAACTCATAGTAAATGGTAAGAAATGTGAAATTCTGTAATAACTGGCAATTTTTACATTGCTTTAAACTACTGAGTTTTTTTTTTATTGAAGAATTTTATGTGAAAGGCCAAGACCATCAGTGCAAGATACCACCAAGGTAGAAAAGATGAGGTATATCAGAAAGTAGCGATTTGCTGAGCTTTTTGAAGCCTGTAGATTATAGGAGGAAGGGAAGTCAGAGAGAGGTTAGGAGCTCCACGGTTTTGAGATCAAGTTAGACCAGAAGATGATTTACATGCACAGATATATTGAGCTGTTTCTCACCATGGTTTTAAATGCATTGGAATTCATTATACTGACACATGCCCATGAGATTTCACCATACCAATTTAATATGAAGCGAAGGTTTTACTATAATATTCATAGTGCGTATAATCATTTTGATGTGGTACCGATGCTTTCTTTCTGGCATATATATTCACACATGCGGTGGGGGAAGGGAAATAGGTAGGTCTGCTTGTGGCAGGCAACTTAACGAGAATATTTATTTAGGTTCCAAAAAGTGTTGGGAATGCATATTTGGATGTAAAACTGATGGATAGACTTGGATTTATGGCTCGATCGAATGTTTATGTGTCGATATTTTTATATGTCTGTATTTTTATTCCACAAAACACCAGATTTAAAACTTATTGGGGGTGGAATTCAACATTGGCGAGGGCACCTAAGGGCGATGGCGAATTGACTGCCTGTTATACACTCCGTCCCATTTTCCTTTCCACTGAAGTCATGGAGAAGAAAACCATGGTGTATAACGGGCGGCCGATCCACCACCATCCATATACGCCCTCGCTGAAGTTGAATTCCACCCCATTATTTCATTTTGAAAAGGATCTCCACGTGTATATATAAATTCCACAACTTTTTTCTCTGTTTTTAGTGGGTCAATTTAAACTACTTTTTAATTTGCTCTTGGGATTTGGGCAACACCAGCAAGACAGTGTTTATTGCCCATTCCAAGTTGCCCTGAGAGCATTAAGAATCAACAACATAGCATGGGACTGGAGTCACATGTAAACCAGACCAGCTAGGGGAGGCAGGCTTCCTTCTCTGACAGACATTAGTGAACCAGTTGGGCTTTTATAGTAATTTAGCAGCTTTTGTGGTTATTTTTCCTGGTACTAGTCCACATATTAACAAATTTATTGAATTCAATTTCATAACTTGCTATGGCGGAATTTGCACTCAGAACTTCTGGGTTGCTTATTCAGTACTACACCCAATAGGCTACTGTACTTAGCATTTTGAAGTGATTTCTACAAATGTGATTTTAATATTTTGCAGTTCCCCCAAAGATTCATGAAAAAGCAGTGGCCACAGACACTGACTTCTACAACTATGGAAGCAGACAGACTCTGACCTGCACTGTCTATGGCATTCCTGCTCCCGACAGGATTATCTGGGAATGGCAGCCAGCAGAGAACTGTAACTTCTTCTACCAGTAAGTAATTAATAATATAATGTCATTAATAATTACATCTAATTATTAAGATTAAAAAACACACATATTTGAATGCATGTTCCATATAGACTATGGTTCTTGATGCATTGTACCTCGCAAGACTCCGTTGTTGGGGGTCATATATTTTCCATTTATCAACTTCTGCGATCATTGCAAATGTTTCTTGTGAAGCAAAACAGAAGTTTCTAAAATGAAACATTAATGTGTGTTTATATGTGTGATATATATATCATAACAGTGCTATGGAAAGTCAATGTATTTCAATGAGGAATAGTTTCAACAGACTTACTGATGTAATAAAATCTAATAAAGTATTTGAAAACTGAGTGCGAGGTGCTGCAAGCCCTTCGGTACTTCATGAGACACACATCCAGTATTTCAATGAAACAGTAACTTGTGTTATACAGCAATTGAATATATTTAAAAAACTGACTTTGTGTGTCTGTGCAAGATGTATTCATTCTGGAGGAAGTATATTGATTGATGTTCAGAATGAGTGACAGCCTCCCACACCAGGCCCAAGAGACTTCTCTTATCTTGGCCCAGCAGAAGGTCCGGTAGACTTCCTGCATGACAATCCTGGGCAATCTGCTTTCCTGTTGTTTATTTGGCCACTAACTTCCACTAGGTCTTTCCTCCACCACCCCCATTGTTTTCCCTTTCCAATTGCGGATGCAAGGATCTTATTGAGGACTGCAGAGGTTTCTCTGTCTCCTTATCTTCCTTAGAAGTTGAATTATCTCTGGCAACAAACTTCATTTATCAAAGCCTTGCTTCCAAAAATAGCTATTTCCTTCTATGCATCCTAATTGTAAATCACTTAAGGAGTTTGAATAATATTTTGAGATTTTCTTCTATATTTGTTATGTCTATATATAATATACATAGATATTATATAAAATATATTTTAAAGGTCCATTGTCTTTATGACAAAAAAGGTTTGTAAACCATTTTTTGGTTTGGAAAAGAAGAGCTAGAAGAGATGTGTTTCATTTTTATTGCAGTAACAATACTTGCAAGTGACCCAATAATGCATTCCAGTTCAATTTACATTACTGCACCGTTTGTTTGGCAAACCTTATTTCAATTGTTTACAGATGCTTTTTCCCTTCATCAGTGCAATATTAAATCCAACTTACAAGCCAACAAAATGTCCTGATTAGTTCAGTGTGAGGGGGATATTTTCAAATACTGTCTAGTTACAGTAGCAAAAATACATTTTTATGAACTTGTTCAGCACTAAAAACGTTCTCATTTATCCAAGAGCTTACTTTCTTTCAGGTAGCATCTCCAAATTAAATATTAGCCTCCAATGATAAAGTAGAATTGGATAAGTATGTAGAAAAATCCTTTATTTCAAGTGCAGAAAATAAAAACATTGAAACTGTATTTTTTGGGTTGTACTTTAATCCTCATTTGGTTTAATTGTATAAAATACTCAGAATTTGTTTTTTCTTTTTTGATTTTCTTCCCTCCTCGGTTTGGTTGGAGTACAGTTTCACAAGCCCTAACAGCTCTCTGGCGCCTCACTCACATGGTAACATTTCGTATGTGAGGCCAGACAGCGAGTGCCAACAAGCTATTTAACTGTGAGAGCCAAGGGAGTATCACCGCCAAGTCCAATCCTGACCACCTCTGATATCCACACAGCTTTCAGGAGGGTAATCCTGCTTATTTTTTTTCCAGGAGTGTTGAGGCCAGTTATAAAACTTGCATTGTTTCCCCATCTGAGATCTGCTAATAGCACAGACCTAGGATAGAGATGAGGGCTTTGTTGATCTGCATAATTCCATATCACATTTTCCCACTGAGGTTGTGGGGGAACACAATCATGATTTGTAAGAAACACACACACGTCTTTTTTTAATTTGGAAACATGATTTGATGAAGATACATTGATGTCAATTTCTTTCCAATAGTTATCAAGGAGAATTGGAATACCCCAATAAGTCGTATGAAAATGAAAACTGGAAGAACATTACAGACAATTTTGGCAGCAACAAGATTGAAAGTACAGAGCCTCGAACTGTGTTTCTTGAAGGGAAACACAAGGTGAATTAACTATTAACAAACGTGGCTAAACAAACACAATGAATACTATATGCAATTAATACAATAAATATATTAAGTTAAACAGTGATATTTCCTCAGTAGTCTTAAAATGCTTGATAGTGCAATCTGACATTTAGCTAGCATTAAGCACTAGTAAGATTGAACTAATGTTTTGAGTCTTATATATATAAATTTCAATGCTTACAAGTGTTTCTTTTTGTATGTACTCTTTTGGTCAGAAGACATACTGATATCTGAACTCATCTCTGTACATTTGTTATTTTTATGCTACCTTTTTCTGATGTTTCCTACTAGATGGTCAGTACCCTTGTGATTCAGGCAGCAAGTGTCTGCGCTATGTACAGATGTCGGGCTATTAACAAAGTGGGACAAGATGAGAGGGTTATCTTCTTTCATGTAACCAGTAAGTATGGCATGTCTGCTGCAGCATCTCATTAAAACAAATCCCATGGAGAGACTGAAGGGTCTGCTCAGACTTGAACTTTGAGATTTGAGAACTATATAATTACAAAGTTAACTTGTATGGTAACAGTGCAGCTGCCCCAACTCATGAAGAAGCTGCTGTTGATGGATCAAGGATTGAGTCGTACAGTAAATAAGCTTTTTGTCCCAAATAACTTTACAATAGACAATTCTAAATTTGTAAATGAATTGTGAATGTATCATTTCCATCTATTTAAGCTCATTCTAATAAATCAAAATAATGAAGGGTCAGATTTCACAAATTAGTGATCCTGGCATGAGAGCTTTGGACATTGGAGGTCAGCAACCCTACATGATTTTTCACCCATTAAAATTAATGGATAGAAGATCATTTGCGTTGCACTGATCTCCTTGCCTGAAGCTCTGCATCGGAAGTGCTAATCTGTAAAATCTACCGTAAAGGTTTAAACAATGGGATTAAAATGAGATAAGGGTCATCAGTCCAATCTTAAAATATTTTGGAAGGGGGGTATTGGCAAGAATTGAAATAGTAATATTTATTCTTATATAAATAATAATTTATATAAATTTATATATTTAATATTAATTAAATATATAAAAATATATTTTATCACACATATTTTTGATAATATTGATGAAGGGGACCTGTAACCCACCTGAACTCACCTCCCTCTTGTTATTATTATTTGGAGTGGTAGATGCAATAGAAAATGAAGCGAATCTGTCACTGCTCCAGTTGTAGCCTGGGAGACAAGAGCAGGTTATGGCTGAGCTGAAACTCAGAGTCATAATCTGCTCATCCATCCACATTGAAAACAGTGGCCTAGAAATTGGATCACACCCAAATCAGAATGCAATCCAAGTGCACGCGCCAAACGAGGTCGGCAGCAGGACCACGGCAAATTGGCCCATTGGCCTCATTAGGATAGTACCGACGAACAGCGCGTGTTATTCGAGTTCCCATAGACAGCTTGCTGGTCGTGGGCGGGGTGGGGAGCAGCAAGATCTGTCGGCTCGGACCAGGGCAAGATCCTCAGAAGAGCCCAGGAAGGGGGGGAGGCAATCTGGTGGGGGAGGGGGTGCAAGCCGGGAGAAGCGCTCCTGCTTCGCCTGTCTCCACAATAAGGTGAGTAAAACACTTAAAGACAACAGCAACTTGCATTTATATAGCACCTTTAACGTAGTGAAACATCCCAAGGCGCTTCACAGGAGCATTATCGAACAAACTTTCACACCGAGCTACATAAGGAGATATTAGGACAGATGATCAAAAGATAAGTCAAAAAGGTAGGTTTTAAGGAGCATGTCAAAGGAGGAAAGAGAGGTAGAGAGGTAGAGAGGTGGAGAGGTTCAGGGAGGGAATTCCAGAACTTAGGGCCTAGGCAGCTGAAGGCACATCCGCCAATGGTGGAGCGATTAAAATTGGGGATGCGCAAGATGAAAGAATTGAAGGAGCGCAGAGATTTCAGAGGGTTGCAGGGCTGGAGGAGGTTACAGAGATAGGGAGGGGCGAGGCCATGGAGGGATTTAAAAACAAGGACGAGAATTTTAAAACTGAGCCGTTTCCGAACTGGGAGCCCATGTAGGTCAGCGAGCACAGGGGTGATGGGTGAACGGGACTTGGTGCGAATTAGGATAGGGGCAACAGATTTTTTTTCATTCGTTCATGGGATGTGGGCATCGCTGGTGAGGCCGGCATTTATTGCCCATCCCTAATTGCCCTTGAGAAGGTGGTGGTGAGCCGCCTTCTTGAACCGCTGCAGTCCGTGTGGTGAAGGTTCTCCCATAGTGCTGTTAGGAAAGGAGTTCCAGGATTTTGACCCAGCGACGATGAAGGAACGGCGATATATTTCCAAGTCGGGATGGTGTGTGACTTGGAGGGGAACGTGCAGGTGGTGTTGTCCCCATGTACCTGCTGCTCTTGTCTTTCTAGGTGGTAGAGGTCACGGGTTTGGGAGGTGCTGTCGAAGAAGCCTTGGCGAGTTGCTGCAGTGCATCCTGTGGATGGTACACATTGCAGCCACGGTGCGCCGGTGGTGAAGGGAGTGAATGTTTATGGTGGTGGATGGGGTGCCAATCAAGCGGGCTGCTTTGTCCTGGATGGTGTCGAGCTTCTTGAGTGTTGTTGGAGTTGCACTCATCCAGGCAAGTAGAGGGTATTCCATCACACTCCTGACTTGTGCCTTGTAGATGGTGGAAAGGCTTTGGGGAGTCAGGAGGTGAGTCACTCACCGCAGAATATCCAGCCTCTGACCTGCTCTTGTAGCCACAGTAGCTGGTCCAGTTAAGTTTCTTGTCAATGGTGACCCCCAGGATGTTGATGGTGGGGGATTCGGTGATGGTAATGCCGTTGAATGTCAAGGGGAGGTGGTTAGACTCTCTCTTGTTGGAGATGGTCATTGCATGGCACTTGTCTGGAGCGAATGTTACTTGCCACTTATGAGCCCAAGCCTGGATGTTGTCCAGGTCTAGCTGCATGTGGGCTCGGACTGCTTCATTATCTGAGGGGTTACGAATGGAACTGAACACTGTGCAATCATCAGCAAACATCCCCATTTCTGACCTTATGATGGAGGGAGGTCATTAATGAAGCAGCTGAAGATGGTTGGGCCTAGGACACTGCCCTGAGGAACTCCTGCAGCAATGTCCTGGGGCTGAGATGATTGGCCACCAACAACCACTACCATCTTCCTTTGTGCTAGGTATAACTCCAGCCACTGGAGAGTTTTCCCCTTGATTCCCATTGACTTCAATTTTACTAGGGCTCCTTGGGGCCACGCTCGGTCAAATGCTGCCTTGATGTCAAGGGCAGTCACTCTCACCTCACCTCTGGAATTCAGCTCTTTTGTCCATGTTTGCATCAAGGCTGTAATGAGGTCTGGAGCCGAGTGGTCCTGGTGGAACCCAAACTGAGCATCGGTGAGCAGGTTGGCTAGAGGCGCAGCTAGTTCTGGAGCACAAGTCTTCAGCATTACAGCCGGGATGTTGTCGGGGCCCATAGCCTTTGCTGTATCCAGTGCACTCAGCTGTTTCTTGATATCACGTGGAGTGAATCGAATTGGCTGAAGACTGGCTTCTGTGTTGGTAGGGATATCGGGAGGTGGCCGAGATGGATCATTCACTTGGCACTTCTGGCTGAAGATGGTTGCAAACGCTTCAGCCTTGTCTTTTGCACTCCCGTGCTGGACTCCGCCATCATTGAGGATGGGGATGTTTACAGAGCCTCCTCCTCCCGTTAGTTGTTTAATTGTCCACCACCATTCACGACTGGATGTGGCAGGACTGCAGAGCTTTGATCTGATCCGTTGGTTGTGGAATCGCTTAGCTCTGTTTATAGCATGTTGCTTTCGCTGTTTAGCATGCATGTAGTCCTGAGTTGTAGCTTCACCAGGTTGGCACCTCATTTTTAGGTACACCTGGTGCTGCTCCTGGCATGCTCTTCTACACTCCTCATTGAACCAGGGTTGATCCCCTGGCTTGTTGGTAATGGTAGAGTGAGGAATATGCCGGGCCATGAGGTTACAGATTGTGCTGGAATACAATTCTGCTGCTGCTGATGGCCCACAGCGCCTGATGGATGCCCAGTTTTGAGCTGCTAGATGTGTTCTGAATCTATCCCATTTTGCACGGTGGTAGTGCCACACAACATGTTGGATGGTGTCCTCAGTGCGAAGACGGGACTTCATCTCCACGAGGACTGTGCGGTGCTCACTCCTACCAATACTGTCATGGACATATGCATCTGTCACAGGTAGATTGGTGAGGACGAGGTCAAGTAAGTTTTTCCCTCGTGTTGGTTCGCTCACCACCTGCCGCAGGCCCAGTTTAGCAGCTATGTCCTTCAGGACTCGGCCAGCTCAGTCAGTAGTGGCGCTACCGAGCCACTCTTGGTGATGGACATTGAAGTCCCCCACCCAGAGTACATTCTGTGCCCTTGCTACCTTCAGTGCTTCCTCCAAGTAGTGTTCAACATGGAGGAGGACTGATTCATCATCTGAGGGAGGGCGGTAGGTGGTAATCAGCAGGAGGTTTCCTTGCCCATGTTTGACCTGATGCCATGAGATTTCATGGGGTCCAGAGTCAATGTTGAGGACTCCCAGGGCCACTCCCTCCTGACTGTATATCACTATACCGCCACCTCTGGTGGGTCTGTCCTGCCGGTGGGACAGGACATACCCAGGGATGGTGATGGAAGAGTCTGGGACGTTGGCCGAAAGGAATGATTCTGTGAGTATGGCTATGTCAGGCTGTTGCTTGACTAGTCTGTGGGACAGCTCTCCCAATTTTGGCACAAGTCCCCAGATGTTAGTGAGGAGGACTTTGCAGGGTCGACTGAGCTTTGTTTGCCTTTGTCGTGTCCGCTGCCTAGTGGTCCGATGCCGGGTGGTCCGTCTTATTGTGACTTTTTTTAGCGAGATTTTACAACTGAGCTCAAGTTTATGGAGGGTGGAAGATGGGAGGCCAGCCAGGAGACCATTGTAATAGTCCAGTCTGGAGGTAACAAATGCATGGATGAGGGTTTCAGCGGCAGATGAGCTGAGGCAGGGGCGGAGACGGGCAATGTTACTGAAGTGGAAGTCGGCTGTCTTGGTGATAGAGTGGATATGTGGTCGGAAGCTCATCTCAGGGTCACTTAGGACGCCAAGGTTGGGATCGGTCTGGTTCAGCCTCAGACAGTGACCAGGGAGAAGGATGGAATCAGTGGCTACGGAATAGAGTTTTTAACTTACCCTTCTGGTGGCAGCCTCCAGCGTCACCAGGATCGCTGGTTTGGCTGCCGAACGCCTGAAGAAACTGACCACAGTGTGCACGGCACATCCTGTGATCAATTGCAGTCCTATTTGGCAAATGGGCCTTAAACAGGCAGTAAGCACCCCCCCCACCCGATTCCCATATGCAATGGGCCTAATGCCAGTTTCAGGCACACACCCTAGACACCTAAGAAGGAACCCTAACCAAATGTTGGACGGCGCACTTCCGGTGCAGATTGAGTGCACACATGCCCCCCGTGCCATATTGGACCCTTAGGTACCCGTTTAAATCACAGTGCAATCTAATTTCTAGATCAGTGACTCTTAAATTTCTTATTAACTTTAAAAATATATATATTTTGAATTGGCTGGGTTTTGGTGATTAATGTGCAGCATGAGCTCACTTCTGAAATAATACATTCCCAAATTATTTTATGCATGTGCTTATCGTGCTACTGTTAGCAATTGTGAACATTTTATTGGCTAAACCAATATTCCAGCCATCAAACCATATTGTTTTCCATTGAATGAGCAGCAACATACATCACTATCATAGCTAACTGCAATAAGTACTTTGTAGTAGTCACAGCAAGATGGAAACACTGGCCATAATTATTAACAATCTGAAACCCATACTATCCCAATAACAGGTCATGTTCTACATTCCTTCCATGGTGTTCTTGACCAACTTGAAAGTTAAAAACTGACTTCTTCAAAACAGATGGATAAAAAATTGATTTGCTTAGTAATACAGTCATGCTTACAGTATTAGTGACTCACGACTCACTGCTTTTCTTTTATTTCGTGAGCATTAATCACCTTTTGTAAAAGATTCTGACTAATGAATTAATTTTTTTCATAGTCTCACTGGATTTGAGTTAGTTTTTATTTAAATAATTTCTTCCCGTCAAAATCCAGTGCGTGAACTGTTCGGGAAGCTCTTTATTTCCTGCATAGAAAACAATTTCATGTGACCTCATTAGGCTTCGGAAACCAGTCTTTGCTGAAGAGGCAGTTCCCTTTTACTAAAGTTTTGTTTAATGAAGTGAGTATTATCGATCTTTTAGCAGATGTATATATATGTGTGCAGGGCAGTTTATGCCGCACAGCACCCTGGCCTTCTTTAGTTTAGTGTACAATCTCCTTACAAACCTCTTTCCAGCTTTTATGTATAATGTAGAGCAATTGTTAAAATTACATGCAAATAGTGGGAAACAGGTTCTCATTTAAACATTTTTTTTAACCGAATGGTAGTAGTTGAAAACCCCCAGGTGCAGTATATTGCTTTCACCCCTTGGTTACAGCTCAGGATATTTACTATACTGCCAGCTGTAATATTTGGCCCACAAATAGTTTTGGCTAGGCTGACCAGGCCAAGCAGAATCTCTTCTAATTAAAGCCTCTTAATTCTGTGCACTTCATAAAAAAAGAAACAAATGAATTTAAATAGAGGAAAATAATTTTATAATTAAGACTGTAATTATTTTGATATTTGAACACTAAAATATATCTGTCGTGTCTTATGTTTGTCAACATTAAATATACGTGCATTTTAAAAGAAAAACTGTAACTATTATGTTTTCATCAGTAAAAGACAGAAAATGGTTATTACTAAAACTCTGGAAGAGAATGTGCAAATTGCGGTACATTTAGTGCTTCTTGAATCAGTGTTTCTTGGCATCTTATAGAAACTAAATAATTGATTGGATTTATGTTTTTGATTTTTCAGAGGGCCTTGAAATTAATTTGCAGCCTACTGACCATCCCATTGAAAAGGACAATGTAACTCTTCAGTGCAGAGCAGACAGATTTACATACAAGAACCTAAAGTGGTACAGGCTTCACCCCACAATCCTCCAAAGCTACCGTGGTACCCTAGCCATCCTCCCTTGTGAGCACCTCCAACGTGATGCACAAGAAATGACCTGGAGGGTGATTTCTGGCCACATGATTGAGAATATCACTGTCGAACTGAGCTTTAACAATGTATCTCTTCAAGATCAAGGAGTCTATCTTTGTGAAGCCCAAAATAAAAAGACAGGTGAAAAGCACTGTGTGATGAAGACTCTTTCTGTAACAGGTGAGAAAAAAATACTAGAAACTGATAGGTTGTATCACATATAACCATTGTGCTGCTACTTTTTTTGGTGAATACTTGTGCTTATCGCAGTGAGGAAGGTTGATATTGGGAAATAGAGCATTTTCTGATTTCAGACAGCCACTGTCAGCATCTTCATTCAGTGTTAAATAATGATATTTATCAGAAACATATTTTAGGCATGGTCCAAAACATTAACTACCTGCCTGAGTTCAATTTTCAATGCTATTTATGTCATTCTATCATTTAACAGTTCTAAAAATTATTTGTGTGCGACAATTCTCAAAGACGTTGGTTTACTAAAATTTCTTCTGATCTTCATTACAGCTCAACAGGCTCCACAGGTGCTTCAGAATCTGACAGACCAAACAGTGAACATGAGCTCTTCCATTGAGATGAAGTGTGATGTGGACGGGGCACCGAGCCCACTCATTACATGGTATAAAAATGACAAGCAGATTCTGGAAATGTCAGGTAGGGTGCTTATAGTTGCTTAGTATTATACTTCTGTTGAAGATATGCTTAAAGTAACAGTACCATCTTTCAAATCTGTCTTGGAAGACAAAATCTCTAAACCAGAGGTATCCAACATGATGGCAGTCATTGAGGGTAATTTTGACTGTGGGCGATAGTTTAAAACGGGCAATATCATATCAGACAGCCATTATACATCTCCCCCGATTTTCATTGAAATAAAAATCGGGAGAGATGTGTAACGGGTGGCTGATCTGATATCACCCATTTTACACTATTGCCCAAAGTCAAAATTACCCCCATTGTGTCTATTGCAATTTTCTTACGACAGTTCCTTTAAGGAGACTGAGTTCTGTTAATTCCTACTTTTCCTAATCTAAAAAAAAACAGCCAGGGTTCCTGTTTCTGATCGCTGCCCGGTGATTCCTGGTGAAAAGTATACAACACTGGGTGAAGATAGAATTTGGCTCTTCCTGCGGTCACATACAAGCCAGCACTCACTGTCTCATGTAGCAATAATAAGCACTCCAGGGGAGGTAATGGAGAATGTCCATTGCTGTGCAGATGTACCCAACATTATCTTGAGAAGAGGAGGGGTGGGAAGAAAATTGGAGTGGAGGAGAAAAATAAAAAAAAACTTTTAAAAATTGATACAAATTGAAACCGACAACAAATATTCATTGCTTCACAGAACATGCAGAAAGCTAACACTTAAATTTGTAACAGTTTTCAGATAATATACAATACTCAATATGCAGTTGTAAAAGAAAAAGAAAATGTGTTTGGCAGTGTGATTACTATTATTCTTTTTTATTGCCGTGTTCTTTGGCATATCCCATCGTTTTTTGTCCAAACTGTGAATTGTAATATTGTGACTGGTGCAGGAAATGGTAGCTCACTGACCTAACGCCATGTGTATGTGTCCTGCCAGGCATTGTTCTAGGGGAGCTGAACAGGACCTTGACCATCCAGAGATTGAAGAAGGAAGATGAAGGGATGTACAAGTGTGAGGCTTGTAACATGCAGGGCTGTGTGGAGACTTACGCTGCGGTCGCTGTGGAAGGTTAGAAGCTGTTAAGAATAAATAGAGATTTTCAGGCAGAACAACAACTGGGTGGCTTGGAACTGGAATATGATATAGTGCTCAGTGAAGAGGCAGCATTTCTAATTGTTTGACCATGTTGTAAGATTGTAATGACACAAGATATCGCACATTTGCTATTAGTGTTTGCAATATGCAGATGCTATAGATGATCAATGCACATGGATTTACATGAAATATATTTATTTTTGCTATGCAGAACTAAGGGTATTTATACACTGATGTACTAAAGGTTTGTTTTAAGACATTTAAGCCTTAATGTTCACATCTTAGCCCTTATTATTCACATCACAATCTTCCTAATATCCATATCCCAAACTGTTAACATCCACATATCATGTAACATACACCATTTTAATAGTACTATATATAGAAAGCAACAAATATGCTGTGCTATCAAACAAATTGTAAATCCATGTGCATTTATAACTCAGTTACTGACAATTTAATAATTAAGTTAACTGGTGACTGAATATAATAATTAAATTAAGTTGTTGTCTGAATCCAATGATGAATCACATTACTAATTGAAGTTAATTAATTACTGACTGAATTTAGTAATTTTTATAATTATTTTATTTATTGACTAAATCTAAAGAATCCATATACTTCGTGCACTTATAAATCAGATAAAAATTTTAAAAATGAAAATGATAGAAATCTGGAATTAAAGCAGAAATTACTGGAAATAGAAAGGGTAAGTTCATATTTTGGGTAAAGACCCGTTCTGATGAAGAATCTACACATGAAATATTAACCTGCCTTTTCACTTTTCAGTTGGTGATAGACTTGTGTATTCCAACATTTTCTGTTTTTACTATAAATCAATGAGCTTCTCATTGCAATTAATAATGAAATTAGTTTATGAACTCACAACTTGAACTATATTTTATTGCCTTCCTTGAAGATCTACATTGGCTCCTCGTCCGCCAGTATTTCAAATTAAACTTCTTATCCTCATGTTTAAATCACTTGGTCTTGCCCCTCATATCTCTGTAACCTCCACCATCACTACAATGCCCCCTCCCCCAAACTCTGTGTTCCCTGAACTTTGGCCTTTTGTGTGTCCCCCTCCCCCCTTTGCTCCACCATTGACAGCCGTGCCTTTAGCCATCTAGGCCCTACACTCTGGACTCAATCCCTAAGCTCATCCACCTCTCCACCTCCCTCTCCTCCTTTAAGACGCTCCTTAAAACCAACCTCTTTGATGAAGCTTCTGGACTCCCTTCCCAATATCTCCTTCTTTGGCTCAGCATTCAGATTTCATCTGATTCCACCTCTGTGAACATTTTCCCATGATAAAGGTGCTATGTGTATGCAGGTTGTGTTGTGAATAAGTAACACCATGGAAGAACAACATAATATTTAAAAATAGCCCATTGCAGGCCTGAAGAATTGTGCCAAATAATTGGAATATAAATCCAAGGAACCTCTGCATACCTACTCCCCACCGCATGTACAAGCTTCCAGCAGATTGCATGAATACAGAACCCCAGACTAGCTGTGAGCAACACACAGGAGATCTGCTTGTGCTTTATAAAGATTTGTACTGCATTACTTTGGACATATGTTATGTATTACTAGTTCTCTGTAATATAAAGAATATTGTCTTTATTTTCTTGAGGTAATAAATCATCTGGATACTGAATTGTACTGTACTGTGACACTTTGTTTTTTATTTAATCTAATTTGTTTATTACAAATGTTGTTCATCTTGTTCCTTCTATTTTCCAGCTGTTTCAGGAACTATATAGGGTTCTATCTGCATATTTGTCTATTTATCTATTCCTCTATAAATTCCCACCTATCTATGAGCACATACACCTTCACAAAACTGAAAAGATTTTTTTCTTCTGTACCAGGAGTTGAAGACAAGGCAAACCTCGAGCTGATTATCCTGGTTGGCACCGGAGTGATCGCCATGTTCTTTTGGTTGCTTCTAATAATCATCATTCGAACAATAAAGCGGGTAATAAAACAATCCCACCATTGTCCCACGGGAACTTACACTGCCTGACAAATTAAAACTGACTGTAGCCCTTTCATGTTGATCTTTCCTTTGTGTTTAAAACAACACGCACATTTTTTTCTTTCTTTCCGTAATCCTGCTGCATGATTTAACGAAGGATTGACTAATGTGTGTTAATTAGAAGTGCCATTCATGGGGAAAAAAAGCCTTGTTGCCCAATGCTGCATGCTCAGGACCGTCCTCGTGTATTACAATGAAATCTGAAGTAATTGCGAGCTAGGCATGCATGTTCAGCTTAGCGGGTGTGATGTGCGCTTTTGTTTGTTTGGCAACATTTAATTCTGGATCATTGACTGTCCTGTGTCTTTTCTCAACAATCGCTAAAGTGAGCATGACCACTCTGTGAACACAGAGCAGGCAGTTAAAGTAACTTGACTTGTCACTCCTTTCCAGCCCAGTGATGCAGAACTGAAGGCAGGCTACCTGTCAATCATCATGGACCCTGATGAAGTACCTATGGATGAACAGTGTGAACGGCTGTCGTATGATGCCAGTAAATGGGAATTTCCCAGGGATAGACTTAAATTAGGTGAGACTCCCTACCCTCCCCTAGACTTCCCTCCCCCTCCCCTCCCCCCATGTTGCTGTCATTTATATTCCCCCCTTTAGAATAAAACCAACATACAAAATCTCTGAATTGATCATTAATCCACCCAGTAAAAGCAAAATACTGCAGACGCTGGAAATCTGAAATAAGAACAGAAAATGCTGGAAATACTCAGCAAGTCAGGTAGCATCTGTGGAGAGAGAAACAGAGTTAACGTTTCAGGTCGATGACCTTTCATCAGAACTAGAATAAGTTAAAGATTTAACAGTTTTTAAGCAAATACAGAGCCAGGGAAAGGGAAGGGAGGGGGGGAAGGGGTGGAAAGAACAAAAGGGAAGGTCTGTGTTAGGGTGGAGAGCGGGGGTGATTAAATGACAAAAGGGATGAAGGTGCAAGGCAAGGAGGGTGGTAATGGGACAAGTAAAGAAACAAAAGATGGGTCTAGAGGAGCTGTAAATTGCAACAGCAGAACCATTACCAGCACTTTCTGTCTGAAAAAATGGGAGCAGTGCTTATAATCTGAAGTTATTGAAATCAGTGTTGAGTCCGGAAGGTTGTAAAGTGCCTAATCGAAAGATGAGGTGCTGTTCCTCGAGCTTCCGTTGAGCTTCATTGGAACAGTGTAAGAGGCCGAGGTCAGAGAGGTCAGAGTGGGAGTGGGACAGGGAATTAAAATGGCAAGTGACCGGCAGGTCAGGGTCACGCTTGTAGACTGAGCGGAGGTGTTCAGCAAAGCGATCACCCAATCTGTGTTTGTTCTCCCCAGTGTTGAGGAGACCGCATTGTGAGCAGCGAATACAGTGTACTAAATTGAAAGAAGTACAAGTAAATCGCTGTTTCACCTGGAAGGAGTGTTTGAGGCCCTGGACAGTGGAAAGGGAGGAGGTGAAGGGGCAGGTGTTGTATCTCCTGCACTCGCATGAGAAGGTGCCGTGGGGAGGAGAGCGGGTGTTGGGAGTGATGGAAGAGTGGGTCAGGGTGTTATGGAGGGAACAGTACCTTCAGAATGCTGAAAGGGGAGGGGAGGGAAGGGGAAGATGTGTTTGGCGGTGGAGGTAGCGGAAATGGCAGAGGATGATCCATTGTGGAGGCTGGTGGGGTGGAAGGTGAGGACAAAGGGGACCCTATCATGATTCTGGGAGGGAGGGAAAGGGGTGAGGGCATAAGTGCGGGAAATGTGATGGACACAGTCATGGAGCCAACCACAGTGGAGGGGAATCCTCGGTTGAGGAAAAATGAAGACATATTGGAAGGTGGCATTGTCGGAACAGATGCAATGGAAATGGAGAAACTGGGGGAATGGAGTAGAGCCCTTACAGGAAGTGGGGTGAGAGGAAGTGTAATCAAGGTAGCTGTGGGAGTCGGTGGGCTTATAGTAGATATTGGTTAACAGCCTATCCCCAGAAATGGAGATAGAGAAGTCGAGGAAGGGAAGGGAAGAGTCGGAGATGGACCATGTGAAGGTGAGGGAAGGGTGGAAATTAGAAGCAAAGTTGATGACATTTTCCAGTTCGGGGCAAGACCAGGAAGTGGCTCCAATATAGTCATCAATGTACCAGAAAAAGAGATGAGGGAGGGGACCTGAGTAGGACTGGAACAAAGAATGTTCCACGTATCCCACAAATATGCAGGGATAGCTAGGACCGATATGGGTTCCCATAGCGACACCTTTTATTTAGAGGAATTGAGTGGAGTCAAAGGAGAAGTTGTTCAAAGTAAGAACAAGTTTAGCCAGGTGGAGGAGGGTGGTGGTGGATTGAGACTGATTGGGCCTCTGTTCAAGGAAGTAGCAGAGGGCCCACAGACCAACCTGGTGGGGGATGGAGGTGTAGAGAGACTGGACGTCCATGGTGAAAAGGAGATGGTTAGGGCCAGGAAACCTGAAACTCTTAAAGTGGCAGAGGGCATCAGAAGAGTCGCGGATGTAGGTTGAAAGAGACTGGATGAGGGGAGAAAAAATAAAGTTGCGATAGGAAAAAATAAGTTGCGTGGAGCAAGAACAGGCTGAAACGATGGATCTACCGGGGCAGTCCTGTTTGTGGATCTTGGGAAGGAGGTAGAAGTGGGCTGTGCGGGGTTGGGGGACTATGAGGTTGGAGGCCGTGGGGGGAAGATCTCCAGAGGAGATGAGGTCAGTGACGGTGTGGGAAACAACGGCTTAATGTTCGGTGGTCAAGGGTGAGGTAGGAGGAGGTGTCAGTGAGTTGGCATTCAGCCTTCGCAAGGTAAAGCTTTGTTTGCCAAACAACAACAGCGCCACCCTTAGCAGGTTTAATGACAATGTCAGGGTTGGACCTGAGAGAACTCCATACAACGCTTATTGTTGATATGACACTGGGATATAATTTGTTCTGTGTTAGGAACTCAAAAATCTTTTGCCCGCAAGTTTTGCTGAGGATTTAAAAATCTGTAACTGAAGCCACTTTATTGGGATAAAGCCGGGTTTTATTGTGCCATACGTGTTTTCCTATTATTAAATTTCAGCGGCAGTAATATCACTATAGTCAATAAGAATTTACTAAAATCTGTTCTTGCTGCTGCAATTGTATTGAATTTTTGTATTTATCCATTGATCATAATATTGACCTGTTCTTCAGGAGACAACAATCCCATTAATAACACCACATCAGCTGAGTTGTCCTCAGCAAAACCTCTTCTCTTTAATAAAAACAGAAAATGCTGGAAAAGCTCAGCAAGTGAGGCAGCATCTGAGGAGGAAGAAACAGAGTTAACGTTTCAGGTCGAAGGCCTCTCGTCAGAACTCTTCTCTTTAATGTTTTTCCCCATTGTCTGAAAAAGTCCAGTGTGTATTCCCTATAAGTGTGGTATTCGCCAAGAACATTCAAAGTAATTGATTTGTTATTTCATATAATATTCATAATTAAAAGTCCTTTTTTACTTCTTTAACCAGGCAAACCATTGGGTCGTGGAGCTTTTGGCAAAGTGGTTGAAGCAGCCGCATTTAATATGGAGAAAACCTCCACTTGCAAAACTGTTGCTGTCAAAATGTTGAAAGGTAAATGAAAGTTAGAAAAATAGCTGAAAGATTCCTTTCTAAAAAATGGACTGTGAGGTTGTTGAACCTTTCGTGGCTAGTTTTCTAAACGAACATGTTTCCAAATTTCAATCAATTTACAACATTTTAGAGTAGCCGATAGATGAAAAATTAATTATTTTTGGATGAAAGTAAATCCTCTACCTAACAGGATCTTTGCGCACCTGAAGCATACATCAAGAATTTGGGAGCCGAGGTCACCAGGCTCCATAGGGTTTTCTACCCATTAAAATCCAGCAGGCCTTTGTGCCCGAATTCTTGATGACCATTCCGAGTGCATGAAGCTCTGTATTGAGAGTGTAAATTCACAAAATCTAGCCTATGACAGCAGCATGGCTGAAATTCAGACGGCAACATTATTGATGGGGAGAACATAAGTTGACAATAACTTTGAAGATATATGTTCCACGTTTTACACCTTTGAACATTATGCCCCCACCAATGTTTACATCGGGATTGTGCCCACCGGGGCTTCGCTACTCGCCCTGACAAACTTTATGGGTTTAGGGGGAAGGTTCCCTAATTGACCTGCAAATGGTCGGCATCCACACCACTAGGGGCAGATCTAGGGTGCCCACTATATTAAAGAAGCTGGAAAATCTGGCGTAGGTGCCTGGGCCAGGCTGGTGTTTGGGCCCACCTGGAAACAAGATGCTCCCAGCATCCCCTTTACAAAGGTCCCTTCGAGGGACGGGTTTTTACCCCTGATCCCGCCCCCCCCACCCCCTTTAAGACAATGTCCTTGTAAGGGGCGGGCGGAGACTCTTCCCTCGGAAGGCCGTCTTTGAATGTTCACTGCAAGCGGTGGAATATACTGGAACAGCCGTGGATTGTCGGAGCCTATCCATTTTAAAGTTAATTGTCATTTATGTGATTACTAGTTCATTACTTATCATGGCTTTTCAATGTTGGTGATCTCCTGCACTATAGGCTTGACCCTTCATCGAGGGTTGTTAATAAAAAATATGGTATTATATTCTTTTTTACTATTTTCCAGTCAAATTCTGTCATATAACTAATATTCATTAGTGTATAAGCATATTTAATAACTAGATACTTAACAGCATCACTTCAAAGATGAAACTGCAGCATATGAAATGAATTCTTTTAACCTTGTTATTTTCCAAGTTATTTTAATTCATAATCTCAAAATAGGTAACATAATAATGTAGTCAGCGTAAAATAATCCCATACAAAGTGAGCTCTTTAAAGCTTCACAAGCACCAAATTTCTTGCTGTGCTGCTTAAATTTCTGTGCACATTCTATGCACATGTCTGTACATATGTATCATTACATGTAAATGTGATTACATTACCTGTATTTATGAATGGGTGCACGTCCTCTGTACTTGATAGAAAGGAATATATTCAATTATCTGACTGCTATTTTTAGATGGAGCAACATCCAGTGAACAAAGAGCATTGATGTCCGAACTGAAGATTCTTATTCACATTGGCCATCACCTCAATGTGGTGAACCTACTGGGAGCCTGCACAAAAGTGGGAGGTGAGTCCATATAATCTCTTTACCATCTGACCACTTTCAGGACAACAGCTTGCTTACTGTCCTTGTCTATGAAAAAATAAAATTAAAAAATCATGGTGGCAGCTACTTATATTATTGTCCAACTTCCATATGGTTTCGATGACATAGGGGTTATCCAGTTTATCTGACTATCTTTGCAAGGTAGTGGAGGAGTAATTGTTCGACCTTGTGCTTCCCTCAAAGTTGGAAAATGAATCTTAAAATAACTCAGAAATGAGTTCACCAAATTTGGCCATCACCATATGAAAGATGGATTATGTTTGATTAGGAAAACAGGAAGGCAATAACCCAGGCACAGATTTTAACAAAATAGCTATGTGAAGGTCATGTGGACACCTTACTTCTCCACTATTCTGTTAAGTATCGTTCATTTATACCAACTCCACATGCCCTGAGTCTACTTGGGAGAATGGTTAAATACGTGGTGGGCTTCCTCAGTGCTCCCAATGCCTATGACAATGGACACATGCGGATAGATTTTACCAATTTATGGTCCTATGCTTTTAACTGTGATGACAGTGTTAATTATTGCTCTTCCCCTGTCTGACCCCAGCAAATTACATCTTCAGAATCACTAAACACTTCTGCTATGACTAGGAGATATATGAACAAGTGAAGAAGGTTAAAGTATAATGAAAATCATTCTATAATTCTTTTAAATCTATATATTGATAGCAAAGAAAGTAACTTTGAAGTGAATTAGGCTCTATGGGCCTGTGGTTTCCTGACCAGCAACAGCTATGAGCACTGCTCCTCTCCGATCAAGGAATTATCCCTCTCCATTATAACCAGCTTGCCACAGATGACCTCAAAATCCATATCCGCATTATGATCTTTCCTTTACATATAGAATCATAGAATCATATAGCACAGAAGGAAGTCTTTCAGCCCATCATGTCTGTGCTGGCTCTCTGAAAGAGCTAGCAATTAGTCCCACTCCCCTGCTCTTTCCCATAGCACTGCAAAATTTTCCTTTTTAAGTACAGATTCAATTCCCTTTTGAAAGTTACTATTGAATCTTCTTCCCCCGTTCTTCCAGATCATTACAACTCACTGAGTAAAAAAAAAATGTCTCCTCATCCCCCTCTGGCTTTTTTGCCAATTATTTCAAATCTGTGTCCTCCGGTTACCAACCCTTCTGGCAGTGGAAACAGTTTCTCCCCAACTACATCTAAACCCCTCATAATTTTGAACACTTCTATTAAATCTCCCCTTAAATCTCTGCTCTAAGGAGAACAGTGTTGGCTTATTTTCATACTTTTACACAAGTCATTGAACTTCTTCTTAACCTCTTTCATGATTGGGGTCATTGAGAACATACCATTTCTCTTCCTGCCAGGCACTCTGGTGTATTGATTCCCGCTGACCCGAAAAGACTCCTTTTTTCTTCAAGATTGCATTTATAAGTTTCAACAGAGATTTGTCTGTAAATTGGGCTTTATTTGTGCTCAGTTAACCCATAGAAGCCCAGAACTGTGCACTGTTCAGCTGCCTTAACAACGCTGAGTGTTACATATACTAGTTATGTAGCTGGTAAGTTTAAAGTTTTACATGAAACCCTAGCTTTGTGACTATAGGTGCAATACAGAACACAGCTAAGCAAAAACCTACAGATCAGCTAATGGCAAAAGCATGGATAGTACTGTACACATTGCAAGATATTGCAGTCAGTGCCAACTAGCAACAGCTTGCTGTTTCCAGTTGGCTGTGGCTTTCTGTGCCAATCTTCAGTAGGCCTCAAACCATTGACAATAGGATTGTGAACCAGTGACCTCTACCATTAAATTAATAGTGCTTGACAAGTTGTTTATGTCTTTTTAATAGTTATTGGGCCAGATTTTGCTGTAGCAGGGCATCTAACGGCTTTTGCTGTTAGTTAGATTTGCCCCTGCACCCTCCAGCTCAAAAAAATTTAGCCCACAAAGTTGCTGAAAGTGCGATCTGATAACAGCACAGCGAGGGTAACAGGGCATCTGGGACCTGAGTGAACAGGGCAATCAACAGGATATCTCCTTAACCAAAGAGATTTAAGGATTTGGAAATAAACACCGGTAGGACTGAGAAGGAGGGTGAATTAAAGGGAGTGAATTCAATGTCGAATCAGGTACAGAAAGGGAAATAAAGAGAGGGAAAAAAAGATTGGATCAAGAGAGAGAGGAAAAAAAAGAGAAAGAAAGGAAAAGTAAGAAAAAACATTTAAAATTTAAAATTTGACATTTTTAAAATCGCCCTGAAAAGTTCAAAACCTAAAGGAATGAGAAGGAATCACTTATAATAGTTAATTTTAATTGCCAGAGAGGTTGATTGGCAGTAATTAACAATTATCACGTCAGTAAAAGGATACTTACACTACTAATTACTAGCCCTAAATATCTGCAGCGGGTTTAGTTCGTATCTACCGCGTAAATACAGCAACTTCATGACATTCAATGCATGACAATGGTGAGGCAGAGAGTGAAATGCTGTTTGCGCGAAGCTAATGGTGGAGCGGCGCAATTCGGACAGCAATTTTTGGATATCTGCGTTTAACCACACATCTGCTCCTCGTCTGAACTTGCTGTACCATTTAACCATAAATTAATGGTGAGCGCCATTAGCCTCACCATTATTTTGACAGCAAATTCTGGCCCAATAATTGCAATGATAAATTATTGATAGACTAGTCTGTAATACTAAAAAGAATAATCCTGTTTTTAACAGCTATGCTAAGTGTGTGTTGATCAGATTATCGTGTACATTTCATTAGTAATTTGTGTAATACAATAAACAGAATTTATTGTAAAATGGAATAATGGAACCAACCAGGGAACAGGCTATTTTAGATCTTGCATTATGTAATGAGATAGGGTTAATTAGTAATCTCACGGTAAAAGAACCTCTGGGGAAGAGTGATCATAATATTTTGGATTTAAGTGTGGGGAGCATGATTAAGAAGTTTGCAGATGATACAAAAATTGGCCGTGTGGTTGGTTGTGAGGAGGAAAGCTGTAGACTGCAGGAAGATATCAATGGACTGGTCAGGTGGGCAGAAAAGTGGCAAATGGAATTCAATCCGGAGAAGTGTGAGGTAATGTATTTGGGGAGGGCAAACAAGACAAGGGAGTACACAATAAATGGGAGGATACTGAGAGGTGTAGAGAAACAAAGGGACCTTGGAGTGCATGTCCACAGATCCCTGAAGGTAGCAGGACAGGTAGGTAAGGGGTTAAGAAGGCAAATGGAATACTTTCCTTTTTTAGTTGAGGCATAGAATATAAGAGCAGGGAGGTTATGCTGGAACTGTGTAAAACACTGGTTAGGCCACAGCTTGAGTACTGTGTACAGTTCTGGTCACCACACTACTGGAAGGATGTAATTGCACTAGAGAGGGTACAGAGGAGATTTACGAGGATGTTGCTAAGACTGGAGAATTTTAGCTATGAGGAAAGATTGGATAGGCTGGGGTTGTTCTCTTTGGAACAAAGGAGGCTGAGGAGTGATTTAATTGAGACGTACAAAATTGTGAGGGGCCTAAATAAAGTGGATAGGAAGGACCTATTTCGCTTACCAGACAGGTCAATCACTAGGGGGCATAGATTTAAAGTGATTGGTAGAAGGATTAGAGGGGAGCTGAGGAAAGATTTTTCACCCAGAGGGTGGTGGGGTTCTGGAACTCACTACCTGAAAGGGTGGTAGAGGCAGAAACCCTCAAAAGTACCTGGATGTGCACCTGAAGTGCCGTGAACTACAAGGCTACGGACCAAGTGCTGGAAAGTGGGATTAGGCTGGGAGGCTGATTTTCAGCCAGCGCGGACACGATGGGCCGAATGGCCTCCTTCTGTGATGTAAATTTTCTATGATTCTATGATAGAATTTCACATTGTGTTTGAAAGTAACGTACTTAAGTCAGAAACTAGAGTCTTAAACTTAAATCAATCCATTTACATAGGTATGAGGGGTGAGTTGTCAAAGGTAGATTGGGAAATTAAATTAAAGGGTTTAACAGTTGAAAAGCAACGGCAAACATTTAAAGAAATGTTTCAATATTCTCAACAAGTATACATTCCACTGAGAAATAAAAAATCCATGGGAAAAGTGATCCACCCGTGGCTAACTAAAGAAGTTAAGGAGAGTATTAGATTGAAAGAAGAGGCCTACAATGTTGCCAAGAAGAATAATAAGCATGGGGATTGGGAGAGTTTTAGAAACCAACAAAGGACGACCAAATTGATAAAAAGGGAGAAAATAGAATATGAAAGTAAACTAGCAACGGATTGTAAGAGCTTCTACATGTATGTAAAAAAGAAGAGACTAGCAAAAGTAAACGTTGGTTCCTTAGAGGCTGAGACAGGAGAAATTATAATGGGGAATCAGGAAATGGCAGATGCGTTAAACAAATATTTTGTATCTGTCTTCACAGTAGAAGACACAAAAAACATACCAGAAATAGTGGGGAACCAAGGGGCTAATGAGAGTGAGGAACTAGAAAACAATTAATAACACTAGAGAAAAAGTACTTGAGGAACTAATGGGACTAAAAGCCGACAAATCCCCTGGACCCGATGGCCTACATCCTAGGCTTCTAAAAGAGGTAAGGAGTCGTACAACACCAGGTTATAGTCCAACAGCTTTATTTAAAATCACAAGCTTTCGGAGCTTTGCTCCTTCGTCAGGTGGCTGCAGAGATAGTGGATGCATTGGTTATGATCTTCCAAAATTCTCTAGATTCTGGAATGGTCCCAGTGGACTGGAAAGCAACAAATGTTACCCACTATTCAAGAAGAGAGGGAGAGAGAAAACAGGGAACTACAGGCCAGTTAGCCTGACGTCGGTCATCAGGAAAACGCTGGAATCCATTATTAAGGAAATGGTAATAGGGCACTTATAAAATCATAATATCATTAGGCAGAGTCAACATGGTTTTATGAAAGGGAAATCGTGTTTGACAAATTTATTAGAGTTTTTTGAGGATATAACCAGCAGCGTAGATAAAGGGGAACCAGTGGATGTAGTATATTCAGACTTTCAAAAGGCATTCAATAAGGTGCCACACAAAAAGTTGTTACACAAGGTGAGGGCTCATGGGGTTGGGGGTAATATATTAGCACGGATAGAGGATTGGTTAAAGGACAGAAAACAGAGAGTAGGGATAAACGGGTCATTCTCAGGTTGGCAGGCTGTAACTAGTGGGGTGCCAGAAGGATCGGTGCTTGGGCATCAGCTATTTACAATCTATATTAATGACTTAGATGAAGGGACCACGTGCAATGTGTCCAAGTTTGCTGATGATACAAAGCTAGGTGGAAAGTAAGCTGTGAGGAGGCCACAAAGAATCTGCAAAGGGATATAGACAGATTAAGTGAGTGGGCAAGAAGGTGGAAGATGGAGTATAATGTGGGGAAATGTGAGGTTATTCACTTTGGTAGGAAGAATAGAAAAACAGAATATTTTTTAAATGGTGAGAAACTATTAAATGTTGTTGTTCAGAGAGAGTTGGGTTTCCTCGTACAAGAAACACAAAAAGTTAGTATGCAGGTATTTCAGGCAATTAGGAAAGCAAATGGAATGTTGGCCTTTATTGTAAGGGGGTTGGAGTACAAAAGTAAGGAAGTCTTTCTACAGTTGTACAGGGCTTTAGTGAGACCTCACCTGGAGTACTGTGTACAGTTTTGTTCTCCTTACCTAAGGAAGGATATACTTGCCTTGGAGGTGGTGCAATGAAGGTTCACTAGATTAATTCCTGGGATGAGAGGGTTGTCCTATGAAGAGAGATTGAGTGGAATGGACCTATACTCTCTGGAGTTTAGAAGAATAAGAGGTGATCTCATTGAAACATATAAGATTATGAGGGGGCTTGACAGGGTAGATGCTGAGAGATTGATTCCCCTGGCTAGAGAGTCTAGAAGTAGGGGGATAGTTGCAGGATAAAGGGGAGGCCATTCAAGACTGAGATGAGGAGGAATTTCTTCACGCAGAGGGGTGTAAATCTTTGGAATTCTCCACCCCAGAGGGCTGTGGATGCTGAGTCATTGAATATATTCAAGGCTGAGATGGATAGATTTTTGGACTCTAAGGGAATCAAAGGATATGGGGATCGGGTTTGAAAGTGGAGTTGAGGTCGAAGATCATCCATGATCTTATTGAATGGCGGAGCAGGCTCGATGGGCCTACTGCTGCTCCTATTTCTTATGTTCTTACAACACGACAGAGTGGCCAGCTACTTTTGTCCATTGTAACTGTACATTTCTGGCAGCTACTAATACTATTAATCCTGCTGTTCTATTCTCCAGGACCACTGATGGTGATTGTTGAATATTGCAAGCATGGGAACCTGTCAAACTACTTGAGAAGCAAGCGAAATGATTATGTTCCCTACAAGGTAAGGTTATGTTGCTCTGTACTGCATGTTACTGTGCTGTGGTATAAGGTTTCCCAATAGCTCACAGTAGGTCCTCCAACTCTAGACTAATTGAAAGAAAGAACTTACATTTTGCCTTTCACAACCTCAGAATATCCCAAAGTGCTTCACAGTCAATGAATTATTTTTGAAGTGTAGTCACGGTTGTAATGTAAAGAAAATACAGTAGTCAATTTGCACACAGAAAGGTCCTACAAACAGCAATGAGATAATCAGATAATCTGTTTTTTAGTGATGTTGGTTGAGGGACAAATATTGGCCAGGGCACCAAGGAGAACTCCCCTCCTCTTCTTCGAATAGTGTCATGGGATCTTTCACGTCAACCTGAGAAGGTAGACAGGACTTCGGTTTAACATCTCATTTAAAAGACAGCAGCTCTTACAGTGCAGTACTCTACTGAAGTATCAGCCTGGATTATATGTTCAAATCTCTGGAGTAGGACTTGAATCCACAACCTTCTGATTCAGAGGCAAGAGTCCTACCACTGAGCCCAGGCTGACACTGTTGTACAATAGTCTCACACAGACTGACTTAAGCAACAGGCAATCAGATTCCATAGTGAAATGTGGGGTTTTAATGGTACAGAATGAGCCCATTATTGAGTAAGTGACATTCATCTCTTGCCCTGTATGGGTATTAAGACTAACATGCTGACCGAAGAGAAAAATCATTTGCCATGTGGTTTTCACTGTGTACTATGCAAAACATTTAAAAAGTTCATTTCTGAATAACAAAACCATAATTTGTTTTTAGTTCACACCTACCACAAAAGGCAGCTGGTCTGTCTGGGAGGAGAATTTGCTGTTGTGGCACCATTTGCTTATGGGAAAATTTAAAAGTTTCCTAGCATGTTAGCTAGTAGTTCAGATGGATTGAATGAACTTATCTGTTGAAGAGTTGCAAAACTACTGGGAAGAATACAGGAACCTCCAAAAATGTTCAAAAGGGCAATCAGAGGAGTAAAGAGAACTAAAAATAAGAGCAATTTAGAAAGAGCAGTAAGAAACTCTTCCAGTGCTATAATAGTAAGTAGGTTAGCAAAGAACACATCCTTGTGTTCAAATCCCTCCGTGGCCTCACCCCTCCCCAACTCTGTAAA
Source organism: Heptranchias perlo (assembly GCF_035084215.1). Lineage (NCBI taxonomy): Eukaryota > Metazoa > Chordata > Chondrichthyes > Hexanchiformes > Hexanchidae > Heptranchias > Heptranchias perlo. The sequence goes on from NC_090325.1 coordinate 82,373,512, forward strand.
CTCCTCCAGCCCTAGAACCCTCTGAGATCCCTGCATTTCTCCAATTCTGGCCTCTTGTGCATCCCCGATTTCCTTCGCCCCACATTGGCGGCCGTGCTTTAGCTGCCTAGGCCCTAAGTTCTGGAATTCCCTCCCTAAACCTCTCCATCTCTCTACCACTCTCTCCTCCTTCAAGACGCTCGTTAAAACCTACCTCTTTGACCAAGCTTTTGGTCACCTGTCCTAATATCTCTTTATGTGGCTCGGTGTCAAATTTTTGTTTGAAAATGCCCCTGTGAAGCACCTTGAGACATTTTACTACGTTAAAGGTGGCATACAAAAGTAAGTTGTTGTTGTTAAGAAAACATCGTTATTGTATCATTTAATAATTAAAAAAGGACAAATTCATTAAAATAAATGAAGGAGACAGAGATTCCTTTTTGTCAACCTAACAGGCTGTATGTTAGAGTTACAACAACCCAGTTGGCATTCCCCCATTGAAAACAATGGGAGCAGAGCACAGACGGACAATGTTTCCACACTACCCTGTGTTTGTTGCCCTCTTATGATCCTATTGTTTTCAGTGAAATTAAAACTGCCAACAGAATTCCTATGTGACTGAGTCATGTCAGAAGATAGCATTAAAATGACAAGACTACAGCCTCAGAACAATGGTGGCAAATCTTTAGCACCATATAAATTTGACACTACTTTCTGCAAGTGCTCAGTAATTATAATCAATTATGATCCTGCGTGTGACAGTTTGGGACCGAGAGGGGTTCACAGGCAGCAGGGCAGCTGGATCTGTCCAAGGTTCCCCACACCATATGAAAAGAAGGCTGAGAAAAGACCATCAGGTCCACCAGTGTTCATCCTATGTGTTCGATGTCCGCCCACCCCAACTCCCAGGGGAAGGAAAAAAATAGAGGGAAAACAACTGTGGGCAATTTAGGAAAAGCTCATGGAAATTCCTCCTTGACTCCCTAAGCTTCAGGAGACCATGGTTACTCATGATACATCATCAGGCAAACTTACCTAACCCCCATCATCACTGCACCCCCCCCCCCATCCCACCACTATATCTCGATGTTCTTCTTAGGAACAAAAAGATTTTCCACTTTGGCACAGAATTGCACCTGGTGGGAGTAATAGCAGGAAATTGTGCATTCCCAACCCATGACATTCTTTGTGACTGCGCCCTCTCTGCAGCCTTTGACATGATTAATCACACCATCCTCCTTCAATATCTCCCCTCCCTTGACCAGTTTACTGAAACTGCCCTAGCTTGGTTCCACTTTTACCTAGCTGATCATAGCCAGAGGATCTCTGCCAGTGGCTTCTATTCCCACCCCTTCACTATCACTTCGGAGTTCCCCAAGGATCCAGAACAAATGCAAAAAATGCTGGGAACATTCAGCAAGTCAGACAGCATCTGTGGTGAGAACAGAGGAGTTAACATTTCAGTTGTGGACCTTTTGTCAGAACTAGACGATATTATGGATGAGCACCATTTAAAAAGGAACTAAACAAAGAGAAAGGGGAGAAAACACACACATATATTCAAGAAATAGAATGACCTGCAAAGTGCTTAAGTGGAAAACAGGAGACAGTTAAATGGTAAGAGTGATGTTAACATGAGGCAACAACAATGGGCATCTTTGGGTAATTTGACAGAAAGACATTATAAATTATTTTTGTACAAGATTATGACCTTACCTCGGGAGGGTTACTAAAAAATAAAATTGATGTTTTTGTCAAATGTCTGGAAGAGAATGATTTATTGCAAAATAGGATATACATCCAAAACTCTGCTGCCTGTATCCTACCCCACAGCATGTCTCATTCACCGATCATTCCTGTCCCTGCTGACCCACATTGGCTCCCGGTCCTCCAAAGCCTCCAATTTAAAATTCTCATCCTTGTGTTTAAATTCCTTCATGGCCTCACCCCTCCCTATTTCTGTAACCTCCCCCAGTCTGACAACCCCACCTCCCCCCCCAGAATTCTCTGTTCCACCGACTCTGCCCTCTAGTGCATCCCCTTCCCTTCACCCCAACATTGGCAGCTGTGGCTTCAGCCATCTGGGCTCCATGTTCCCGAGTTCCCTCCCTAAACTCCTTGGCCTTTCCACCTCCGTTTCCTCCTTTAAGATCCTCCATAAAACCCACCTCTTTGACCAAGCTTTTGGTCACCACTCCTAATATCTCCTTCTTTGGCTCTGCATCCATTTTTTGTCTGATTACGCACCTGTGAAACATCTTGGCACTTTTTTTCAATATTAAAGCCAAGTTGTTCCTATTGTTATACTAGTTTGCTAGGTTATAATACTTTTATATGTGTTACATAATAATTTTGCAGTTCAAATATTTTTGTATACATCCTGTAAAAATGTTCCATTTACTTACTTATAATTTGCATTCTTCTTCTCCCCTTGCTGCAGAGTAAAGCACTGAAGTCAAGGCAGATAAAAGAGAAGGACCCTGCTGAGATGGAGAGTGAGTTCAAACGACGCTTGGACAGCATCGCAAGTAGTGAGAGCTCCACCAGTTCTGGATTTGCAGAAGACAAATCACTGAGTGACGTAGAAGAGGAGGAAGGTAAAATGATGTCACACCTCATTTCAATTTCGACGAGTTTATCTTTGGTGGGACATCCTTGTTTAATTTCTGAAATTTTGATGAAGAAAAGAAACCCCACTCATGAATAAATGTTCATTCCATGTTGATGCAGTTGTGTATTTAAAAGCTTCTTGCTGTAGTTTTGGATGGATCCATTTTCAAATGAGGGCTTATATTGAAAAAATGATTGAAAGTGTTTCAACTGGCATCAAAAGATAGGTTTGATCTAATAGCCATTACAGAGACATGGTTACAAGGTGACCAAGGTTGGGAACTAAATATTTCAGGGTAATTCACATTTTGAAAAGACAGCCAGAATGGAAAGGAGGGGATAGCCCTGATAATAAAGGGTGACATAAGAACAGTGGTGAGAAAGGATCTTGGCTTGGAGGATAAGGAAGTAGAATCAGCATGGGTGGAAATAAGAAATAACAAGTGGCAGAAAACACTGGTGGGAGTAGTTAATAGGCCCCCTAACTGTAGCTATACTGTTGGACATAGTATTAATCAAGAAATAATAGGAGCTTGTAACAAAGGTAATGCAATAATCGTGGGGAACTTTAATCTTCATATAGACTGGGCAAATCAAATTGGCAAAGGCAGTCTGGATGAGTTCATGGAATGTATTCAAGACAGTTTCCTAGAACAATACAGCATGGAACCAACCAGGCAACAGGCTATTTTAGATCTTGTATTGTGTAATGAGACAGGGTTAATTAGTAATCTCACAGTAAAGGATCCTCTGGGGAAGAGTGATCATAATATGATAGAATTTCACGTTGACTTTGAGAGTGACGTACTTAAGACCAAAACTAGAGTCTTAAACTTAAACAAAGCCAATTACATATGTATGAGGGGTGAGTTGGTGAAGGTTGATTGGGAAATTAGATTAAAAGGTATGACAGTAGATAAGCAATGGCAAATATTTAAAGAAATATTTCAATATTATTAACGAATGTACATTCCATTGAGAAATAAAAACTCCATGGGAAAGCGATTCATCTGTGGCTAACTAAAGAAATTAGATTAAAAGAAGGGGCCTATAATGTTGCGAAGAAGAGTAGTAAGCCTGAGGATTGGGAGAGTTTTAGAAACCAGCAAAGGATGACCAAAAAATTGATAAAAAGAGAGAAAATAGAATTTGAAAGTAAACTAGCAAGAAATATAAAAATGGATTGTAAGAGTTTCTATAAGTAAAAAAGAAGAAAAAGATGGCCCCTTAGAGGCTGAGACAGGAGAAATTGTAATAGGAGAAAGGAAATGGCAGAGATGTTTAAACAAATATTTTGTATCTGTCTTCACAGTAGAAGACACAAAGAACATACCAGAAATAGTGAGGAACCTAGGGGCTAATGAGAGTGAGGAACTTAAAGTAATTAATATCAGTAGAGAAAAAGTACTGGAGAAACTAATGGGACTAAAAGCCAATAAATCCCCTGGACCTGATGGCCTACATCCGAGGGTTTTAAAAGAGGTGGCTGCAGAGATAGTGGATGCATTGGTTACGATCTTCCAAAATTCCTTAGATTCTAGAACGGCCCCAGCGGATTGGAAGGTAACAAATGTACCCCCGCTATTCAAGAATGAAGGAACAGAGAAAACAGGGAACTACAGGCCAGTTAGCCTGACGTCAGTCATCGGGAAAATGCTGGAATCCATTATTAAAGAAGTGGTAACAGGGCACTTGGAAAATCATAATATGATCAGGCAGAGTCAACACGGTTTTATGAGAAGGAAATCACGTTTGACAAATTTATTAGAGTTTTTTGAGGATGTAACTAGCAGGGTAGGTAAAGGGGAGCCAGCGGATATTTGGATTTTCAAAAGGCATTTGATAAGGTACCACATAAAAGGTTGTTATGCAAGATAAGGGCTCATGGGATTAGGGGTAATATATTAGTATGGATAGAGGATTGGTTAACAGACAGAAAACAGAGAGTAGGGATAAACAGGTCATTTTCAGGTTGGCAGGCTGTAACTAGTGGGGTGCCGCAAGGATCAGTGGTTGGGCCTCAGCTATTTACAATCTATATTAATGACTTGGATGAAGGGACCGAGTGCAATGTATCCAAGTTTGCTGACAATACAAAGATAGGTGGGAAAGTAAGATGTAAGGAGGACACAAAGAGTCTGCAAAGGGATATAGACAGGTTAGGTGAGTGGGCAAGAAGCTGGCAGATAGAGTACAATGTGGGGAAATGTGAGGTTATGCACTTTGGTAGGAAGAATAGAAATACGGAATATTTTTTAAATGGTGAGAAACTATTGTTGGTGTTCAGAGAGATTTGGATGTCTTTGTACACGAAACACAGAAAGTTAGCATGCAGGTACAGCAAGCAATAAGGAAGGCAAATGGCTTGTTGGCCTTTATTGCAGGGGGCTGGAGTACAAGAGTAAGGAAGTCTTACTACGATTGTACAGACCTCACCTGGAGTACTGCATACAGTTTTGGTCTCCTTATCTAAGGAAGAATATATTTGCCTTAGAGACGGTGCAATGAAGGTTCACTACATTAATTCCTAGGATGAGAGGGTAGACCTTTGAGGAGAGATTGAGTAAAATGGGCCTATACTCTCTGGAGTTTAGAAGAATGAGAGGTGATCTCATTGAAACATACAAGATTCTGAGGGGGCTTGACAGGGTAGATGCTGAGAGGCTATTTCCCAAGGCTGGAGAATGTAGAACTAGGGGGCATAGTCTCAGGATAAGGGGTCGGCCGTTTAAGACTGAGATGAGGAGGAATTTCTTCACACAGGGGATTGTGAATCTTTGGAATTCTCTACCCCAGAGGGCTATGGATGCTGAGTCATTGACTATGTACAAGGCTGAGATAGATAGATTTTTGGACTCTCGGGGAATCCAGGGATATGGGGATCGGGCAGGAAAGTGGAGATGAGGTCGAAGATCAGCCATGATCTTATTGAATGGCAGAGCAGGCTCGAGGGCCATATGGCCTACTCGTGCTCCTATTTCTTGTGTTCTTATGATGGCACATAAATGTGCCTTCAAATGGAAACAGCTCCTCGGGCCCAGCTCTATCGCCTCACACTTCTTTTCTGTCTTACAGCTGTGGATGACCTTTACAAGAACTGTTTGACAATGGAGGACCTTATCTCTTACAGCTACCAGGTAGCCAGGGGGATGGAGTTCCTGGCATCACGAAAGGTAAGAAACCATAACATGCCCTCACCTTTCAATAATCTCACATACACATCATTCCCATAAAAATCTCAGAATGTTGAACCTTCACTAATTGTGCACTGCCTTTTTGTAAATATGTAAGGAATCTTACAACACCAGGTTATAGTCCAACAGTTTTATTTGAAAATCACAAGCTTTCGGAGATTATCTCCTTTGTCAGGTGAGTGAGTGCACCCCATTTGTGCACCCCAGTCCATCACCGGCATCTCCACATCATTTTTGTAAATACACTGGGGGTTATATTGGATGACCATGAAACCGGTGCGCGATTAACCCGTGCCCAGTCATTGAGATGCAGGCAGCACGTAATATTCATACCGCCTAGTAATTTACTTGACTGCTGTGAGCAGCCAGGCCTTGCTGCGCTGTAAAGTGGCTGCTCACCAGCAGGGGGCCCCAATATCGTGAGTGGCTAGCACCACTTAAAGGCAGCCTGCCACCTCTTATTGCAAAATATAAGATAGGGGTCCGCACGGAGTCTGAACGGAGATCAGACATCACACACGTAAAACGCAGATGCAAGTTCCGTCCCTATGTTTACAAACTGTTGAGTTATTTTAAAACATTGATTAAAGGTTGCACACTACTAAATCCCACATCCTCCAATCTGCACGCCAGAACCCACCAATATGCCGATCTGAGTTTGTACCGGACCTGCGAGATAGCATGCTCCTAGGTTCTCTGATGATGCAGAGGGGGGCAAGAGGCCCTCCAGATATATGCTGTTGAGGCAGTGGGATGCAGTAGGGGACGAAGTCAATGCCAGGCGCATAGCACCACGAACATGGATGCAGTGCAGAAAGAAGTTCAATACTTTGACACGAGTGGTCAAGGTGAGTGAGGTCAACTGTCAAGTGGCGTCTCCTACCAACGGCACCACTAGCCGCATCCACTGCTCCACTCATTATACCCCCCATCACCTCCCATCGGCCGGCACGAACACAGTGGGCCGAATGGCCTCCTTTTGCGCCGTAACTTTCTATGATTCTGTGATTCTATTCTATGATCACCCACCTACCAACAAACTCTTTCAATCAGTACTCAACTCTTCCAATCAGATGCGTCCTCTCACCCTCACACATTACCACTGTTACAAGCTGCCCACCAACAATTCACAGCTCACACACACTGGCAGCTAATCACCCATGACAGCCACATCACCCAAACATCTTGCAGGACACTCACCGATACATGTCCTGCTTTCTTGCAGGAGAAGGTGGCGCATAACAGGAGGCAGCAAGTGGCAGTGGCTCCATGGAACATGAACCTGCTGTCCTCTCTCAGGATGACAGCATTCCTGTCCCACCCCTGCCACTCCTCCAGTGCCCTTGCTGTTGCCTGTCAGCTAGCCAGCCAATTCCTTGTAGAGTATTGAAACTTTATTACAGGCACATAGGAAGATAGGAACAGGAGTAGACCATTTAGGCCCTCGAGCCTGTTGCGCCATTCAATGAGATCATGGTTGATCTGTGTCCTAACTCCATATACCCACCTTAGCCCTTTATCCCTTAATACCTTTGGTTAACAAAAATCTATCAATCTCAGATTTAAAATCAATAATTGAGCTAGTATCAACTTTTGCAGAAGAGCGTTCCAAACTTCCACCACTCTTTGCGTGTAGAAGCGTTTCCTAACTTCACTCCTGGCTCTACTTTTTAGGCTATGTCCCCTAGACCTAGTATTCAAGTATAGGAGATCTCGAAAAACAGATACAAATGCATCAGCAGCCAGAAGCAATGATCCGCAACTGACCTGTAAATCCTGCATGATCCCTTTAAATAGCGCTGGTGAGGGGGGTCCTTTATGCTATTTGCAACCTGTTCAATGTGTTGGCTGGAGTGTTGAGTTCCAAAATCGCATCTGTCCCTTTAAATCAGTGTTGCACATTGATCTACCCCATTTTTTCCCTACTTTACATGGCGCCGGCATTCGTCACCTGCGTATGCACCAACGCCTTTACCAAGATGGCATCTGGTACACGTCACACTAGAAGTGTGCGCGCGCAATCCGGATGCCATTTTGGGTCCTTAGGAGTCCGCGTAGCATCTACACAACGTGCACTACGCAGCCCAATTTAGAGTCCATTCTGTTTATAACTGTGAGCACTGCCTTTTAAATACATTGCCGTAGACCTTGACTTTGTGCGATACTATAAAATGGGTGACAGTGATCCGGCAGCCTATTTTAAACCTGACTCCCAATCGAAATAAAAAAGGGGAGAGATGTAAAACGGGCTGCCGACTCGCTATTACCCGTTTTACGCTATCGCAGAAAGTCAAAGATCTACCCCATTCTGTTCATTGGCTTCTTTTATAAGCAGCTGTAACTCCTTCTCCTGCAAACAAAAGTTTCTTCTCAGGCACTTCAATGAGGTTCCTGTAGTCGTTTTCTCTATCAGACCCAGTGAGGCTGCTGCCTGCTACCAGTGTAGTGACTGCACAGATGGCGAGGTGATCCGCGCTGCCTCATGAGAAAGAGAGAGAAAGAGAAAACGGGGCAAGAGCAATGAGTTTCTTTTTTCTATTTTCAGTGCATCCACAGGGATCTGGCTGCACGCAACATACTCTTATCAGAGAACAATGTGGTGAAGATTTGTGACTTCGGTTTGGCTCGGGATGTTTACAAGGACCCAGATTATGTTCGAAAAGGAGATGTAAGTATATGAAAATGAAATCATACAAGTACAGCATTGTCTTTAAGCTGCAGTTCAGTAATCTGAACTAAGTGAATCATGGCATGCAAATGTAATAATGATGGTAATTAATGATAATGGTGAAGTGGGACACCCATACATTATAGAACCTGTCTGATTCTAATTCCATTGAAATCAATGGAGTGAAAATTGGGCTGGTTCTATAATGGATGAGTGATCCACTCCATTACTGTCTGTGCACTAAAGACTAAAATTTACCATGCTGGGTCCACTGATGGGAGTGACCAGTGCTGCTGAACATGAGAATTTTTAAGGCAGACCCAAAATTGTAAAATTTTATGAAATCTTGGTTCCACGGCAAAGCACATGGGGGCTGTGCCCTTAAATTTATAATAGGCCCTCCCGATAGCCAGGCCTCCGCACCAGGAGTGCAGTTTCAAATTACCTCTTGGAAGTAATGCCTTTAATGAAGAGCTTTTGCTGTCTATAGATCAATAAGACAGAATTAATAAGTACGATTTTGTTAAATTTACTGATTAACTTCATGCATCCTATATGTTTGTTCCTAAACCTTATGACTATCCTTTAGGATATAAAAGAATGCAATCTTAAGCCATCCTATGGAATATTTAGGTAAGGATTTGTATCGTAAACTAATAACATATTCTTTTCTAGGCACGACTACCTCTTAAATGGATGGCACCAGAGACCATCTTTGATAAAATTTATACAACACAGAGTGATGTGTGGTCTTTTGGAGTTCTACTGTGGGAGATATTCTCATTGGGTGAGTATTTCCAGCTATTTTTTCTTGGCATTGAATGATCATAAAAATGTTTGTAATGAATGTGAAGAAGAAGAGAAATCACTTTCCCAGCAAAACTGATGTGTCTTCCTACTCCTACCGATCACTTCCCAGGTGCCTCTCCATATCCTGGCGTTCAGATTGATGAAGAATTTTGTCAAAGACTCAAAGAAGGCACACGGATGCGATGTCCTGAATATGCAACGGCAGAAATGTAAGTCTTAGTATTTCCACACCATTTTTTGCTCTACAGATTCTTACTAATAGAGCTATGGCATTTTAAATGCATTCGGCCAAAGTTCATTCAATCAGACAATTCTGTGATCCTGTATATATGAAGAATACCTGCAGTGTTGCTCATTCTCCCAAGATTGTGTAGTTTTCATAGAATCTTACAGCACAGTCAGAGGCTATTTGGCCCCTCGTGCCTGTGCTAGTTCTTTAGAAGAGTTATCCAATTAGTCCCACTCCATTGCTCTTTTCTCATAGCCCTGCAAACTTTTCCTTTTGAAAGTTACTATTGAATCTGCTGCCACCATTCTTTCAAGCAGTGCATTCCAGATAATAACATAAGAACATAAGAAATAGGAGCAGGAGTAGGCCATAAGGCCCCTCGAGCCTGCTTCGCCATTCAAATCAGATCATGGCTGATTTTCTACCTCAACCCCACTTTCCCGCCCCATCCCCATATCCCTTGATTCTCTTAGTGTCCAAAAATCTATCGATCTCTGTCTTCAATATACTCAACGACTGAACATCCAAAGATTCACAGCCCTTTGAGTGAAGACATTTTTCCTCATCTCGGTCCTAAATGGCCGACCCCTTATCCTGAGACTATGACCTCTAGTTCTAGACTCTCCAGCCAGGGGAAAAAGCCTCTCAGCATCTACCTTGTCAAGCCCTCTCAGAATTTTGTACGTTGCAGTGCGATCACCTCTCATTCTTCTAAACTCTAGAGAATATAGGTCCATTCTACTCAATCTCTCCTCATAGGACAACCCTCTCATCCCAGGAATCAATCTAGTGAACCTACGTTGCACCCCCTCTAAGGCAAATATATCCGTCCTTAGGTAAGGAGACCAAAACTGTACACAGTACTCCAGGTTTGGTCTCACCAGAGCCCTATATAATTGCAGTAAGACCTGCTTACTCTTATACTCCAACGCCCTTGCAATAAAGGTGAACATACCATTTGCCTTCATAATTGCTTGCTGTACCTGCATGTTAACTTTCTGTGATTCATGTACAAGGACACCCAAATCCCTCTAACTAACAACATTTCTTAGTCTCTTACCTTTTAAAAAATATTCTGCTTTTATATTCTTCCTACCAAAGTGGATAATTTCACATTTCCCCACATTATAGGTTATCTGCCACCTTCTTGCCCACTCACTTAACCTGCCTATATCCCTTTGCAGACCCTTTGGGTTCGATTTTGAAAGGGCGACGGGATGGCAGCAGGGGGAGTCAATGGGCGCGTGGCAAACGTGAATTTTAAAAACTTAACGATCCTGATGCTATCGCGACTTAATTGGTGCCCCTTAACCTTGTTTCCGGGTTTGCAGTCCAAAAGCAGCGCAGCGGGCAGACTGCACACCCGCATGACAGGCTGTCAGCTGGAGCGTCTAGATTTAAAGGGCCATTGCTCCAATGGATTTTGCTGGAGCAAAGAGCAAGAAGACCCATTGGAGCAGCACAGGGACAAGGCTGCTCCTAGATTCAGCGATGCCTCACTTCAGCTGCTACTGGCCGGGGTGAGGAGGAGGAGGGAACTATTTTACCCAGCCAATAGGAGGAAGTGTCCTGCCTCTGCCACCAAGAAAGCCTGGCTCAAGGTGGCAGAGGAGGTCACCAGCAGCAGCAACATCTCCCGCACTTGAGTCCAGTACAGGAAGCGTTTCAATGACCTAACTAGGTCAGCAAAAGTGAGTACACTTACTGATTCTCCTACATTCCGTCTTCCACATCACGGACCCCCCTCCCAACTCATTCTTCACTGCCGAGACTACTCCATCACATCACTCCTCACACCCACTTAAGGTTCATCCTCAACTTACCTTCACTTCCTGAACACTTCCTCACCTCCCCATTTGTGACCCCACCACTACCACTCACCCCAATCCTGATCCAATGTGATGTCTCTGTCTCATACTCACCCTCTGATGCACCTCTTTCACTGTCAGCCTCACCCAAAGCAATGCATTCATCGACTGACCACTTCACCATCACTCACTCACACGTCTGTACTTTCTCCCCTTCTAGGAGAAGAGAGCGCAAAATGCACGTGAGAGGGTGAGGACTGGAGGGGGGGCCACAACAAATAGTGGTCCTCATAAAGACTGAGGAGGAGGCCCTGGAGATCGGTCACACCCTCTAGTGCCTGTCCGTCGGGGACACCGAAACTGGCACCCCACAAACATCTGGTGACACAACTTCAACATTCATCTCACAAGTGAATTGATGTTAACAATGATTGGCATGTTGAACACCTCAGTATGCTCATCACAACGTGACACATCTGTGATGATGCTTAATATTGCCTTCTGTTCTCTTACAGGTCCTTCAATGACCGCAGTAATGGGAGAGGGCGATTCCTCATAGGAGCTCCTAGTCACTGAGGGCGCACCGTCACATCTTAGTGAGCCATCCACCAGCACAGATACTCACACCTCGGTGGGTCCTAGTAGTCAGTTAGTTGGGTTGGCACCTGGTGAGTCACCACACGCAAGTGAGCATGAGCAGACATGGCAGGGGCAGATGTGGAGAGTCCGCGTCGGTGGACGCACTCCTCTCCAGGTTCTGCTCAGCTGGACGCAGATGCTGAACCCCGGGGACCATCCTTTAAAAGGAGAATGATCGAGGGACAGCAGCACATTTGTGAGGTACTGGAACAGGTACCATGTGCACTCTCAACAATAGCGCAGAGGATGGAGGAGTCCAACTCCTGCATTAGTGGTAAGGTGGCACAGGTATGGAAGGAAATCTCTGAGATAGTGTCACAGGGACGTGAGGAACTGTCTGAGATAGTGTCACACATAACTGCTGAAATGTCTGAGATAGTGTCGCAGATAACTGTGGAAATGTCTGAGATAGTGTCGCAGGTAAGTTAGGGGATGTCTACGATGGAGAGAAGGCTAGCCTCCGTTGGCCTTCAAGCACGGCTCACAAATGAGTCCATTCAGGCCCTGACAACAGCCATTCGGACGCACAGTGAACAACATTCTGCAGCCTTAAACAGGCAGACATAACAACTGGGCTTCCAAGGCATCATACATGTCCTCCAACCGTTCTCCAGCAAGGTGCTAGGAGTGATGTGGGCCTGGTCCAGGAGAGGGATGATGGCGAAAGGGGACATGGGAGTGGGGACGCCACTCAAGGTGGTCCCACGTCTCACCCGTTGCCCCCCTCTCAACCAGTACCCGCAATGCTGCCTCCTTTCCAGGTGGCTGAGTCTGTGCCTGCACAAGGCAGGTGGAGCAATCTTTGGAGGGGCCCTCACCGACTCCAAAACCCAGAGGGCGTAGGCCGAAAGCATCTAAGCAGTCTGGCCATGGATATGAGCAACCTGCCACTACCTCTGCTGCAGCCACAGGGGATGCACCACGTAGAAGAGGCAGGAAGAGAAAGGCTAAAGATTTGTGAGCACAAAGGGTGTGCACAAGGGCATCTGACAGACTGTCATGTTTTTCATTTATATTTGTTTTCTGTTATATTCACATTAAATGTGATCATTCTCACTACCACTGCCATGTCTTGCCCATTCTTGACTGGCTTTTGTGATAGGGCCCTTTCATGAGGTTCATCATGAACGGCGACACTTGATGCCACCCAATGGGTCACTTTACAGTGGGTGTGTGCGTAGTTGCAGGACTGTTTTGTTCAGGGAGATGGGGGGGGGTTGGTGTTGGTGCTGGTCTTTCCAAGTGGTGTGAGGACTGGACTCTTCTCACTTTCTGATCTTACGAGAACCGTTCACATATGAGTGACTCCCTGGCTGCCAGACTCGTTCCTCATGGCGTGTTTTACACAGCACGGGAAACATGCTGAGGCAGCGTTGAAATCGCTTGCCTTCACTGTTAGTTAGATTTATGTACATTTCAAGTACTTTAAGTATTGTTTAAATATCATCCCACCGGCTTTAATTGCCAGCAGGACTTCCGGGTTCAGGAACGGCGCACGCTCCCAGATGACTCTGGTTCATGCGCGTTCTTAGGCGTGTTGGAGCTGGGATTTCTGCCTGCTCCTGGAAATCCCGACTTTCTATGCCCCCCCACCCCCGCCACCCCCAATGCACCCGCAGTTCCATTTTAAAATCGAGCCCTTTGTGTCTTCCTCACAGCTTACTTTCCCACCTAGCTTTGTATTGTCAGCAAACTTGGATACATTACTCTCGGTCCCCTTATCTAAGTCATTGATATAGATTGTAAACAGCTGAGGCCCAAGCACTGATCCTTGCGGCACCCCACTAGTTACAGCCTGTCAAACCGAAAATGTTTTCTGTTTACTGGCCTATAGTTCCCTGTTTTCTCTCTCCCTCCTTTCTTGAATAGCAGGGTTACATTTGCTACCTTTCAATCCACGGGGACCATTCTAGAATCCAGGGAATTCTGGAAGATCAAAACCAATGCATCCACTATCTCTGCAGCCACCTCTTCTAGGACATAGGCCAGGGGATTTGTTGTTTACTTTCACTAATCTCTTCCTTTTTACATAATTGCAGAAGCTCTTACAATCTCTTTATATATTTCTTGCTATTTTATTCTCATATTCAATTTCTCCCTCTTTATCAATTCCTTGGTCATCCTTTGCTGGTTTCTAAAACCCTCCCAATCCTCAGGCTTACTATTCTTCCTGGCAACATTATAGGCCTCTTCTTTTAATCTAATACTATCCTTAACTTCTCCAGTTAGCCACAGTTGGATCACTTTTCCCGTGGCATTTTTATTTCTCTAGGGAATAAATATGTGTAAGAAAAATTCTCCCCATCTCCCCTCTGGTTTTATTGACTATGATCCATTGATAAATTAAGCCATTCAGCCAATATTGTGAAATCTGATATTAATTCAAGAATTGTTGCAAAGCATGTTGCTGCCCCAGGTGTGCTGTTTTGCAGTGATAGACCATAATTTAATGCTTGCAATTTTCCACATATCAAGATCAAACCTTAGCCATGACATAAGAAAGAGTCACAGTGCAGAGTGCTTTCCCACTGGGAGGGAGAAAAAAGTGGTAGGTGAGACTGGAACCTCCCAGAGATTGTCTCAAGACTGACATACACAGAGACCTGGTGGCAAGGAGACTTAAATAAAGGGAGGGAAAAATAAAGTAAATTTAAAAGTACAGAAAAAAATTAGGAAGGAAAATAATTTTTAATGAGAGACGTAAAAGGGTGGACCAGAAGGACATCATGAATCACTGTATTGAATCTAATAGAAGAAAGAACTTGCATTAAATAGAGCATTTTTCACAACCTCAGGACATCCTAAAGCACTATAGTGTAGTCACTGTCGGGAAACATGGCAGCCAGCTTGCACACAGCAAGGTCTCACACATAGCATTGAGATAATGACTAGATAATCTGTTTTTAGTGGTATTGGTTGAAGGATAAACATTGGCCAAAACACCTGGGAGAACTTCCCTTCTCTTCTTTGAATAGTGCCTTGGGATCTTTTACATCCATTTGAGAGGGCAAACAGGGCCCCCGTTTAACATCTCATCCAAAAAGATGGCACTCCCTCAGTATTGCGCTGAAATGTCAGTCTAGTTTATGTGCTCTGGAGTGGGACTTAAACCCACAACCTTCTGACTTAGGTGAAAGGGCCAAGACTGACACCTAAAACAACTTACAAGCTCCTATAAAATTCTTATTTGTTTTTAGTTCCTCTACCTATTGTCTACAGACACAAACACACACACACACACACACACATACACATATATACTCACATGCAGACCCATATGATATGAACAGGTCTCTTTAAATTATTTACTTCATACTGTAGCCAAAGAAATTTTGAACATGGTAATTGTTCTGTCCCATCAGCTATCAGACAATGCTGGACTGTTGGCATGGGGACCACAAAGTGAGGCCTGTCTTTTCTGAACTAGTGGAGCACCTAGGAAATTTACTGCAGGCAAATGCTCAACAGGTAAGCTTGTGAAAATGTATATACATTACAAAATAGTTTCAATTATTTTTCTTGGGCTACTAGAACAACAGTCCAATACCTGAACAACACAGTTCCACAGTATGCCATTCTGGGTCATTAATGGGACCTGGAAGAGAAGCCCAATCACTGAAGCTGGATTCTTCCCACTCATCTTTAGAAAACTCTATAAGCTCCTGAGGGTGATCCTAGCTGGACTAGTAGGAAGATTATTGGTGGTCTGTGCTTGGGAGCTGCACACTTAAGGAGTGAAATTCCACAAGGGATTTCCCATTCGTCCACTGTAGCTTCGCAGGAGGGCCATGAAAACCCCGGAATAACAGCGTAAATGCCGTGTGCGCCTTTTTATTGGGGTTTTCGAAGTTATGGCAATCAGTTGAAAGATATGTCACTGCGGGGGAAAAGCATGCACTTAGCATTAGACAAACAACAACTATATATAAAAGTAGTTTGGTTTGGAGACTCTTACACATTGTGATAGATTTCTACATATGTTAGGTACTGGGCGGACCAAAAAATCTTACAGAAAACTCATTTAAATAATTTTCTGCTGAAAATGTATTGAGATTATGAGCAAATTTCATGCCATCATATGATATCTGTAGTGTAACTTATGCAAGACCGTATGCCGTCAGTGGAGTCTCACACACAGGCAGCACATAGTGCAAATCATGGGCTATTAATGCTCCCATTGTTCAAATTATCCTGCCTCCTGTCAATGGGGACATGTCAAGAGTAGATCGATGGGTGTGGAAGTCCTGCCTAACCACACTGCTGGGGATGCAGCAGGGCTTCTGGAACTTTCACCCCTCTGCCTTTATATTTAGAAGCATCTGGTTAAAAACGCTTCCGATGTGTAAAGGATCATTTCTCGGAGATAAATATGAAACACTGCAGCCATGTCCAGTTTGATGCAGGCTCTTGGACGCTTTTAAGGAATACTAAAAGTCCAATAACATCCTAAGGATGAATTTAATAAAAATGCACGCGTTGGTTTAATCTTTCCAACAGCCAGTTCTCCTCATGTCAGAATGCTCTGAGTCATACCTTTTGTGGTGTTATCTCTGAATGATATTTTTGCCCATTAATTGCAATTATTTTTGCTAAATTAAATTCCATGCAATTCACAGATGTTGCAGAACTCTGATTTACTGTTAAATAAATGTAGATAACAGGGCATATGGAAATCAAAGATAACAGCGCCTGGAATGTAGCTTGTTCAAACCGTAAAAGAGGTTTGAATCAGAGAACAGATAAAATCTGTCATTCTGAATTCTGTCATTTATCTCTGCAAATAGCGTATATAACAAACATTATCCTCTTTTCTGCACTTCTTAGGATGGCAAAGATTATATTCCGCTTAACATGTCACTGACTATAGAAGATGATTCCGGGCTTTCTCTACCAACTTCACCTGCTTCCTGTACAGAGGAAGAGGAAGGGTGTGATCCGAAATTCCATTACGACAACACAGCAGGAATACGGTAATTATCTGATGGACATCCTACCATTCCTGAAATCAGCCTTTATGTGTCTGTGAAGACAAAGAAAATAAGAGGAAACATTGCTGAGCCATTTCAGTTGATTTGTAGCTCAGATCAGAGGATTAGACTTAAAAGTTGTAGGGATATAACACAGAACAGTGAATGGAATGGAAAAAATCCAATAGTGGATGAAATCCAAGGTATTAAAAGTAGTGGAGAGATAAAACAATGTACCAGTTGATCAGATAGCTGCTATAACTGATAATAGATAATAAAATAATTAGCTGATAGTTCATAGTGAATAAGATAAATAGATGGTTACTTCAGAGTTCACGAGATGGCTAATTACAATAACAATAGTTAATATCTGGTGCAGTTACCTTAAAATATCGCAGGGCTGTAAATCCTCGGCCCTGCTTCACCAGTGAATGTGCAGCAGAATGGGCACACATTATTTCTACTCCTGACCCCGCGGTGTATCCGGGGTCAGGATGGGGGTCATTTGTTTTGAGTACTGCTGGTGAGTGCCTGTGGGCACTTCCTGGAGGAGGGGCAGCAGGAATTGAGTCCATCGATAGCTGCTTGGCGGGTGCCACCGGTGTGCTCCCTGCGTAAGTGGATCAGCCCCCTGGATGGGAGAGATAGTTTCTGGGCTCTTCCAGGTCTGGATTCCCTGGTGGACTTCTACCACTGAGTGAACCGGTATGCCAGGTTCATTCTGCCTTCCAGGTCAGTCGTGATATGAAGGCTGAGTCTGAGGAAGTTTCCGATGTGGGAATTCCTTCCCCTCAGCCCCACGATTTACATGGACATAGTGGCACATTGTAGCAACATTTTGAGGAGCCACGCAGTTAAATGCAGTTTTGATTCTCTCAGTCTGATGAAGTCCCAGTCCCAGCATCCTCATTGTGCAATGACACTGAGCAGAGGCCAGAACTTTCTGTGCAGGGAGCAAAGAGGGTTACCTTCTTCTTCAGTTGCAAACATTGGCTACATTTCTCTGAAATCATCCTGGGAAAGAAGTCTCTCAAAAAAGGAGGAAATACTGGAAATAACCATCTTATGGGTCTAGCAGAGATTGCCGGAGGGTGAGTTATCAATTGGATGCTTTACACACTTTCCATTGGCTATCTGAAGAATGGCATAGACGATTAGGAACAAGTGGTTTGCCCAATCTTTCTACTGTAGGAAGTATATGGTGCATCCAGAAGGAGTGTAAAACAGGGCAGAAAAATACAAATGAAATAATCCCATTCACAGAGGTGCAGAGATCACTGCTTCAGCCACTGCAGTGTCTTAGGGAAAGGAAACTTCCTTGCAGTGAGTCCACTCAGAAGCACTGACAGCAGTGTCTATGGGGACTACTTGCATTCGGGTGTATTTTTGTCATATGAACCTCCACCCAGCTCCATTTTGGCGCTACAATAAATGGATGATTTTTTTGAAAGTTTATCATGAATAGCATCTATGTGTAGAGTTACCTTCTCCTTCAGTTGCAAACATTGGCTACATTTCTTTGAAATCATATCGGGAAAGAAGTCCCCCAAAAAAGGAGAAAATGCTGAAAATAAGCATCTTATGGGTCTAGCAGAGATTGCTGGAGAAAAACTTGACCTTAACAAAGAAAATATCCACTGGAAACTTTTTGTTGAATTTCTGCTATCTTGTTGACGGCATTGCACGTGGTTCAGGATTACTACCCGAGCCACATGCTAATTGGCATAGGGATAGACAGATCAGGAAGGTGCATGTGTGGCTGAAAGACTGGTGTGGGAAGGAGGGGTTCCATTTCATGGGACATTGGCACCAGTACTGGGACAGAAAGGAGCTGTACCGCTGGGACGGGCTCCATCCGAACCGAAGTGGGACCAGTGTCCTAGCGGAAAGGATAAATAGGGCTGTCGATAGAACTTTAAACTAGTAAGACTGCGGAGGGATCTGGGGAAGAGGACATAAGTCTGAAAAAAAAAGAAATAGGAAATGAGAGTAAAGGTCAGAACAAGTTAAGAAATAAGGGTAATATAAACCGTCAGAGAACAAATACAGTTATAGAACATAAGTGCAAAATAACTGTTTAAAAACAAAGGGAGGGGAACAATTACGAAAAACAAATTAAATTGCCTGTACAGCAATGTGCACAGCATCTGAAACAAAATGCTGGAACTGGAGACAATAATTCATAGCGAGGAGCCAGATGTGATAGGGATAACTGAAACATGGCTACATAAAGAACAGGACTGGCAGTTAAATATTGCAGGATATAATGTATTTAGAAAGGACAGGGAAGAAAGAGGTGGGGGCTAGGATAGCTGTACTCATTAGAGACAACATAATGGCAATAGAAAAAAGGGACATAAGAAACATTAAGATAGTATCAGAATCCGTATGGATTGAGACAAAGGATAAGAAGGGATCGATCACGTTAATAGGTATATTTTACAGACCACCTAATAGTGGAAGGGAAGTGAAGGATGAACTATATAGACAAATCTATGAAATGAGTAAAAAACATCAAATAATAATGATGGGAGATTTCAACTACCCCCAAATAAAAGGGAAAGGAGAAATGTTTTTATTGTGTGTAAATGACTCCTTTCTTACTCAGTATATGAGAAGTCCAACAAAAGAGGAATCACTGCTGGATCTAGTAGTGGGAAATGAACTGGAGCAGATAAGTGAAGTAAGCGTAGGGGAACATCTAGGCAATAGCGATCATAACATAATAAGGTTTAAAATAATGATTGAGAAAGACATAAGTAAAACAAAGATCAAAGTAATAGATTGGAAAAAAGCTGATTTTATGGGGATGAGAGTGGAACTAGGGCAGGTAAACAGGAAAAAAATGTTGACAGACAAAGAAATGGAACAGCAGTGGATAATATTTAAAACTATGATCAATAGAGTTCAGGAGAAATATATTCCTCTAAAAAGCAAGAACAAACTAGCCAATAATGAAACACCATGGATGAATAAAGAGATAAGGGTAAAATTGAAACTAAAGAAAAAGGCATACTCGAAGTATGATAAACAATAGGAGAGGATGACAAAAGGGAATATGAAGAAGTTAGGAAAAAAGTCAAAAAAACAATTAGGAAAGCAAAGAGGAACTATGAGATTAAATTATGAAGGAATATTAAAAAGAAGTATTCAACAGACACACAAATAACAAAAGAAAAATCAGAATATGGATAGGGTCTCTAAGGGATGCGCAAGATAAGCTCCTAAGGGATGCGCAAGATAAGCTCACAGGTAATGACAGCGAAATGGCAGAAATATTGAATAGTTAGTTTGCCTCTGTATTTACAAGGGAGACTAAGGCAGGGCATCAGAAGAAGAGGTCGAAAAATATATTAAAACATTAAAGATAGAAAGGGAGGAGATAATTGATAAACTAATCAAACTAAGGGAGGATAAGACCCTGATCCGGATGAATTGCATCTGCGAATATTAGAAGAAGTTAGGGAGGAGATAGCAGAGGCACTATTACATATATATAATAATTCACTAGAAAAGGGAATAGTGCCAGAGAACTAGCGAACAGCTAATGTTATTCCCATATTTAAAAAGGGAGGTAAACAAGTCCAGGGAACTATAGACCAGTTAGCTTAACGTCGGTGGTAGGAAAGATAATGGAATCTTTACTCAAAGATGTAATAGAAAAACATCTAAAGAATGAAAATATAACAACGAATAGTCAGCACGGATTTCAGAAGGGAAAGTCACGTTTGACCAACCTTATTGAATTCTTTGAAGAAGTAACAGAAAGAATAGGCAGGGGTAATGCAGTAGATGTAATATATTTGGATTTTCAAGTGCTGGGACCATTGTTGTTCACCATTTACATAAATGACTCAGTTATTGAAAGTACAATTTCAAAATTTGCGGATGACTCCAAATTGGGGGATGTAGTTAATACAAAGGAAGAATGCATCAAAATGCAAGAGGACATTAATAAGCTTGCGGAATGGGCATGTAATTGGCAAATGAATTTCAATATAGATAAGTGTGAGGTATTACATTTTGTTAGGAAGAATAAGGAGGCCACATACTGCTTGGAAAATAAGAGTCTAAATGGGATAGAGAAGCAAAAGGATCTCGGGGTACAGATACACAAATCACTAAAAGTAACGACACAGGTAAATAAGGCCATACAAAAGGCAAATCAAGCACTGGGGTCATTTCTAGAGGGATAGAATTAAAAAGCAGAGAAATTATGTTAAACTTGTATAGAACCTTGGTTAGAGCACACTTCTGAGCACAGTTCTGGTCTCCATATTATAGAAGGGATGTAGAAGCATTTGAGAGGGTGCAAAAAAGTTTCACAAGGATGCTACCAGAATTGAGAGGATATCCTTATCAGGAAAGGCTGAACAGGCTAGGGCTCTTTTCTCTACAAAAGAGAAGGCTGAGGAGTGACCTGATAGAGGTCTTTAAGATAATGAAAGGGTTTGATAGGGTTGATGTAGAGAAAATGTTTCCACTTGTGGGGGAGTCCAAAACCAGAGGTCATAAATACAAAATAGTCACTAATAAATCCAGTTGGGAATTTAGGTGAAACTTCTTTACCCAAAGAGTGGTAAGAATGTGGAATGCGCTACCACAAGGAGTAGTTGAGGCAAATAACATAGATGCATTTAAGGGGAAGCTAATAAGCACATGAGGGAGAAAGGAATAGAAGGGTATGCTGATAGGATTAGATGAAGTAGGGAGGGAGAAGGCGCGTGTGGAGCATAAACACCTGCATAGACCAGTTGGGCCGAATGGCCTGTTTCTGTGCTGTAGTTTCGATGTAACTCAATGTAAAATCAGCACGGGTTTCTTAAGCTACCATTTCTATTGCACCACAGGTTTTTCCAATAAAAGGTGTGCAAATTGGTCACTGTTAGTAATATTCCTTTGTGTTTTGAGTTTCTTTTATTATTATTCCATGAGTTACTGATTTCTACTACTATTACAAATAGTAGGTCTGTGAAGCCCAAAGGATTACAGTTGATTCCATGATTTGGTGCTCCCATCGGGGACTAGTGCTCACAGGAAGTGAATCTTGGGAAATTTGAGGCCCATTAGTTCATAAATCACGGGCGCTATCCTGAGATGCACTCCCTGTGAGTGCCACTCCCTGCTGGGAGTTCTGGATCACAAAATCGCTCCTTACATGAGTTATTTTGTGCAAGAATTGTATGTATTATCCGATGACATTGCTACAATGGCATCTATTGGAAAATAAATCCTTTCAAGTATTTCAGAGCATCTATTTTTAGCACTGTCTACCATGCTCTGCCTTGTTTCTTTTTCTAGATACCTTAATGGCAATCAAAAGCGAAGCAGGCCTGAGAGCGTTAAAACATTTGATGAAGTACCAGTGGAACAAACAACTATCATTGTACAAGAGGTACATATAGACACATAAAATGAAGTTTTACTTTTCCAAGTAGAAGACACAGATTTGCATTCTTATTTCTTTATTAAGGTTGTTAAGATAAATCGAGGCATAGATAATGCAGATGTAAGTAGGCAATTTGAGTTAGAGCTATGAGCACTGGAGGGAACAGGTTCAAAGTTAACAAGCTTAATACCATTGTGGGAGCACTATTAGCACAAGGACTGCAGCAGTTCAAGGAGAAAGCCCACCATCAACTTCTCAGGGCAACTAGGGATGGGCAATAAATGAGGCTTTGCCAGGGTCACCCACATCCTGAGAACAAATAAAAAAAGTGAGACTAGAGGTTAAGGGAAACATTCCACAAAGTAGTGGATATGAGGGTATGGAACAGGCTGCCAGAAAAAGCAATTGAGGCTGAATTAATGAACTACTTAGAAAAGCAGATAAATAAATATCTGCTTCAGAACAAGGATTAGTGGCTGTAGGGACAACATTATATAGACCGATAAGATCAAATACTCAAGGGGATACAATGGCTCCTGGGCTACTAAGAGAGGGAATGAGGAGTGGTGAGTGGGCTGATTGAGTGGGTTGTAGAACAGCAGATTAGGATTCAATACTGGAGGTATCACTATGTATGAATATTCTGTGGTTTTGCTGAACTGCCTTTGGGAATCAGGATGCATTTTACATAGAACTTTCCCTTAGGGGATCAAATGAGTGAAGTAGAGTCCATGATAGAATATCGTACACATGGCCTGTGGGAGGAGCAGGCTTAGTGAACTGCTTGGATCTTTTTCATTCCATGCTTTCTTATGAAGAGCTTCAGAAGAATGTGTTACTTGTCTTAACTGAGTACTTTTCCCTGACTAGGATAACCAGACTGACAGTGGCATGATACTTGCATCAGAGGAACTTCAAACGCTGGAATCAAGGCAGAGTCAGACTTTGGCATTTAGGTAAGCTGTCATCATCCATGGTGGTTTATAGTAATTGTTTTCATAAGAAAATGTTTTCTTTGGGAAGGGAGAAGATATTCAGAAGAGCCGTGTATTAATTTTGTCATGAGGATGATACACATGAATGGTGCAGTGGTGCATTTCAGTTAGACTTGCTTCATCGCACTTGTGTTTGAAAGCAAGTTCAAAAAGTTTTGCCACACTTTATTTCATGAAGATAGTGGCCCCAAATATGCTTGGGAAACCTTTCAGGGGCATGCCTGGCGTGGGGCAGAACTTGCAGTCACCCCATGGAGGCACCCCAAATCCCAGGGTATGGGGGGCATCTAAATGTATTGGTTGGGCACTTGTTTCATAAATGGAGAACTGAGGAAACTCAGAGTGGGGCCAGCTCCAACATTAGTGGGCCGACACAAAGAAGTTCAATAAGAAAATTTGTTGATTTTGTTGAATAAGCTGTTTTTTGTGCTGCAACTGATTGAATGAATGCAGTGGCCTCTGATGCTGTTGGTAATGGTGGATGCCAATG
Source organism: Heptranchias perlo (assembly GCF_035084215.1). Taxonomy (NCBI): domain Eukaryota; kingdom Metazoa; phylum Chordata; class Chondrichthyes; order Hexanchiformes; family Hexanchidae; genus Heptranchias; species Heptranchias perlo. The sequence goes on from NC_090325.1 coordinate 82,397,290, forward strand.
GTGAACAAGCATCGCTTGCATCTGATGTTGCTAAGAGCACAAGTGCAGAATTGACGTCATTCCCACATTTGCATGCACCAGCACCCAAATTGGTATGGAAAATTTGCAGGGCAGAAAAAAGGGTGGGGGCCTGTTGTAATGGGTTCTGCTCCAATTTACACCTCCACCTGCCATGAGGACGTCATTATTATGCCAAAAGAAGATGAAGAAATTCAGCTCGGTGTCTTCTTGGAAACTTCAGCTTCAGTTAAAGTTGAAAATTATTTTATCTCTTCCAATCTGTGATTGTTCTTCATAGATATATAGAAAGTGCACACACTGAAGAAAAGCATAATGATCCGCAGTGATTCATGCTTTTATTTTGCTCTTCCTCATGGGTATTAACAATTACTCTGCTTGGAATTTACATGTGCCCAGTTTATTTTTGGTTACAACTGGTGGTTTTATTTTCTAGCCCGAGTCAGAAAGGGTAATTTTCACCTTCACTGATTGGGTGGCAAACAGGTGGAGCAGATCTCCCGCCTGTTCTCGAACCTACCTTACTTTCATTTCCATTAATTTCAGTTTACCACCCAAGCGGTGAAGGTGAAAATGACCCCAGTGAGGCTAATTTTAACTTTTATCGCCAAGCGAGAAACAGGTGTTGGGAATCACCAGCCCGTTTTACACCTTGCCTGATTTTCTTTTCCAGAGTGAGCATCCGTCTGCTAATATAACCGATGGTAATTTCTAGCCTCAGAAGTGCTTTAAGCACTGACTGATTATACAATCACAGTGAGCACAGATGTCTCCTGACAGCTCAAGAAAGGATCGCAATCACAATTATCTTTCTATCTGACGTGAACTTTTGACCAGCTAAGCATGTAATTTTATATCATGCATTACACAAGCAGGCTTGCATGTTTTTCACAGGCTATGCTTTTTATATGGAGTACCTAAAGTTCTGCAAACCCCTGTGAAATTCATCGATGAGTGTCATAGATTTTAGGGGGGACATTGACAAATTTCATAAGCCACACCCCCTCCCCAGCATTGTGAAATTTCAAATTTCAGGGACACATACAGCCCTAACAAGAAGCTGTTCTGTATTTTCATTCCTGGGGTATCTTCCTTTAGTGGTTTGGCTGCATTGCCCCTTTACAATAAACAGATTGAAAATTATTTCCCTATGGGAGTATAACAAAATTTAAATAAATCATTCAGTCGTTACTAATGATGGAGTTTAGAACCTGGACAAAAACTGACAAATGTGGATTTATTTTGGCAGCTTTAGTATTATGTTGAGGAAATTGTTTTGTGATGAGTCAACCATCTTTAATATCTGATATACTTCCCAATGGAATTAAAATGAGCTCTGTTTGGAGTCAATGTCATCTTTTGTTGGTTAGTATCAAATGGATTTTTAAATCGTAAAATATTAAAGCAATTGTGTTATTCTGCTATATCTCAGAGGGGTCATAAAGGTGTTATCACAAAGCTATTTGTAATAAAATGGTGAAAAATTCCATCTGATTGCCAGATCAAGAGTGCTCTCCAAGCAGCTGCATTAAATTCCTAGTAACAGCAGGCTTTTACTAAAGTCATTTGCCATACATAAATTTCTGCCTGTTTGTGCCAATTTAAAGGTAGCTTTGCATTTAGGCCTACACCCATTTGGTAGTGGGTCAACACTCACCCAATCCAGTTCATGTACGACTCTTATAGCCAACAGATAGAGGAGACTTTCATCCAGTTTGGTCTGGATTCAAAACTAACCCCCAGAAATGAAAGCAGAGAATGCTACCCCAAGCTTTTTGTGTCCACAATATTTCTAAATGGTGGAAAATTCCATTTATACATATTAGGACCATTGCTTTTCTTGATATACATAAATGAGCTGGACTTGGATATAGGGAGTACAATTTTGAAGTTTGCGGATGATACAACGTAGTAAATAGTGAGGATGATAGTAACAGACTTCAGGAGGACATAGAAACACTGGTGAAATGGATAGACAAATGGCAGATGCAATTTAATGCAGATAAGTGTGAAGTGATGCACTTTGGGAGGAACAACATGGAAAGGCAGTGTAATCTAAATGGTACTATTTTGAGGGGGTGCAAGAGCAGAGGGATCTGGGGGTGCATAGTTATAAATCTTTGAAGGTTGCAGGGCAAGTTGATACGGCGGTTAAGAAAGTGTATGGGATACTTGGCTTTGTAAATAGGGGCATTGAATACAAAAACAAGGAAGTCATGCTAAACCTTTACAAACCACTGGTTAGGCCTCAGCTGGAGTATTGTGTACAATTCTGGGCACCACAGTTTAGGAAGGATGTCAAGGCCTCGGAGAGAGTACAGAGGAGGTTTATCAGGATGATACCGGGGATGAGGGATTTCAGTTATGTGGAGAGATTGGAGAAGCTGGGATTGTTCTCCTTAGGGCAGAGAAGGCTAAAGGGAGACCTAATAGAGATATTCAAAATAATGATGGGTTTTGATAGAGCAAGTAGGGAGAAACCATTTCCACTGGCAAGTGGGTTGGTAACCAGAGGTAATAGATTTAAAATAATTGGCAAAAGAACTAGAGGGGAAACTAGGAGAATTTTTTTCACATGGAGGGTTGTTAAGATCTGGAACGCACTACCTGAAAAGGTGGTGAAATCAGATTCCATGGGAACTTTCAAAAGGCAATTGGACATGTACTTGAAGAGGACTAATTTGCAGGGTTATGGGGAAAAAGATGAGGTGTAGTACTAAATTAGACAACTCTTTCAAAGAGCCGGCACAGGCATGATGGGCCGAATGGCCGCCTTCTGTGCTGTAAGATTCTATGATTCTATAAATTATAAAATATATTTTCTTTTTATCTACAGTGCATTAATTCCTAGCAAAAGTAAAGAATCTGTGACATCTGAAGTCTCCAACCAGACGAGTGGCTACCAATCAGGGTACCATTCTGATGACACTGACACAGTTCCTTATACCAATGAAGAAGCAGAAACAAAGGAAAGTTACTGCACCTTACCAGCTGATTACAACCATGTGATTCGATACAGTGCACCACCTGTTTAAGAATTTCATACAAAACTCAGAGGATGTAATCTTGTAGCAAATTCACCTAAGCCTTAATTGTATAAAGTTACCGCATATGTTACCTAAAATATTGTCAAAATATGAACTTTGGCTGTTCAAGCCAATAGAAATATTATTAATATTGACACTAGGTACCTTTATATAGCAGATAAGGGCAGTGGAGTAACTTGCAACCAATAATATATCTACTGTTTAGCTTCATTGATGAGCAATTTGTCAGGCCAAGTCCTTCAGCTAACTCCAGTCTGTTCTATTCTTGTAAGTTCAGCTCCAGTAGCCTTGGTTGTCCAATACATAGACTCCATCACACAGCACACAAGGAAGAAACAAGGCTGTCAGAACTGCTTTCTGGAAAAAGTGGCAACATTGACTGTTATGTTGGTGCCCAACATCATTTACTTCAGAATGAGGCATTGCATCAAGTTGCCTACTAAACTTCAAGCAATTTTAGGCTGAGGAGATGCTTTTGTTGAATGAAACACTGCACAATTAAAAGTTACCTGGTAACAAAGGCTGAGTTCCTAATAGACAATGAAACTGTCTGAATGTATAAATCCTATATTGCAAAGTACATTTTATCTCTGTTAGATGGATAGCTCTCCAGTTAGACGTTTGAGTGTGCGCGGAGAGAGAGTGAGATAGGAAGTATAGATAGGCATCTATTTATAGCACCTGAGTGTTGAATGTCTGCAGATTCACAAATAAATATAATATATTGAACACAGATAATAAGATTTTCATTGAATGAGCATGCTGTATACAGTCATGTTCTTTACTGCCATGTTTAAAGGAAAAGGTGGTAACAACGTTGGATTGATTAAATAGGAAAACCATAAAAGGTTCATCTGGTGGTACATACATTTTTTCATTCAGTGACAATCAAAATAAAATGCTTCCAACTAAACTTATGTAAGCATCTAACTGGACATTAATAAAGATTGGATTGTGCTGTGTATATTATATATTGATCAAAATACATCTCTTTTACTATTTTTGAACGTGAATAGTTGGAGCCTTAATTATGGTTTGCACAATCACCATGGAACAGGCCCCAAAGTGATCAATGTATTATTTCATAAATGAAAGATTCTTTATTACAAAGTTACTTTATACAGAGAGAGTATTTGAGCAGCTATTCATTTTAGTTGTCTGGTTCTCTGTCTTTTGTCTTCCAAAAGTGAATTATTTCGAAAGACATGCAGTATTATAGATTAATAAACATCTGCTCAAGGCAATTCATACTGTTGTACAATACATATATTATGTTTTTGTAATTTCTTAGATTTGTATCCAGTTTGTCAACAATAATGTTATAGAAAATCAATGTTTTATAGTAGAGAAATTTGGTAATGTTAAAGAAAAATAAATTGATATGTTATAGTAAACTTGCTTGCTGGTCAGGCCTTTAAACTCAGGAAGGACCAAACAGTTCAATGTACCATCTCCTCTACCCCTCCCCCAGACAGCCTGTTCTGATGTTGGCCAATGTACTTCTAGGTGGAACATATGGATGTTGGCAAGCACATATTTCCTCTATAGTTAATCAGTCAATCAATGACCTGAATGCACTGACATTCTTCTAACCCATTAACTTAGTACTTGGAATTCACATACGTCCTTATGGATGGTAATTCTTCTTTGCCGGACAAGCTGTTCTGTTATCAGACAGATGAGAACACAAAAGACACACATCTCCTAAAAATGCCAGTATAACAGACATTGATTAATAAGCAATGTGTTTTAATGGGGACATTCCTTCTTATCCAGTCCATTTAAATCAATAATATTGTTTAATGCGGACAACTATTTTTTATATATATAAAACAATTTGATTTCCATTAGATTATCCCAACAAATTGAATTAAACCAAACCACATTCATGGAAAATAACTATAGTTCAGAGGCTACAAATCCTTGGATGATTTTGTTAGGTAGCAAGCATATGTTTAATGTTTAAGGATTAAACTGTTACTACATGAGGAACAAACCATAAGAAAATGTTTCCTTAAAAACATTGCCAACAAACTATCCAATGCTTAATGAATAATTCTTTATTTCTTTAGTTGAATTAATGCAATCACATGCAAAGGGTTTTGTCACAAATCCCGCAGTCAAGTGATGCCCATTGACTCAATGAAAAGGAAAATCAGGCAAGATGCATGATGGGCGGCGGATCCGCTATCACCAGTTTTCCGTCCAGCGGTGAAAGTTCATATCTACCCCACCCCCTCCAGTGTTTAATTGCCCCATTTATTACCAGCACATTCCTAATCCATGATAATTTGTTGAACTCAGTCTTGGTTTAAAACTGGAAATGTAATGTTCACAAAGCTGTTTAAAGTTCTCAAACTAAATACAACTCAAATCTCAAATGCATGTTGAATGTAAAAAAAAGTTTTGTCTATGTTTTGTTTTAGAGTTCTTGGGAATTGTACCATGTGTAAAAGGTTCACTTCTGTAAAATTTTTTAATAAACATTTTTCATGTATTTGAATTTTTTTTTGTGGTTATATTCTTCTTAATGCTTTTTAGTTTTTGGATTTACATTAAAGAAATTAACCTAGTACACATTCTAAATATACTCACATGGAGATGATAACCAGACAGTCCAAGCTGCCAGACTGGAAATTGTATGTGTCCTTTCTCCTGTCATAGGAATGAGCATATTATAGAGTTCCACAGGAATTTCAAATGATTCACCCAAATGTCCATTAATTTATCTTACACAACTGCTTAGCATGTTTGGAAATAGTTTCAGAAGTACTTTACATTATTATAATGCAAGCTCTCTCCTTTTGATCCCTGAAGGTAGCAGGACAGGTAGATAAGGTGGTTAAGAAGGCACATGGGATACTTTCCCTTATTAGCCGAGGCATAGACCATTACCAATAAGCCAGGGGATCAACCCTGGTTCAATGAGGAATGTAGAAGAGCATGCCAGGAGCAGCACCAGGTGTACCTAAAAATGAGGTGCCAACCTGGTGAAGCTACAACTCAGGACTACATGTATGCTAAACAGCGGAAGCAACATGCTATAGACAGAGCTAAGCGATTCCATAACCAACAGATCAGATCAAAGCTCTGCAGTCCTGCCACATCCAGTTGTGAATGGTGGTGGACAATTAAACAACTAACGGGAGGAGGAGGCTCTGTTAACATCCCCACCCTCAATGATGGCAGAGTCCAGCACGTGAGTGCAAAAGACAAGTCTGAAGCGTTTGCAACCATCTTCAGCCAGAAGTGGCGAGTGGATGATCCATCTCGGCCTCCTCCCGATATCCCCACCATCACAGAAGCCAGTCTTCAGCCAACTCGATTCACTCCACATGATATCAAGAAATGGCTGAGTGCACTGGATACAGCAAAGGCTATGGGCCCCGACAACATTCCGGCTGTAGTGCTCCAGAACTAGCTGCGCATCTAGCCAAGCTATTCCAGTCCAGCTACAACGCTGGCATTTACCCGACAATGTGGAAAATTGCCCAGGTATGTCCTGTCCACAAAAGCAGGACAAATCCAATCCGGCCAATTAACGCCTCATCAGTCTACTCTCAATCATCAGCAAAGTGATGGAAGGTGTCGTCGACAGTGCTATCAAGCGACACTTACTCACCAATAATCTGCTCACCGATGCTCAGTTTGGGTTCCGCCAGGACCACTCGGCTCCGATCAATCCAACGTTGTTAGAGCCTTGGTCCAAACATGGACAAAAGAGCTGAATTCCAGAGGTGAGGTGAGAGTGACTGCCCTTGACATCAAGGCAGCATTTGACCGAGTGTGGCACCAAGGAGCCCTAGTAAAATTGAAGTCAATGGGAATCTGGGGGAAAACTCTCCAGTGGCTCGAGTTATACCTAGCACAAAGGAAGATGGTAGTGGTTGTTGGAGGCCAATCACCTCAGCCCCAGGACATTGCTGCAGGAGTTCCTCAGGGCAGTGTCCTAGGCCCAACCATCTTCAGCTGCTTCATCAATGACCTACCCTCCATCATAAGGTCAGAAATGGGGATGTTTGCTGATGATTGCACAGTGTTCAGTTCCATTCACAACCCCTCAGATAATGAAGCAGTCCGAGCCCGCATGCAGCAAGACCTGAAAAACATCCATGCTTGGGCTCATAAGTGGCAAGTAACATTCACGCCAGACAAGCGCCAGGCAATGACCATCTCCAACAAGAGAGAGTCTAACCACCTCCTCTTGACATTCAATGGCATTACCATCACTGAATCCCCCACCATCAACATCCTGGGGGTCACCATTGACCAGAAACTTAACTGGACCAGCCATATAAATACAGTGGCTACAAGAGCAGGTCAGAGGCTGGGTATTCTGCGGCGAGTGACTCACTTCCTGACTCCCTAAAGCCTTTCCACCATCTACAAGGCACAAGTCAGGAGTGTGATGGAATACTCTCCACTTGGCTGGATGAGTGCAGCTCCAACAACACTCAAGAAGCTCGACACCATCCAAGACAAAGCAGCCCGCTTGATTGGCACCCCATCCACCACCCTAAACATTCACTACCTTCACCACTGGTGTACAGTTGCTGCATTGTGTACCATCCACAGGATGCACTGCAGCAACTCGCCAAGGCTTCTTCGACAGCACCTCCTAAACCCACAATCTCTACCACCTAGAAGGACAAGAGCAGCAGGCACATGGGAACAACACCACCTGCACGTTCCCCTCCAAGTCGCACACCATCCCGACTTGGAAATATATCGCCGTTCCTTCATCATCGCTGGGTCAAAATCCTGGAACTCCCTTCCTAACAGCACTGTGGGAGAACCTTCACCTGACAGACTGCAGCGATTCGAGTAGGCGGCTCACCACCACCTTCTCAAAGACAATTAGGGATGGGCAATAAATTCTGGCCTTGCCAGCGACGCCCACATCCCATGAACGAATAAAGAAAAAGTAAGAACAGAGTGGTTACGCCAGAACTGTATAAAATACTAGTTAGGCTGCAGCTTGAGTACTGCATACAATTCTGGTCACCACATTACAGGAAGGATGTAATTGCACTGGAGAGGGTACAGAGGAGATTTACAAGGATGTTGCCAGGACTGGAGAATTTTAGCTCTGAGGAAAGATTGGATAGGCTGGGGTTGTTTTCTTTCAAACAGTGGAGGCTGAGGGGAAATTTAATTGAGGTATACAAAATTATGATGAGCCTAGATTGAGTAGCAGAGAAGTCAATCACCAGGGTGCATAGATTTAAAATGATTGGTAGAAGGATTAGAGGGAAGCTAAGGAATTTTTTTTTCACCCAGAGGGTGATAGGGGTCTGGAACTCACTGCCTGAAATGGTGGTAGAGGCAGAAACCCTCATCACATTTAAAAAGTACTTGGATATGCACTTGACGTGCCATAACCTTCAAGGCTATGGACCAAGTGCTGTAAATGGGATTAGGCTAAGTGGCTCATTTTCGACCGGCGCGGACATGATGGGCCGAATGGCCTCCTTCCGTGCCGTAAATTTCCTGTGATTCTATGATTCTATAAAGACTTGAAATTAAACTGGTAATGTTAATCATCAAAAGTTCATTCCTCATTCATCACTAAGCTAACACAATATAATGGATAAAGTTTGAAGTATATGAAAGATAAGCACAGGGAAGGGAGACCTTTCGGCTCATCTAACTTATATTCTTCATTAAAAACCAACAGTGCTCCCTTCACAGCATCTGACTGGCTCTTGAATGTTTCCAGAGTTTTTGCTTCCGCTATCCTGCCCTACCTGGAAGATCACTCTATGAATCACTCCACATGAAATGCTTCCTGACATCCCTAAGTTGCCTTTAACCAGTTCGTGCCTCTGACCCCTTATCTTGCAGTCATGATTTGAAATTGAAATAATGCTCTGGATTAACATTTTCCTGTCCACTTAAGGGGACAAAATTCAACTTTCAGCAGGAGGCACAAAAAGGGAAATAACAAATCGGCCGTATACCACACCCTACCTGATTTTCTTTTCGCCACCGAAATTGAATTTTACCCCCTTAGTATCAAGCAGTTCAAGAAGGCGGCTCACCACCACCTTCTCAAGGGCAATTAGGGATGGGCAATAAATGCTGGCCTTGCCAGCGACACCCACGTCCCATGAACGAATAAAAAAAGTATCATATTTGCCGCTATAAGGTCTCCTCTCATTCGCCTCCTTTCAGGCTTGAAGAATCCAATTTTTTCTGAACTTTCACCATAACTCAGTCTCCTGACAGCAGGGGTAAGTTTCATGGCCCCTCTTTGCACCACTTACAGGAATTGTACCTTGGCTTCCCTCGTGCCTCGGTGACCAAAACTGAACACAGTAGCCAACATGTGGCCTGACCAGAGAGCTATATGGATTCAGCATGGCTTATATTAGAATACTTGCTTATTAACCTCTGCAAAGCCTCTGTTGTCTTTGCCCTAAGCAGATTGGAATTCAAAATAAACTCAGAGGTATTGCTCCTTGTCTTGAAGATTGCACTCTTGGGAATGAAGGCTAAGGAAACATCCAACAATCTGTATTTAAATCTGTTATATGTAAACAAAATAGAAAAACCCTGTGTATTTATATAGAAAATAATATCCTATAGAAAGTACTGTAGGATTTGAAACCACCATATTGTAGACTATTTATTTCACTTAGGTGTACTATGGAAAGTTTGTCAGTTGTGTTCTATAAAACATTTTCTGATACTTATAAATATCTTACATGATTCTGAATGATCTGACACATGGCAGTAGGGGGACACATTTTGGATATAAAGGTTATGCAACAGAGAGCCGTACAACACCATTTATTCAATGGATAGGATGAATGTCTATCGTGAAGAATTTCTGGTATCTGCTATGCATACTAATATATGAACGTACAAAATTGACAGGCAGGAAAAGACCAGCTGGTCCATCAACCCTGTTCCGCAAGGTAGCAAGGACTGGAATCGGGCCAGTCTAATAATGAGCTAGTGACTATCCTGCTGGGACAGCTGGGGGGTGGAGGGGCGGGGGAGTAAGTGATCTCTTTGCTGTCAAGATGGTTTCAAGATGAAATGCCTTTTATATGTAGGAAGTCAAATGACAGCCTCTGTGACTATGATCATGGTGCACTATCCCTCCTTCTCCTTCTCAACCTCTCTATAGCACTTGACTCGGTTGACCACACCATCTTCCTCCAACACCTCTTCTCCATTGTCCATCTTAGTGGGTCTTCCCTCACTTGATTCTATTCTTAACAATGCAATCGTAGCCAGAGCATCTCCAGCAATGACTTATTCTCCTGCCCCTACACCATTACCTCTGGAGTCCCTCCAAGTGTCTATCCTTGGCTCCCTCCTCTTCCTCATCTATATGGTGCCCTTGGCGACATCATTCGAAGACATGGGGTCAGGTACCACATGTACTCTGGAAACACCAGGAAAGCAGGCTCAGATTTGCATGGTACACCGCTGGTCATCACAGACCAATTGTATATTTGTGTGATTCATGAAAGCCACAACATTGTGGGCAGGAGCACACCGGGCGATATGCTTACAGTCAATGACATCCTTGATGTGGGGGATTCCTGCAATCTCTGTGAACCTCAGAGCCCTATTTTGCTGAATCCAGATGCTGATGGGGAAAATGTGTTTGCTCCAGCAGACAAAGCATCAGTTGTCTGTTTAATACTAACATGGATTGGCTGACATTACTGATATCCCCATGGGGAGCCTGGAAAAAGCCAGAGACAAAAAAGTTCAGTGCTGCAGCAATCTGGACTGCAACAGGCCTGGCTGTAGATCTTCTTGTTTGATGTGACACAAGTTTGTCAGTGCTTCCCTGGAGAACTGTAGGTATGTTCTTTCAGGCCTATACACTCAGGTGGGAGAGTAAGGGCCTCATTCCCCTTGCTAGCCTTCCAGCTGCAGCTCTGTTTTTAGACTCATTCAAGAGACAGAAGATTTGATGCGTGGGCGAATGTAAGTTTTTTATTCTGGGTGGATGAGTTAAGATGGGCCGAATGGCTTCCTTCATCTGTATCTACTTTGTGATCTTGCGAATTTCATTTCATTTAACCAGGTGTACAAAGTTATGATAACATTTCATTTTACCCCACAGAAGATATCAAGCCAAAGTTCTTTTGAGATGACAAAATGCTCTAGTCATTGTCGAAGAAAGGAACAGCCCTTGTCTGACAACTGTGCCTGGAATATAAAAAGGTGATTAAACATCAAGCAATTACTCCCTAAGATACTGCTGCTGTTATTGCACATTAGCAGAAATCCTGTGACCAGCTGCCAGGTGGAACAGGAGACGTTATCCAATAAATCATTACTGACTAAAAGCTTATAGGCATGCAAAATGGATTTCAGTTAAAAGTGTATCAAATTTCAGAAATGACAAATTATACACGGAATACACAGAATTGGTTCTCATTTTGTAACAACAGTAGAATTGTGGACAGGCAGATACATTAATACCAATATCTATTTTATTTTTTAAAGTAATGCTATCAGTGAAAATCAACTTAGGAAGCTACAGGTATTGACTGATAGTTTGCCTGAATCAGGTCTATTGTGCTATGTTGGTCATAAAACAATAAAATAACTCCAAACATAGATACCCACAGACAAGATAACCTTTTTAAGGATTTCAATAAGAATTGGAAATATATCGTCGTTCCTTCATCATCGCTGGGTCAAAATCCTGGAACTCCCTTCCTAACAGCACTGTGGGAGAACCTTCACCACACGGACTGCAGCGGTTCAAGAAGGCGGCTCACCACCACCTTCTCAAGGGCAATTAGGGATGGGCAATAAATGTTGGCCTTGCCAGCAACGCCCACATCCCAAGAAAGAATTTTAAAAATTGGACTGCAACAAAATAAGCTACGATCCAGTTTCTCAACATATTTGAATCTCATAAAGAATAATGCATCTATTTTTATAGTGAGATTGGCTATGTTTTATCCTTTGCAAAATATGTCTTATTTTTGCCCCTAATCTTCTGTTGATCTCCCACTCATGTAGTATCCTCAATTAAAGGTGAACAGATGACCTAATCCCATGTTCATCCAATATTGTTCTATAACCTACCTGCCAGAGGTGGGCTAGGGTGTCCTGAGGTAATTGTGTCTTTGATTTTATTTACCTGCCTTTGGAATATCATCTGGCCTCTGTTTGTCTCATGATGGTATAACTGAGATCAGGAATTCTGAGAGTAAGGAATCACGTACAATTCCAATGTCCTTCCACTGAGTGGCACAATGCATTGGAGCAATGAGACATCAGGCCACCACATTAACCATTAAGTCAATACATAAGCTAGGAAATTCCTTGGAGCTACTTCAGCTCCGCTGCTGTTACTTCGCCAGATGTGTGGAAAACAGGGTTTGTAAGGAAATGCATGTGTTTGGAGGGTATTGGGAAGATCTAAACTAGATGGCAATGGTCTTTACAATGCTTAACTGAAGGAAATTGCAGCTCATCCAGGACTGGATGCCAAACAGTCTGACAACACAGAGGCAGTGGAGGGGTCAAGTTTGGTGATGGGTGGGTGTCGTCAGCGTACATGTAGAACTTGCCTTTAGATGATATCGCCAAGGTGCAATGTGTTGATGAAGAAGTGGAGGGGGCCAAAGATAGATCCTTGGGGGCTCCAGAGGTAATGGTATGAGGCAGGAAGAGGAGTCATTACTGGAGATGCTTTGGCTACATTTGGATAGGTAAGGATGGAACCAAGCGAGGCATGTCCCACTCAGCTGGGTAATGGTGAAATGGGGTTGGAGGAGGTTCATGTGGTTGAACATGTCAAAGGCTGCAGACAGGTCAAGGAGGATGAGAAGGGGTAGTGCACCATGGTCACAGTCACAGAGGATGTGATTTGTGACTTTGGTTAGGGCCGTTTCAGTGATGTGGCACAGGTGGAAGCCTGATTGGAGAGGTTCAGACATAGAGTGCGGTAAAGATGGGCACGGACTTGGGAGGCGACAACAAGGGTAAGGGGGATTGCAGCAGAGGCAGCTGAATGGATGGTCTCAATTTTAGTGACAAGGACACCCATAAGCTTATTGCATTTGATGTAATACTTAATTACACCAAATTGGCAGTGTGGATACAAAATTAGCTAGGGGACAGAAAGCAGAGAGTAGTGGTGTACGGTTGTTTTTCAGACTGGAGGGAAGTATACAGTAGTGTTCCCCAGGGGTCAGTATTAGGACCACTGCTTTTTTTGATATATATTAATGACTTGGACTTGGTTAGAAAGGGTATAATTTCAAAGTTTGCAGATGACACGAAACTTGGAAATGTAGTAAACAATGTGGAGGATAGTAGTAGATTTCAGGGGGACATAGACAGACTGATGAAACAAGCAGACACATGGCAGATTAAATTTAACACAGAGAAGTGTGAAGTGATGCATTTTGGTAGGAAGAGGAGAGGCAATATAAACTAAATGGTACAATTTTAAAGGGGGTGCAGGAACAGGGAGACCTGGGGTGTGCATACACAAATCTTTGAAGGTGGCAGGACAAGTTGAGTAGGCTGTTAAAAAAGCATATGGGGTCCTGGGCTTTATTAATAGAGGCACAGAGTGCAAAAGCAGGGAAGTTATGCTACATCTCTGTAAAACACTGGTTAGGCCTCAGCTGGAGTATTGTGTTCAGTTCTAGGCACCACATTTTCGGAAGGATGTTAAGGCCTTTGAGAGGGTGAAGAAGAGATTTACTAGAATGGTGCCAGGGATAAGGGACTTCAGTTATGTGGAGAGACTGGAGAAGCTGGGGACGTTCTCCTTAGAACAGAGAAGGTTAAGTGGAGATTTAGTGGAGGTGTTCAAAATCATGAACGGTTTTGACAGAGTAAATAAGGAGAAACTGTTTCCAGTGGCAGACAGGTCGGTAACCAGGGGACACAGATTTAAGGTGATCATCAAAAGAGCCAGAGGCGACATGAGGGAACATTTTTTACACAGCGAGTTGTAATGATCTGGACTGCACTGCCTGAAAGGATGGTGGAAACAGATTCAATGGTAACTTTCAAGAGGGAATTGGATAAATACTTGAAGGGAAAAAATTTACAGGACTTCAGAGAAAGAGCAGGGGAATGGGACTAATTGGATAGCTCTTTCAAAGAACCGGCATAGGCGCAATGGGCCGAATAGCCTCCTCCTGTGCTATACCTACTATACCAACTATGATAATATGATACTATGATAATTAACTAGAAATCCTGTTTCAAGCAGAATATATAGAACTACAGAATCATAAAAGTTTTTACAGCACAGAAAGAGGCCATTTGGCCCATGTTGTCTGTGCCAGAGTCTTAGCTAGAGCAATCCAAAACTAATTCCACTGCCCTACTTTCTCTCCCTAGCCATATATCTTCTTCTGATTCAAGTGTTCATATATTCGTCCCTTTAAAGATGCAATGGTTTGTGCCTCAACTATTCTTTGTGGAAAAGGATGCCATGTTCCAACAATTCTCTATGTAAAGAAATTTCTCAAAGTCTCTCTCCTAACTCTCAGTGCAAGTTTTAAATTAATGATTCCTCATGACTGATGCCCAATGAGGGAAGTAATCTTTCCTTATTCACCCGATCATAATTTTAAAAGCATCTATTAAATCTCCTTTAGCCTCCACTGTTACAGCGAAAATAGTCCAAGTATTTCAAGTTTATAATCATAACTATAGTTTCTTACTCCCAGTATTATCCTGGTGAATTTACTTTGTACACTATGGCTTTAATATCCTTTCTGTAATGGGATGCCGCTGTCTGCACAAAGTACTCTGTGGCCTAACCATTGCCTTGTACATTTTTAAAAATTTGTTCTTGGGACATGGACATTGCTGACAAGGCTTCATTTATTGCCCATCCCTAGTTGTCCTGAGAAGGTGATGGGCCTTCTCCTTGAATTGATGCAGTCCATGTTGCTCTGACAGTGGTGTTGTGGAGAATTCCAGGATATCGATCCAGTGACAACGAAGGATAGTGTGTGATTCAGAGAGAAACCTGGTTTTCCCATGATAAATTAAGAATTGTACAAATTTATTATTACCTCTTTGCTCTTGTAGCCTATGACCCTATTTATCAAACCCAAAAATGGGACTGGCCTTTTTTATGGCTTTATCTACTGACATTCATATTTTCAAGGAATTACGTATTTATGTCCCGAGATCGCTCTGTTCCTTCCCACCCTTCACCATCTTTCCATTCAGCAAGTACTCCCATTCATTGAGGGTAATTTTAACCTAACCCACCCGGCAGGACGCTGATGGGATTGGATCCCACTGTGGATCCATTGACCCATTTACTAATTTTCTGCCCCTCTAATTTGAACCAGATCCTTTCTTACCTCACTGATCTGCATGTGGTGAGACACCAGGCACAAATGCGCAGGAGCTGGGGCGCGAGGAACGGATACCAGCTCACCGGAGGATGAGGTCGCTCACTAGTTCTGCTGCAGAGGAGTCAGATGAGGATTTCGATGGGCCAGGCTACAGAAGATGGCTGATATGCGTACACCACCAAATGCTTGGGGTACTGGAAAGCCTGCGCACAATGAGAAGGGGCATGGAGGAGTCCAGCTCCAACTTGGCACAGGGCTTTGCGCAGAACTTGGAACCCATCCTTACCCACATGGAATGGGTGGTCACCTCCATCAGCACACCTGTGGAACCTGCCATGTAGCGTCTGATGGCTGATGTAGCGGCTTCTGTTGCAGCACAAACCGATGTCATCAAAGGTTTACAAGCTACGATTACTGCTCAGACGGCTGCAATGGAAGCTCAGGCTGCTGCTATCGTGGCTCTGGGGATCACTGTGGAACGGGGCTTTCAGGGCGTCACAGCACTCCAGCAATCCGTTCTCCAGCTGATCACCAGGATTGCCGAGGCGCCGCCCCGGGAGAGTGGCAGTGGCGCCATGGCAGTCGGACCTGCTGTCCTCTCTCAGAATGACAGCATTCCTGCTCCCACCCCTGCCACTCGCCAGTGCCACTGTTGTTGCCTATCAGCCAGCCAGGCCAGACTGCTGCAGCCCTTGCTGAGATGATGCAGTCTGAAGCCGGGCCCTCCCGGCCCAAAGCTGCTCAAGGTCATCCTCCGAGGCCAGCAGCCTCCCACCACTCATGCTCCAGCCACTGGGGAAGCACCTCGTAGGAGCACTAGGATAGGTAAAGGCACACGAACAATAGGCACTAAGGGAATGCACAAGGGTGAATTGTTCTGTTCTGTTTCCATAATTTCATTTATTCATTGATAAATGAGACTTTGAATTTGCATTTGGTGGTGGTTTTTATTTGTGCGATGAGTTGAGGGGGAAACCAACATGCAATCAGACGGAGACGATTTGATTGTTTTGTGGGAGCAGAAAGGTGGGGAGTTGGACTGTTGGTGAGTTGGGGGATGTAATTCATATTATTGATAGCGGGCATGGATCAGGCGAGCACACAGAGCACTTGCAGACAAGGCATGTGGTCCCTGTTGCACCCTTGCGTCTTCCTCCACTTCCTCTTCCGGCTCCTCCTTCTCCTCCTCCTCAGCCTCTTCCTCCTCGGCCTTCTCCTCCTCCACCTCTGGCTCAGGGCCTTCTCCGATCATTGGTGGCAAAGGATGGTCCCTCATGATGGTGAGGTTGTGCAGCATGCAGCAGAGCACCACAAATCTGCCCACCTGCTCAGCGGAGTACTGCAGGGCTCCTCCAGACCGATCCAGGCAGCGGAAGCGTTGTTTGAGGAGACCTATGGTGTGCTCCACGATGTTGCGTGTGGCAGCATGGCTCTCATTACCAATCTGCTGTGCACGTGTGCGTGGGTTCCTGACCGGAGTCATAAGCCACGTCTTGAGGGGATAGCCCTTGTCGCCCAGTAGCCAGCCTTTGACTTGCCAAGGCGGGTGAAAGATAGCTGGCACATTGGACTGCCACATGACGAAGGCATCGTGACTGCTCCCAGGATTGCACACCAGCTGCACATTGAGGGAGTGGAAGCCCTTTCGGTTGATGAAGATGGCTGAGTTGATATGCAGGGCACGCAGGGCAATGTACGTGCAGTCAATGGCACCCTGCACCATGGGGAAGCCAGCAATGCGAGCAAACCCCCATACTCGCTCGTTCTGCTTGTCTCTGTCAAGAGGGAAGGTGATGAACCTGTTCCTCATCTGGTACAGTGCATCTGTGACCTCCCTTGTGCAACAATGCACTGCATACTGCGAGATATCGCACATGTTGCCAGCAGAGGCCTGAAATGATCCTGAGCCGTAGAAAATCAGTGCCACGGTGACCTTCACGGCCACAGGCAATGCTGTCCTCGCCCTGTTCTGAGGCTGCAGTTGTGGCCGCACCAGTTGACAGATCTCGGTCACGGCTTCCTTGGTGAACCTCAGGCGTCGGATGCAATCCTCCTCGGTCATGTTGAGGATAGAGAATTGGTCCCGGAAGGCCCTCATTGGGTAGGGCCTCCTGCTCAGTGCCCTGCGCATCCTCGTCCTCTGTCTCCTCACAGCTTGACCTGCTGTGCGTGGCCTCTCTGCATGCTCCCAGTCGTGCTCCCAGTGGGAGCTCTAGCAGACCGTCCATGGTTTCCAGGAATGTTGTTCAGCCACGGTTGTAACTTTCCGAACCGTAAGGCAGTACCTGCTAAACCACTCTCAGATGTACACTAGGAACTCTCAGTAAATATAAAGGGAGCTTCAAAAAACACTTCCTATTCCACCAGCAGCAAGAAGCAATAATCCAGCAACTAACCTGTAAATCCTGCATGATCCCTTTAAATAACACTGGTAGGAGGTGTCCAGGCACACTAAATGTTCAGGTGTGCTTGGTTAAGACTATGCGTTGAGATGAGCGTTAAGGTCCAATATGGCGTCTATTACTTTAAATCAGCGTTGCACACTGATTGCACGCATTTTCTCCCTCCTTTACATGCTTCTGTTGTTCGGTATTTTTGCATGGGCTAACTCCTATACCAAGATGGCGTTCGGCGCACGTCGTGCTGAAAACGTGCGTGCACAGACAAGACGCCATTTTGGATGTTCGAGAGGCCACATTGTCTCTAAATACATTTTGTTCCTTTTTATTCATCTGTAAAGTGATGCTGTCATGTTACAGCAAAAGTACTGAAAGCACCAAAGCAGAATTACAGTAACACTGGACCTAAATATTCAGAGTTGTGTACACTTAAAGCAGTTATTTTCTGGTGAGATAACACTTAGGGAGATGTGTAGATGATGGCAGGTAATTAGGGAAGATGCTATGGTCATGTTCACATTTTAAAGATTAAGTTAACGTTCAAAGAATCATGGAACATCAATGTGACCTTCAGTAAAGAAACATTGGGCCCAACTTTCATCTTCAGGTCTAAATCAATAGTAAATGGTTAAGAATTGGTGTTAACCTTGGCTGAAAGGTCAAGTGCAACTGGCCGTGAGAACCTGGAGCAATGGATAGGGGCCAGCTGCCTTCAGGTCAGCTGAAGGCAAAATCATTATTTTCCTGCATTCAATTAGAAATCGCCTTTGGGGATTTAAATTTTACACTCACCTCCAGCATTTCTTGCGTTCAGCGTTGTTAACGACAAGAAATGTGTTATATGAAGTTTTCCCACCTGCCTTATTTGAATGTGCATGCACATATCCAGTGCCTGCAGTCACTTCAAGTGGAACATCCCTGAAGTGGAGGCAAGTTATGGGGAGCCAGCAAAATAGTTTCCTGCCCAACTTTCCACTCCAGAACGAGGAGTAGAAGATCAGCCAAGAATGTCATCTGCATAAAGTGACACCACTATTCCCAGCCAGAATGGAGATGATTGGGTGATTCCCCCCTCAATCACGCCTGGAGAACGCACTGCTGTAAGTGACTGGGATGGATTTTATGGACGATTTGCTGCAGCTCGTGGAGACTCTTTTTAAATAGACTTTGTAAATAAACATTGTTTGCTTTGCTGTTTGTTCTGTTTGCTGTAAAATTCACTGTTTGACTGTAGGTCCTGCCATAAGTCCTGCCCTGCCTCCAACTCATTGGCTGACACAGTGGTGTCAATAGTCACACCGAAGAATGTTTTACCACAAGTGATTATCGAGGCAAGGATTGTGGGGCTGAAATTCCTTGAGACCTGACATCTCCAGTGCTGATCCACCAGAGTTTACGGGGTCCACTTCAGGCACATCCCCAGGGCGTGCCCGCCACATGTTGTCAGAAACTCTGGCATCTGCCTGCCATTGGGATTGGGTTGCTCAGACCTCACTCCCATCCCAATCGTCACTTGGCCCCCAGAATAAGGAGTCGATCTAGAAATGTTTGGCCCACATTTGTCCATGTGGAGGCCAGCACACCTTACCTCACTGGACATACCATCCCCCACAGATATGCCGGAACCTGTTTGGGGCCAATGACTGTGAAATCCCCATGCCTGGGCCATCCCCTTGACATCATTTGCCTTGAAAGGAGCAAGTGGATTACTCACCCCTCATGAGGCAAATCAGAAACCCCCAGGAATGATCATTTAAAGGGGAATTGGATAAATAATTGAAAAGGAACAAAGTAAAATATATAAGGTAAGGGCACAGAATGTGACTAAAATGGTTAGCTCCAGTTAAAGAGTTGGTATCAGCACAGGGATGATGGATGAAAAAGCTTCCTTCACTGATGTAATTTCTATATTCTACATGACTTTCTTTTCACATGGCCCTTCCTTTTAGTGCTGGTAGATTGTCTGCACCATCTAACCTCTGACCTATGACTTCTTCTAAGTGCTTCTTCTGTGAAAGGAGTAAGCATATTGGCTAGCTGCAGGTTTACAGTGATTAACTTGGCGCTTGGATTGCCTCATGAGACAGACCTGCAACTGTTTCTGCCACGTCTGCTGCTGCTGAGGCTAACTGGCTCAGCCTGCTTTCTGATAATCTACTATCACTTGCACAAGGAGGTTGGAACGGTTGCATTTAGCATCGCACAGAAGACTGCAGCCTTATCGGTACCTACTCCAGCCATGCCACTGCTGCTGGACGCTGATCTGCAATGGGGACAGATCTGTCGGCAGAAACAAGGTGAATGCCTGCTTCAACGTTCTTTCAATCTGATCAACCAGCGTGTCGAAGCCAGACAATGGAGCCTCAAATGAAGTGGAGCCCAAGGACTGTACAGCAGCAGTCGGAGCATTTGTGTGAGATACTCCCACTGTGCTTAGGGTCTGTGAAACTAGGGCTCTGTTGAATTACAACATTCTCCCACGATAGCTTGCAGAGTAGACAATTGATCATCCATGACCAAACAGATTCAACTAATAGACTTCCATATTCCTAGCTGGAGCTTGCTGTGTATTTTTCATGGACTCATGGTTCTTGGTAAATGTTCCTGTTCAGACAACAATCTCCTTTAATAAACAGGTCCTGTGAGATCAGAATCCCTATGCACCACAGGAGAGGCAAAATCCATGCTGAATTTCTGAGCAATAGATGCCCACTTGTCCTCTGCCACAAATGGTTGCTCCTCCTTCCTGTGAATGTTTCCATACCTGGTTCTATCTCCTTCAGCTCACTGGCCCCGAAAATCCATAGGACCGCTCCACTGGCATAAGTGTTGGGGAGCACCAGTTAGTGACCTCTGCTCCTGATCCCACTGAGGTCGGGGTGGTCAGTTATTCCGCATGATTCGGGGGGTGCCTGCAGCACTATAAGTTGGGCATGTGATCTTCTCCCAGCATTTATACCAGTGCTTGTTTGCAACCAGGGCTGTGCAAGACTTGGATTCATTTGACCAACCAGCCCTAGTGAGTTTAATTTCCACTGTGCTCTATTTCTAGTGCATCAGTTAATATGTTTGTATACATTTAGTCTGCATTATTTTAATACAGTCATTCATCTGTTTCAGATAGGTGAACTAACAACTATGTTAAAATAGCACAGGCAGAAATTTACGCAGACATGTTAACTGGTACACTAAAAATAGAACACAGAGGAAATTAAACCATTAGGAGATGTATAAGCCTGTACAACTTGCACAGGCCACTAGGAGTTGTGCAAGACCTGGGCTGACTTG
The DNA here is from genome assembly GCF_035084215.1 of Heptranchias perlo. Classification (NCBI taxonomy): domain Eukaryota; kingdom Metazoa; phylum Chordata; class Chondrichthyes; order Hexanchiformes; family Hexanchidae; genus Heptranchias; species Heptranchias perlo. The sequence goes on from NC_090325.1 coordinate 82,418,362, forward strand.
TCCTCTAGATTATTTTACCCTACTACAGGGAATTGTTCCACCAACATTCAGTGACTACTTCATATACAAGCTGAAGATGAGAACTCATCATAAATGTATCTGAAAACATAAGGGGAGACTTTCCTGCTTCTTCACCTAGGTGCACTAGATCACCTGGATTCAGCAAATATTGGAAAATTGGGCAGGTTGGAGGACATGCCTGTAAAGGAACCCATCTGATTTCCCAATGTTTGCTGCACCCTGATGATCAGTGCACCTAGGCACAGAACAGGAAAATCTCCCTTATAAGTTTGTACTACAAGTATAAAGCTCATGTTGTGTTATTTGCCATGCCATTGGACAGATATCCAAGTATTGCTTAGTAAATGAACCATATGGTGCAGGGAAGTCCCAGGTTAGATTCACAGTCTGTTCTGAGTTAGCTACATTCAGTTGGAGCACGCAACTATAATTGTCCTCATCACCTCTGAGTTAATCATAGTATCATAATATCATAGTAGGTACAGCACAGGAGGAGGCCATTCGGCCCATCGTGTCTGTGCCTATTCTTTGAAAGAGCTATCCAATTAGTCCCATTCCCCTGCTTTTCCCCCCTAGCCCTGTAAGTGCACCTGCATGAACATTGGGGTAGATTTTGACTTTGTGCGATAGTGTAAACCAAGTGGTAGTGAGTTGGCAGCCCATTTTATATCTCTCCCGATTTTCATTTCCTTTGACTTCAATAGAGAGAGATGTAAAATGGGCTGCCGACTTGCTATCACCCGTTTTACACTTTCGCACAAAGTCAAGATCCACCCCATTGGGTGAGAATAGGATTAGTTTTGGCTGTGATACCTCTGTGCCAACATTGACTGTCAAGGCCCACACGTGAGTAAGATTTAATATTGAACTATATGATGATATGAACTACAGTATCCAGTTACTTACTCCAAAAACTGACTGAACAGTTAACCAGATAGCCTGGAAAGTGCTAGTTGAAATCTCCAATTTTTTGATAGATTTTTAGAAATTGTAACAGGAAATATTTGATTGAAGTCAAATGTCTGACTTTTTACAGTGGACTTTATTGACTTGTCTTTCATTAGCAGCATCCTCCTTTATGTAACTCAGGTTACAAAGTAAATTCTTGCAACTTTTTTAATGGCTACTTTAGCTTTTTTTCTGAGTTGACCCGAGTATTTCCTTAACAATTCGTAAACGTCCTTACAAACCTTCCTGTACTGGAGCCTGTGATTTAGATGTAAGTGGTTTCTTTCCTGATCAGAGATTAGAATCAGTGTGAAATGGCTCCCAAATGGCTGAGGAGTATCAGTGACTGGATAAGATGTAGAAGCAGAATGCTGCAGTGTTGGAATACTTACAGCTAATACTGCCGCCACTTACTAGATTCAATTAAAGTGAATTCTCCTGCGTGTAACTGTGGCAGCCGTATCTTATCTATTACAATTAAGTGAAATTTTAGCATAAAGTCTACTCCAGTGGTACAGAAACCCCATTGTTCCCGTTCCTAGTTTCACGTCTTCAGGAAAAGTTTTTGATAAGACGTAGTGAACTATGAACTATTACGATATCACATTTAGTCAAAGAAACAATATCAATGCTGTCTGTACGTAGTTCATGGATTGTGGGTTATTGGTCTGCCTTAGGATAGATGGAACAGCAGCAAGTTTAACAGAATTTACATTAGAAATATTTTAAAATAGCAGCAGCATTAATGGATTTTTGCCTTGCAGTTGTAAAAAATGTAGTTAATTTTTCTCCTATTTTTCCCTTTTACACACAAGGATACAAGCCTACAATAATTTTTTAGGAAAATTTACCATAGCATTTGAGTCAGTGCCTAAATATGAAAGAATGGTTAAGATCCACAGATCCTATCCTTTGGTGAAAATATAAGATTAATCTCCAGTAAAGTGCTTGAATTGAATGTTCTGTTTTATTTGTGGGCACTATTTGTATCTGGCTGAATATTTTGTAATTTAGTTTACTACCTCCCACTGCCTCGGGAGTATGTGTCTGGAGGGCCTCGAGGCCTCCTACGGATATAGGATGCCCCTCCTGCTCTCTTGCGCCAAGGCCTCTAGTGCATCAGCAGAGAACCTTGGCTCATGCTCTCTCACAAGCCTGGTACAAACTCAGATCGTCAGATTGGTGAGGTCTGGTGTGCAGATTGGAGGATGTGGGATTTAATAGTGCGCAACCTTTATTCAATGTTTTAACATAACTCAATAGTTTGTAAATATAGGGATGGGACCTACATCTGTGATTTACATGTGCAATGTCTAGTTGGCATTCAGACTTCGCGTGGACCCATATCTTATTTTTTGCAAATAAGAGGTGCAACCTGCCTTGAAGAGGTGCGAGCAACTCACCCGAGATTTGGGCCCCCTGCTGGTGAGAAGTGGAGAGAACGGAGAAAATGGAGAGGCGAACGCAGCTCGGGCTCCACGCTGCGTATCAATCAGGTAAATGAAGTTGCAGCACCAATCTAACGTGCTGGCTGCATCGGTACCACTGGGAAGGGGTTAATTGCGCACCGCGATGCCCGTGCCCGGATTCGGGGGTTAACCAATTTAACCCCCAAGGTGAGGAAAACCCCAGTGGTGGAAAGTTTTGGGAACCATAGGTCCAAAGTCACCTATTCCTGCCAAGCATGCTACACTTACCACATGTCATGTCTCAAATTACTCATACTGAATCCCAAAATGTTATTTTCAGAAAGAAATCTATCTAATTTGCATTTAAATTAATCAATGCTATCTGCTTCCACCGTCTCCCTAGGGAGTCTGTTCCATAAACTGACCAATTAGTTTTGAATTTATCCCGCTTCAAGCTTAGGCCATGACCCCCAGTTCTACTGTTCTGGACAAGGTGAAATAGCTTGTCATGATCTACCTTATTTAGTCACTTTAGAATCCTAAAACCAGTAATCATATCACATCTCAACCTTCTTTTTTACAGTTAGAACATGCCCATGTTCTTCTATGGGAGAGTTGGACAAATATTTGAAACAGAGCAATTGGGCAATGAGGAATGAGCAGGGCAGTATAATTACTTTTGAATTGCTCTAAGAGCTGGCACAGACATGATGGGCCGAATAACCTCATTCAGCACTGCAAACTTCTATGGTACCATGGTTCTATCCCTCAGAAACATTCTAAAGCAATTCACATACGTAATTAGATAGACTGTTAATCATGAAAGCACATGTATTATGACATGTTTGTAGTTGGCCTTACTGAGGAGTTCTAATGTTGAAAAAGTGATGGCCGAAAACATGATGCAATGTGTCATGAGGAAATGTACCGAAATCATATACAAGAATGAATGGACATTAGTTTGGTATTGAATAATTCTATGTTAAGAAGAAGTTTGTGCCAGAATATGGAACAATAATAAATGGGCTGTCGAGCATGTACCAAAAATATTTGCCCCACAAAAGGGAATGTTCAGAAGCCGCAGCTTGCATAAAAAGAATCCTGTTTCTGAAGAGTGTGATGGTGTAGCACCATGTGGCCGTAGCTCTATAGCCATAATCCCTCACATGTGAGCTCCCAATTTTAGCTGTCCTATCATGGAGATGTCAAGTGGACTCCAACTGCTTCTTCAAAGGAATGGGAGTGAAAATATGTAGAAGGGTCATCCAGAGCTACTCTTGAAAGCCTTCAAACAGTAACATTTTTACAAGAAGAAAAGTTAAAATTAGTTGGTACAACTTTCATAAGCAGGCTGTTTCCTGTAAGGTGGATGCTACAATTTAATTTATTTAGTCACTTTCATAAGTCCGCTTCTGGATTATAAAAAGGAAATACATTCACTTGGAAACAAAAGTAGGTTCATGGTTTGAATATTTCCATTTTGGGTGGACAATCCCATTTAAAGCTTACTGAAGAAAGTTAGTAACATGCAGAGTGGCACTGACAAAGGCCTGGAAAGGAATACCTGGATAAATATAAACTGTGAGCTAAACAGAAGAAAAATAAAACTCAAAAATAAAATGTTCAATTGCCTCTCTCTTTTAGCTAGATTTACAGTCACTTTTAACACATTCATGGCTTCCTGACAAGCAAGAAAGCTTTTGTAAATTCCAAAATGCGAATCTGTATAATATTTATGTCAAAATAATCTAAAAATCTATACTAACTTTCTTCAGTAAGCTTTAGATGGGATTGTCCACCCAAAATGGAAATGTTCAAACCATGACCTACTTTTGTTTCCAAGTGAATGTATTTCCTTTTTGTAATCCAGAAGCCAACTTATGAAAGTGACAAAATAAATGAAATTGTAGCATCCACCTTACAGGAAACTGCCTGCTTATGAAGGTTGTACCAACTAATTTTAACTTTTCTTCATGTAAAAGTCAAATTTGTTTTTGTAGAATGCCGAGGTGCATGGAGATTGGATAAGGTTGATCGAGTGGAATGAAGTAAGGTGGGAGGAGGCTCATATGGAGCATAAACATCGGCTTAGGCCTGTTGGGCTGAATGGCCTGTTTCTCTGCTGTAAACATTATCTAATACAATGTAAAGTGCACATCTAAATTTTCAGGTCTGTTCAACAAGTTAATTCTGGTCGACTTAGTAGATCCAAATCTTTCGTAAATTGACAAGATTAGCAATTTAATTAAATATCCGTGTGAACAGTCAAGAGTTTTATATAAATATCAGAACTACTGAATTTTTCGGCACCAGTTTACCTTCCTTTCCCAGTCTGTGACTTCCTTTAGAATGATCTGTTGCATAGTGAATCCAGTCACGAAGCAGCAAGAGGAAGTTTTTAATTAATGTTTGTCAAAAATAGCTTTTCTCAAGAGAAACCATTTCCCTCGTGATCTATAAAGCTGTTTGTTTGCTTTGAGGTATCAAGATGGTTTGATTCTTACCGGAATACTTCAAAACATGCAACAGAAACATTTTTTTTACATATAGTAGTTTAGTTTGATAGTTTATCTGCTCAATGCAGTTTAGCACTAAATTCACATCAAACATGTTCTGGAGAAAAAGTTTCACACTCAATGTTATCTCAGCTGAGATCAGCTAATTCACGCAGAGCAAGGATTGAGCCTAGTTCCATAGAATTTTGTAGCACAGAAACAGGCCATTTAGCCCATCGAATCTGCACCGGGAGTTTTCTTCATGAACCATCAAGTCTAATCCCACTCTCCATTCAATTCCCATGCTTTTTGATATTCCCCTTTTTCAAGTGACTATCTAATTTCCTTTCAAAAGAATGGACTCTGCTTCAACTGACTTTTGCAACAAATAATTCTACATTCTAATCATCTGTGTATAGATATTTTTTCTAACCTCCCCTCTAACACTCTTTATGGTTATCTTAAATTTGTGCTCCCTCGTTAATGTCTCATGGACAGTGTAAACAATCTGTTCTTAATTACTTTACCATAACATTTCATAATCTTCAATACCTCTATCAGGTCATCCCTTAACCTTCTCAGATCTAGTGGGAAAAAAAACAACTTCTCAAATATCTCTTTCTTTCTGGTAACACACTAGTGAATCAACACTGCACCTTTTCCATTGCTTCTATATTCTTCCTATAATGGAATGCCCAAAACTGCACACAATACTTCAACTACAGCCTCAGATCTTGTACAAATTCAACATTACTCTCCTTGCTTTTGCATTCTATGCACTTAATATGTTTCAGCTGCATGTTAAGTTGTGTATTTTTATACTGAGCCATTGGAGAATCAGTTTTATTAATCATAACAGAAACTTGGTTTTTCCCCTTTTTGTCATCGGCAGAACATTTTTAATTGTGGCTAAACTTCCATCTTGCCCCATGTTTCAGATTTCTATTCTCTTTCTGCAGTCTGCTGCAATTCCCTGTACTTTTTTGGCAGTCATAGACTCGCCTTTCAATGGTTCCCTGTGGTTACTAGATTTGTTTCCCAAAAAAATCATGTTTCATTTTTCCTTGTATTCTGATCAATAGTTATCAAAGAACCCTCTTTCTGTGAACTGTACAAAGGTTTTGTTCACCAGCAGCAGCATAAGTCACATCCATTTTTGTTGGTGAAGTAATTATTTTTACTTACTAGTGAGGCAAATTTGAATAACTTCAACTAGCATCCAACTATACAACACCTGCCTCCTCAGGTTTAAATTCAGTGAACTTGAAAATAATTCATCTTATCAACCATGTATGAGCAACTGAGAAGGCTAATTGGTAAGACTTTACACTTTTTCTGATCACTTGACTATACAATGATCTACTTATTTGATTGTAATTATAGATACAGAATAGGAATATAAAATCTTTACTCCAGCTTTTGGTGAAAAAAATGTTAATGAGCAGCAAAGGCCACTAAGTGCTTCTTGGCATGTTCAAGATAGGGTTGTGTAAACATCTTATCACTTTCATGAGGAGTTTATTTTAAAATGTGTGTGCAAAAGATGTCCATTCTAGCTGCACTCAGGCACTGACAAACTCATCATAAACTCCCCCATTTGTTCCTTCAGTCAACAAATCATAAAACTCAAGCTATTAAAAGTAGGTGTGGAAAATAGAGACAAATTACTTGGGTCAGTCTGGAATCAAACTTGTTGAAGCACAATTAGAGTTATTACAGAAATCAGAAATAAAAGTATGTTCATGCTGCAACTCAATATAAATTGGCTCCAGTTTTTTTCCTTACTTACCTTACAACAGATAGATGGAAAGAGGTTGCATTTATATAATATCTTTCATGATCTCAGGCTATCCCAAAGCACTCCACAGCCAATGAATTTCCCTTTTTCAAATGTACATTAGGTAGGCAAATATAGCAGCCAACTTATGCACAGCAAGCTCCCATCAGCCTCAAATAAATGAATGACCAGCTAATTTGTATTTGGTGGTGTTGTTTGAGGGACGGATGTTGGTCAGGACAATGCCCTGCTTTTCTCAAATAGTCCCACAGGATCTTTTACATCTACCTGAACAGACAAGTGGGGCCCTTGTTTAACAGCTCATCTGAAAAACAGCAGTGGATGAAATTGGTCTTCCCTAGTTGCACGAAACAGGCTCCTAGCGAATTGGCAGCCCGATTTACACCATGTTAATGGAAAAGAAAATCGGGCATGGTGTAAAACGAGTTGCAGATTCGCACTACTGGCAAAGCCTAATTTCACCTCCAGCATCTCCAATAATGTAACGCTTCCTCAGTACTGCATTGAAATGTCACTCTAGATTATGTACTCAAGGCCAGAGTAGGGACTGAACCGACAACATCTGAGGCAAGAGTCCTACCACTGAGCCAAGCTGACACCAACATGAACCTATTGCTAAATTGTTTGATTCTCCAGGATGGCAGGGAACTCTATCGATCTCCCTGGCAAAGCTTAGTATTGTTCCATTATCGGTGGTGAGCAGTGCACTTGCATACATCATTCAAATTTAATTTCTTCACTTTGACTTTCTCATCATTGTATAACACTTCAGTTAGTGGCTCACATAAGTAGCACACTGAGTGATAAAATATAACTTTATTAGCACTATGGCAAACATGCTTTTATGTTTAAGAGTCAAAACTTGCCTCCTTTCCTTAATGTCTCTTCAGCATTTAATTCATTATGCCAAGGAGGGGAAAAGGGCAGCTCTAGTGCATCAGATTTCATGGGCCACAAAAATAACATAACCCAGTATTTGGTCGTATGTTTAAAATTTAAATCTCTCCTATCCTAGATAGAAATGGGTTCTGTGGGGTAGAAATTGGTCTTCATTGCACCCGTTTTCCAAACGCATAACAGGGGCAAAAGTGCTCAATTTTGCAGGGTTATGTCCTGCACCCCAAGGACTCCTGAAATACGTCTGGCACCATATTGGTTTTGGTAAAGTTTCAGGCATCTTGAATGGCCGTCTTAATCAGGCATTAGGCCCCTTGCATATGCGAATGAGTGGCCCAACGTCTTTTTAAGAACCCCTCAGCAAAATTCGTCAACGCTGAGCAGAGCAAATGCCGGGCCTGCTCCGATTAGGTTTTGGTGGGATTGCTGCAGCCTAACAAGCGGCTGCCACCAAAAAAGGTTGTTTTTATATTTACCTATTTATGGAGCCAGGAGGAGCAGGCGTGCTTCTCCAGGCTCCGCAGCACTCCTGAGGGCCACTGCCTGACTTTGGTCAACCCCACCTGATCTTCTTCCCCTCCTTCCAAGACTTACCTCAGGTCCGCTGCCAGTGAGGCACTTGCCAGGACAGCAGGGCTTCTGCATCTTTGGTCACAGACCTCTGCACATTCATGGAATTGAATCGTTTTCTGTTTGCTAAGGAAGTGGTATATGTACAGGTATGTACCTGTCAGCTCCTCAGCTAATTTAAATTCAATTTCTAGACTGACCACTATTAAAGTTAACTCAAATATAAGACCTCAACTGACCTCATATTTAGAGATGGTTTTATTGAATTACTCCTCTTTAAAACTGTGAGTTAAAATAATTGTGATGTACTGAGGAACTGCAGGGTCCGAAAAGACATCACTAATGGACCCACATCTGATAATGTACTTGTAATTTGGGATGATCAAAACATGTCCTGTATTGCAGTACACAACCATGATACTGCATGACCATAATGCATTATCTATTGACATTCAGAATCAAGTATATGAAGAGCGATAGGAGGTGCAGCACAGCTGTGCCTGGTAACCCACTGTAACTATCATCCATTAAGAACATAAGAAACAGGCGCAAGAGTAGGCCATACGACCCCTCGAGCCTGCTCTGCCATTCAATCAGATCGTGGCTGATCTTCAACCTCAACTCCACTTTCCCGACTGATCCCCATATCCCTTGATTCCCTTCGAGTCCAAAAATCTATTGACCTCATTCTTCAATATATTCAATGACTCAGCATCCACAGCCCTCTGAGGGAGAGAGTTCCAAAGATTCACAACCCTCTGAATGAAGAAATTCCTCCTCATCTCAGTCCTAAATATCCGACCACCTTTCCTGAGACGATGTCCCCTAGTTCTAGATTCCCTAGCCAGGGGAAACAGCCTCTCAGCATCTACCCTGTCAAGTCTTCTCAGAATCTTATATGTTTCAATGAGATCATCTCTCATTCTTCTAAACCCCAGACAGTATGGGCCCATTCTACTCAATCTCTCCTCATAGGACAACCCTCTCATCCCAGGAATCAATCCACTGAACCTTTGTTGCACCACCTCTAAGGCAAGCATATCTTTCCTTTGGTAAGAAGTCCAAAATTGTTCACAGTACTCTAGATGTGGTCTCACCAAAGCCCTGTACAATTTTGCAGCAAGACTTCCTTACTCTTGTACTCCAACCCCCTTGCAATAAAGGCTAACATACCATTTGCCTTCCTAATTGCTGGCAGCACCTGCGTGATAACTTTCTGTGTTTCATGTACGAGGACACCCAAATCCCTCTGAACACCAACATTCAATAGTTTCTCAACATTTAAAAAAATTCTGTTTTTCTATTCTTCCTTCCAAAGTGAATAACCACATTACACTCCATCTGCCACCTTCTTGCCCACTCACTTAACCTGTCTCTATCCCTTTGCAGACTCTTTGTGTCCTCCTCACAGCTTACTTTCCCACCTAGCTTTGTGTCATCAGCAAACTTGGATACATTACACTCAGTCCCTTCATCTAAGTCATTAGTATAGATTGTAAATAGCTGAGGCCCAAGCACTGATCCTTGGCACAAGCACTGGCATCCCACTTGTTACAGCCTGCCAACCTGAGAATGACCCATTTATTCCTACTGTCTGTTTTCTAAACATTAACCAATCCTCTATCCATGTTACCCCCCAACTCCATGAGCCCTTATCTTGTGTAACAACCTTTTGTGTGGCACCTTATCGGATACCTTTTTGAAAATCCAAATATACTACATCCACTGGTTCCTCTTTATCTACTTTGCTAGTTACATCCTCAAAAAACTCCAGTAGATTTGTCAAACCGATTTCCGTTTCATAAAACCATGTTGACTCTGTTTAATCATATTTTGATTTCCTAAGTGCCTCGTTACCACATCCTTAATAATGGATTCCAGCATTTTCCGACTACTGATGTCAGGCTAACTGGCCTGTATTTCCCTGTTTTCTCCCTCCCTCCTTTCTTGAATAGCGGGGTTACATTTGCTACCTTCCAATCCACTGGGACCGTTCTGGAATCTAGGGAATTTATGGAAGATCACAACCAGTGCATCCACCCTCTCTGCAGCCACCTCGTTTAGAACTCTAGGATGTAGGCCATCAGGTCCAGGAGATTTGTCAGCTTTTAGTCCCATTAATTTCTCCAGTACGTTTTCTTTACTAATTTTAATTATTTAAGTTCCTCACTCTCATTAGACCCTTGGTTCTCCACCTTTTCCGTCCGGTATGTTTTTTATGTCTTCTCTTGTGAAGACAGATACAAAATATTTGACTAACGTCTCTGCCATTTCCTTATTCCCCATTATAATTTCTCCTGTCTTAGCCTCTAAGGGACTCACATTTACTTTTGCTACTCTCTTCTTTTTTACCTATTTGTAGAAGCTCTTACAATCCGTTTTTGTATTTCTTGCTAGTTTACTGTCATTCTACTTTCTCCCTCTTTTTCAATTTTTTCGCCATCCTTTGTTGGCCGAAAAACTCTCCCAATCCTCAGGCTTACTACTCTTCTTGGCAACATTATAGGCCTCTTCTTTTAATCTAATGCTATCCTTAACTTCTTTAGTTAGCCACGAATGGAACACTTTTCCTGTGGAGTTTTTATTCCTCAATGGAATGTATATTCATTGAGAATTATGAAATATTTCTTTAAATGTTCGCCAAATGTTTTACCGTCATATCTTTTAGTCTAATTTCCCAATCAACATTAGCTAACTTGCCCCTCGTACCGACGAAATTGGCTTTGTTTAAGTTTAAGACTCTGGTTTCGGACTTAGATACGTCACTCTCAAACTCAATGTGAAATTCTATCATATTATGATCACTTTCCCCAGAGGATCCCTTACTGTGAGATTACTAATTAATCCTGTCTCATTACACAAGATAAGATCTAAAATGGCCTGTTCCCTATTCTTCTAGGAAACTGTCTCGAATGCATTCCATGAACTCGTCCTCCAAACTACTTTTGCCAATTTCATTTGTCCAGTCTGTATGAAGATTAAAGTCCCCACGATTATTGCATTACCTTTCTAACAAGCTCCTCTTATTTCTTGATTAATACTTTGTCCAACAGTATGACTACTGTCAGGAGGCCAATAAACTACTCCCACCAATGTTTCCTGCCCCTTGTTATTTCTTATCTCCACCCATACTGATTCTATTTCCTGATCTTCTGAGCCAAGATCCTTTCTCACTAATGTCTCTATCTCATCCTTTATTATCAGGGCTACCCGCCACCCCACCCCCACCTTTTCCATCTTGTCTGTCTTTTCAAAAAGTCAAGGACCCTGGAATATTTAGTTCCCAACCTTGGTTAGCTTCCAATCATGTATCAGTAATGGCTACTTAATCAAACCCATTTATCTCTATTTGTGCCGTTAATTCATCTATCTTGCTACAAATGCTTTGTGCATTGAGATAAAGTGTCTTTAATTTTAGTTTTTTTACTATTTTTCCCTGATTTGACCTTATTCACTGATGCACTATTACTGTTAAATTCTCTGTGCCTTCCTGGTACACTCTGCTTATCTTTACCCAAATCGCTACAATGTTCTACGGCCTTGACTTTTCTCTTCAGACTAATAAATTTACCCTTACCTGAACCCTCCACCTCACTTTTTAGTTTAAAGCCCTATCTACCACCTAGTTATTCAATTTGCCAGGACATTGGTCCTATCCCGATTTAAGTGGAGCCGTCCCAACGGAGCAGCTCCCTCTTTTCCCAGTACTGGTACGAGTGTCCCATGAATCAAAACCCCTGTCTCCCACAGCACTTTTTCAGCCACGCATTCAACACTCTGATGTGTTAGACTCTATGCAAATTTGCGCGTGGTTCATGCAGTAATCCAGAGATTATTACCTTTGAGGTTCTGTTCATTCATTTGGATACAGGAGCAGCACCAGGCATAGCTAAAAATAAAATGCCAACCTGGTGAGGCTCAATACAGGACTACATGCATGCTAAACAGCGGAAGCAGTATGCTATAGACAGAGCTAAGCGATCCCACAACCAATGGATCAGATCAAAGCTCTGCAGTCCTGCCAAATCCAGTCATGAATGGTGGTGGACAATTAAACAACTAATGGGAGGAGGAAGCTCCATGAACATCCCCATCCTTAATGATGGCACAGCCCAGCACGCGAGTGCAAAAGACAAGGCTGAAGCGTTTGCAACCATCTTCAGCCAGAAGTGCCGAGTGGATGATCCATGTTGGCCTCCTCCCGAGATCCCCACCATCACAGAAGCCAATCTTCAGCCAATTCGATTCACTTCTTGTGATATCAAGAAACGGCTGAGTGCATTGGATACAACAAGGGCTATGGGCCCCGAAAATATCCCGGCTGTAGTGCTGAAGATTTGTGCTCCAGAACCAGCTGCACCTCTAGCCAAGCTGTTCCAGTACAGCTACAACACTGGCATCGACCCAACAAAGTGGAAAATTGCCCAGGTATGTCCTGTCCATAAAAAGCAGGACAAATCCAATCCGGCTAATTACCGCCCCATCAGTCTACTATCAATCATCAGCAAAGTGATGGAGGGTGCCGTCGACAGTGCTATCAAGCGGCATTTACTCACCAATAACCTGCTCACCGATGCTCAGTTTGGGTTCTGCCAGGACCACTCGGCTCCAGACCTCATTAGAGCCTTGGTCCAAACATGGACAAAAGAGCTGAATTCCAGAAGTGAGGTGAGAGTGACTGCCCTTGACATCAAGGCAGCATTTGACCGAGTGTGGCACCAAGGAGCCCTAGTAAGATTGAAGTCAATTGGAACCAGGGGGAAAACTCTCCAGTGGCTGGAGTCACACCTAGAACAAAGGAAGATGGTAGTGGTTGTTGGAGGCCAATCATCTCAGTGCCAGGACATCGCTGCAGGAGTTCCTCAGGGCAGTGTCCTAGGCCCAACCATCTTCAGCTGCTTCATCAATGACCTTCCCTCCATCATAAGGTCAGAAGTGGGGATGTTCACTGATGATTCATAATGATCAGTTCCATTCGCAACCCCTCAGATAATGAAGCAGTCCGTGCCCACATGCAGCAAGACCTGGACAACATCCAGGCTTGGGCTGATAAGTGGCAAGTAACATTCACGCCAGACAAGTGCCAGGCAATGACCATCTCCAACAAGAGAGAGTGCAACCACCTCCCCTTAATATTCAATGGTATTACCATTGTCGAATCCCCCACCATCAACATCCTGGGGATCACCATTGACCAGAAATTTAACTGGACCAGCCACATAAGTACTGTGGCTACAAGAGCAAGTCAGAGGCTGGGTATTCTGCGGCGAGTGACTCACTTCCTGAATCCCCAAAGTCTTTCCACCATCTACAAGGCACAAATCAGGAGTGTGATGGAATACTCTCCACTTGCCTGGATGAGTGCAGCTCCAACAACACTCAGGAAGCCCGACACCATCAAGGACAAAGCAGCCTGCTTGATTGGCACCCCATCCATCACCCTAAACATCCACTCCCTTCACCACCAGCGCACAGTGGCTGCAGTGTGTACCATTTACAAGATGCACTGCTGCAGCTCACCAAGGCTTCATCGACAGGACCTCCCAAACTCGCGACCTCTACAACCTAGAAGGGCGAGGGCAGCAGGCGCATGGAAACACCACCACCTGCAAGTCCCTTCCAAGTCACACACCATCCTGACTTGGAAATATATCGCCGTTCCTTCATCGTCGCTGGGTCAAAATCCTGGAACTCCCTTCCTAACAGCACTGTGGGAGAATCTTCACCACACGGACTGCAGCGGTTCAAGAAGGCGGCTCACCACCACCTTCTCAAAGATAATTAGGGGTGGGCAATAAATGCTGGCCTTGCCAGCGACGCCCACATCCCATCAATCAATAAAAAAAACTGCTCAAACTCCATCAGCAGAACTTTATTCCTGGTTCTACTTGTGTTATTGGTTCCTACGTGGACCACGACAACTGGATCCTTCCCCTCATGCTCCAAGTTCTTCTCCAACCGCGAGGAGATATCCTTAACCCTGGTACCGGGCAGACAACACAGCCTTCGGGACTCCCAGTCACGGTTGCTGAGAACACTATCTATCCCCCTGACAATACTATCCCCTACCACTACCATATTCCTTTTTAATCCCCCCACTTGAATGGCCTCCTGTACCACGGTGCCGTGGTCAGTTTGCCCATCCTCCCTGCAGTCTTTGTTCTCATCCACACAGGTAGCAAGTACCTCGTACCTGTTAGACAATGTCAAAGGCTGAGGCTCCTCCATCACTGCATCCTGGGTCCCCATACCTGCCTGAGTCACAGTCACCTCCTCCTGTCCGTGACCACAGCCCAAATCTAAGCTACTATCTAACCTAAGGAGTGTGACTACCTCCTGGATCAAAGTGTCCAGGAAGTAGTCATTCTCCCCCTCCCTGATGCATCGCAATGTCTGCAGTTTGGACTCCAGCTCAACAACTCTGAGCCGAAGTTCCTCGAGTTGTAGACACTTAGGGCCCAATATTACCAGGGCGGGGCGGCGATTGGGCGCGTGGGTAACGTGCCCGGTGGAATCAGTCTGCCCCAAACGCAATCGCAGGCTGATTGGATCCACTTACCTCTTGTTCCGGGTTCCCCGATGCTAAGCTGCGCGGTGGGCGGACTGAGCATGTGCAGTAAGGTCTGTCAGCTGGGGGAGCTCTATTTAAAGGGGCAGTCCTCCACTGACTGATGCTGCAAGAAATAGGAAAAATTACAGCATGGAGCAGCCCAGGAGGAAGGCTACTCCCAGGTTTAATGATGCCTCACTCCAGCTCTTATTGGATGGGGTGAGGAGGAGGGGGAGGACAGAGATCTTCCCCCTGGCGGGCGGGAGGAAGCGGCCTGGCTCTGCCACCAAGAAGGCCTGGCTTGAGGTGGCAGAGGAGGTCACCTGAACCACCAACATATCGCTCACCTGCATACAGTGCAGGAGGCGCTCCAATGACCTAAGCAGGTCAGCCAAAGTGAGTACACTTACTCATTCCCCTACACTCCGTCTGCCACATCACCGCCCCCACTCCACATCTCCTTCTGCACTGCCAACACTACTCTGTCACATCACCCCTCATACCCACTCAAACCTCATCCTCATCTTACCTGCACGAACTCACCTCGCCAGTACTCATCCCGCCACTACCACTCAACCCAATCCTCATACAATCTCATGGCTCTATCTCGTCCTCACCCTCTCATGCATCTCTTTCACGGTCAGCCTCACTCAACCTGCCACTACCTGTGCTGCAGCCACAGGGCATGCATCACATATGTGCAGTAGGCAGCGTAAAGCAAACGTGTCGTGAGCATGAAGGGGTTGCAGAAGGGTGTTTGAGGGTTTGTTATGGTTTTTACTTAAATTTAATTTCTGACCAACTCACATTACATATTATATTGGCACCACTACTGCCATGTCTTTGCGAATCTTGTCTGGCTTGTGCAATAATGCCCTTTCCTGAGGATCACAATGAAGACCCGCAACTGATGCCATCCATTGTGTCACTGCAGAGTGGGTGTAGGTGTATTTGCAGGGCTCTTTTGTGCAGACGACTGAGAGATGTCGGCGATGTCCCCGGTGGCACCCTGGAAGGATGCGGAGGAGAAGTTGTTGAGGGCAGTGGTGACTTTGACAGCGACAGGTAAGAAGATGGTGCTCGGGCCAGCCGGGAGCAGCTCGGCATGAAGGAGGCTGCAGATGTCCACGACTACATGTCAAGTGACTCTGAGCCTCCGTGTGCACTGCTGCTCAGAGAGGTCCAGGAAGCTGAGCCTCGGTCTGTGGACCCTGTGGCGAGGGTAGTGCCCTCTGCGACGCATCTCTCTCTGCGGTTGCCCTCCCTCCTGCTGTGCAGGTGGATGTGTCACAGCACTGTGTCGTGGAGCTCCACGTGTCAGAGGTGGACGGCGTGGCCGGCGCGGCTGGTGATGCTGTTCGCCCTCCGAGGAGGTCATGACTGCAGCTACGGCGGCCCCAATCCAGAAGATGTACATCTGAGGGGGTCCGCAAAGTTGGTACATGTGTCTGGACACCGGGGTAAGTGTGCAAGTTGGTGAATTTTATTGTTAGGAGGAGGGTGGTGGAGGCCAAACTTTGTCCAAAGTGACAGAGTGGCCTCCTGCAATGAGTGAGGGTCTCCCCCCCCCACCTGTGAAATGGACCTTTGCAGCTGCCACAGGCTGATGGCTGCAACATGTCCATTTGAACTGGGAGTGTTTCCCCCAGTACGGGAAACAGTCCCACTTTTTTGTAAAATCCCAACCCTCCTAAAATATCTCGTTAATCATAGAGTCATAGAGTCATAGAGATATACAGCACGGATAGAGGCCCTTCGGCCCATCGTGTCCGTGCCGGCCATCAAGCCCTGTCTAATCTAATCCCATATTCCAGCATTTGGTCCATAGCCTTGTATGCTATGGCATTTCAAGTGCTCATCCAAATGCTTCTTGAATGTTGTGAGGGTTCCTGCCTCCACAAACCTTTCAGGCAGTGAGTTCCAGACTCCAACCACCCTCTGGGTGAAAAAGTTCTTTCTCAAATCCCCTCTAAACCTCCCGCCTTTTACCTTGAATCTATGCCCCCTTGTTATAGAACCCTCAACGAAGGGAAAAAGCTCCTTAGTATCCATCCTATCTGTGCCCCTCATAATTTTGTACACCTCAATCATGTCCCCCCTCAGCCTCCTCTGCTCCAAGGAAAACAAACCCAATCTTCCCAGTCTCTCTTCATAGCTGAAGCGCTCCAGCCCTGGTAACATCCTGGTGAATCTCCTCTGCACCCTCTCCAAAGCGATCACATCCTTCCTGTAGTGTGGCGACCAGAACTGCACACAGTACTCCAGCTGTGGCCTAACCAGTGTTTTATACAGCTCCATCATAACCTCCTTGCTCTTATATTCTATGCCTCGGCTAATAAAGACAAGTATCCCATATGCCTTCTTTACCACCTTATCTACCTGTTCTGCCGCCTTCAGGGATCTGTGAACTTGCACACCAAGATCCCTCTGACCCTCTGTCTTGCCTAGGGTCCTCCCATTCATTGTGTATTCCCTTGCCTTGTTAGTCCCTCCAAAGTGCATCACCTCGCACTTTTCCGGGTTAAATTCCATTTGCCACTGTTCCGCCCATCTGACCATCCCATCTATATCGTCCTGCAGACTGAGGCTATCCTCCTCGCTATTTACCACCCTACCAATTTTTGTATCATCAGCGAACTTACTGATCATACCTTTTACATTCATATCCAAGTCGTTAATGTAGACCACAAACAGCAAGGGACCCAGCACCGATCCCTGTGGTACCCCACTGGCCACAGGCTTCCAGTCACAAAAACAACCTTCGACCATCACCCTCTGCCTTCTGCCACTAAGCCAGTTTTGTATCCAAAGTGCCAAGGCACCCTGGATTCCATGGGCTCGTACCTTCTTGACCAATCTCCTGTGCGGGACTTTATCGAAGGCCTTACTGAAATCCATGTATACCACATCCACTGCGTTACCCTCATCCACACGCCAAGTCACCCCCTCAAAAAATTCAATCAAATTAGTCAGACATGATCTTCCCTTGACAAAGCCATGTTGACTATCCCTGATTAATCCTTGCTTCTCCAAGTGGAGACTAATTTTGTCCTTCAGAATTTTTTCCAATAATTTTCCTACCACTGATGTTAGGCTCACTGGCCTATAGTTCCCCGGTTTTTCCCTACTCCCCTTCTTGAATAATGGTACTACATTAGCGGTTCTCCAGTCCTCTGGCACATCCCCTGTGGCCAGAGAGGTTCTGAATATATGTGTTAGAGCCCCCGCAATCTCCTCCTTTGCCTCACACAGTAGCCTGGGATACATTTCGTCCGGGCCTGGGGATTTATCCATTTTTAGGCCTGCTAAAACCGCCAATACCTCCTCCCGCTCGATGTTAATATGTTCGAGTATATCACAGTCCCCCTGCCGTATTTCTATGTCTACAACGTCCTTCTCCATAGTGAAAACAGATGCAAAAAATTCATTTAGAACCCCTCCTACATCTGCCGGCTCCACACACAGATTGCCATTTTTGTCCCTAATGGGCCCTATTTTTTCCCTAGTCATCCTCTTACCCTTAATATACTTATAAAACATCTTAGGATTTTCCTTTATTTTGCTCGCCAGTGTTATTTCATGGCCCCTCCTTGATCTCCTAATTTCTTTTTTAAGTATCCCCCTGCACTTTTTGTACTCCTCTAGGGCTTCCTCCGTCTTTAGCCTTTTGTATCTGCCAAAGCCCTCCTTTTTTTCCTAATCCATTCTCGTATATCCCCTGACATCCAAGGTTCCCTGGAGTTCTTGGAACCACCCTTGACCTTTACGGGAACATGTTGCCATTGTATGGTCTCAATCTCCCTTCTGAAAGACTCCCATTGCTCCGATGCGGATTTTCCTACAAGCAGCTGATCCCAGTCCATTTTGGCCAGATCCTGCCTTATCCTATTAAAATCGGCCTTCCCCCAATTTAGAACCTTTATTTCCGGCCCCTCCCTGTCCTTTTCCATGACCACCTTAAATCTCACCGAATTATGGTCACTCTCACCAAAGTGCTCACCTACTAGCACTTCTTCCACTTGGCCGGCCACATTCCCTAGAATTAGGTCCAGTACCGCCCCCTCTCTTGTAGGACTTTCTACATGCTGGCTCAAAAAGCTCTCCTGGATGCATGTTAAGAATTTTGTACCCTCTAAGCCTTTTACACTCTGAGTATCCCAGTTAATATTGGGGAAGTTGAAATCCCCCACTATTATTACCCTATTATTTGCACAATTTTCTGAGATTTGCCTACATATCTGTTCCTCTATCTCCCCCTGACTGTTTGGGGGCCTATAGTACACTCCCATCAAAGTGCTTGCCCCCTTTTTGTTTTTAAGCTCCACCCATATGGCCTCATTAGAGGAACCTGCTAATATATCATCCCTCCTTATGGCAGTAATTGATTCTTTAATTAATATTGCGACCCCCCCTCCTCTTATACCTCCCCCTCTGTCTCGCCTGAAGATTCTGTACCCCGGAATATTGAGCTGCCAGTCCTGCCCCTCCCTCAACCATGTCTCTGTGACAGCAACAATGTCATACTCCCATGTGTTTATCAACACCTTCAGTTCATCCACTTTATTCGCAAGACTCCTTGCATTAAAATAGATGCCATCCAGTCTTGCCCTTACATATTTGCCCTGTTTTCCAAGCTGACTTGTTTTTTTCTCTATATTTGGCTGCACATCACCCCCTATTGTAGCTCCACTCTGTATCCCATCCCCCTGCCAAGTTAGTTTAACCCCCCCCCCAACAGTGCTAGCAAACTTCCCCGCAAGGATATTTGTCCCGCTCTGGTTCAGGTGCAACCCGTCCGACTTGTACAAGTCCCACCTTCCCCAGAAGCAGGCCCAGTGATCCAGGAAACTGAAACCCTCCCTCCTGCACCAACTCTTTAGCCACGCATTCATCTGTTCTATCCTCCTATTTCTATACTCACTAGCCCGTGGCACTGGGAGTAATCCAGAGATTACAACCTTTGAGGTCCTGCTCTTTAATCTTCTACCTAGCTCCCTAAATCCTTGATGCAGGACCTCATCTCCCTTCCTACCTATGTCGTTGGTCCCAATGTGGACCACGACCTCTGCCTGCTCACCCTCCCCCTTGAGAATGCCCTGTAGCCGCTCAGTGACATCCATGACCCTGGCACCAGGAAGGCAACAAACCATCCTGGAGTCACATTTACGGCCACAGAAACGCCTGTCTGTTCCCCTTACGATAGAATCCCCTACCACTATAGCTCTTCCACTCTTTTTCCTCCCAGCCTGTGCAGCAGAGCTACCCCTGGTGCCAGGAAGTTGGCTGCTGCTGCCTTCCCCTGATAAGTCATCCCCCTCAACAATATCCAAAGCGGTATATTTGTTTGAGAGGGGGACGGCCACAGGGGACCCCTGCACTGCCTGCCTGCTCCTCTTACTCTGCCTGGTGGTCACCCAATTACTTCCTGCCTGTACAACCTTTACCTGCGGTGTGACCATCTCACTAACCGTGCTATCCACGACGTTCCCAGCATCGCGAATGCTCCATAATGAATCCATCCGCAGCTCCAGTGCCGCAATGCGGTTTGTCAGTAGCTGCAGCTGGATACATTTCCCGCACACATGGTCGTCAGGGACACCGGAAGGGTCCCTGATTTCCCACATAGAGCAGGAAGAGCATAACACGGGGCTGGGCTGTCCTGACATGACTTACCCTTTAACTAATTAATTCAAATTAAATGAATCCCACCAATTTCACTTCAATTAAAAGGTATACTCAAGGGCCCTTGCTGAACAGTTCCCCACTACACAACAGAGACCCGAGAATCCACAAACTCTAACCTTAGACAAATTCAGCAGGAAAATACTCACCAGCCAATCACTTACCACTTCCTTGGTGACTTCCCACTTGGATTACTTTTTGCTTCTTATTTATCTTAGGTCCAGGAGTTAAGTCCCTGAAAACAAAATATAAAATCGAACCTACCCTTTAAATTCCCTCTACCCCCCAAAAGGTTAGAGGAGGTGGGAGGGTGGGAGTCACTACTAGTGTAGTGTCTCGGGTTTAGCAACCGCTCCACCTATGTACGGGTACCAATGAATTGGCCCCGCCCCCTGCCTTTGAAAAAGCCGCGAAGCTCCTTCCCCGCTGGGGAAAAAGACTCACGTAGGTGAGTTTAATTACTCACCTCAGGCCTCCGCTGCTCCCTTTATCGACTCGCCGCCGCTCCAACCAGGTCCGCTCCTCCTTCCCCGCTGCCGACCGCTCTGTGGGAGAGAGAAAGAAAGGCTCCTCCTCCGCCGCTGTCGACGCTGGTCTGTAAACGACCTGAAGTACCAAAATAAATACTTTAAGTGGCACCCCGTCGGCTTTAATTGCCGGCGGGAGTCCCACATGCGGGGGCTGCGTGCGCATGTCAGCGTGTCTGTGGGAAACCTGGATGTGGGCGGGTTGGAGCCGGGCTACCGACCCGCCCCAGAATCCCCGATTTTCGGAGCCCCCCTGCCAGGAACGCACCCGATTGCGGGTGCTAAAATCAACCCCTTACTGTAGATGTGGTTGCTCAGGATCTCGCTGGTCTCCATCAACTCCCACATGCTGCAGTTACAACGCACCACCTGACCTGCCATCCCTATCTAACCTTGTTTTATATATTTAATTAGTTAAAGTTTTTATTCACTCAATATTTTTAGTTTTATTAACTAATTAGTTTATCTAGTTTAAGTTATTAATTTAATAAAGTAA
Organism: Heptranchias perlo; assembly: GCF_035084215.1. Taxonomy (NCBI): domain Eukaryota; kingdom Metazoa; phylum Chordata; class Chondrichthyes; order Hexanchiformes; family Hexanchidae; genus Heptranchias; species Heptranchias perlo. The sequence continues at coordinate 82,439,755 of NC_090325.1, forward strand.
TAGTTATCGTTTCCCAGCTCTTAGTTTAAACCACTGCCCGAGCTTAGAAAGCAAAGAGAAACGGTAATACTCATAACACTCACCAACCAATTACCTACCTGCTCTCCTGGAACGTCACTCCTTGACTGTTTTTTGTTTGTTTTTTGTTTTTGTTTTCACCTTTTTATAGGGAGTTGATTCTGCTGCCGCTGCTCTTTAAACCTTCTCCTCAGCCTCTCCCACGGTGCTCCGCTCAATTCACTCCATTACTGCCAAGCAGGTATGAGTGCAACCTTCATTACAATTAACTGCTTGGCAGAATTTAGTGTAAGTATGTGGTACTGACAAAGGCTGTGCACAGATCTGATGATGAAAGTTTGATGCATTCCAGACTTGATGACTGGCTAAACCCAAATGCTGTTGACGGAAACAAACTGGTGCGTGCGGTAATTGTGCTTTGGATGGAAGGTTAGTACTGTGGGATTAGTTCAGTTTTCTTGTCATGCACTTGCTGTTCGGAAATCTAAAATACCCAGGTCTGAAGCACAGTGGACGGATAGATAATTGTGTGGGCTCGGTATGAGGCAGATAACTGTGAGTGTGCACAAAGGTAACTCGCTCTGATCGAGTGCACATGCACTGTACTTTGTCCCAGCAGTAGTGTAAGCTTTCCAACATTAATTCCTTTTTTAAATTTTAAATCAAATCCTTAACTAAAATGCTCGACTCACACTACCTTGTTACACAGGCAACATATTACTTTTTTTTATTTATTCATAGGACGTGGGCATCATGGCAAGGCCAGCATTTATTGCCCATTCCTAATTGCCCTTGAGAAGGTGGTGGTGAGCCGCCTTCTTGAACCGCTGCAGTCGGTCTGGTGAAGGTTCTCCCGCAGTGCTGTTAGGAAGGGAGTTCCAGGATTTTGACACAGCGATGATGAAGGAACGGCGATATATTTCCAAGTCGGGATGGTATGTGACTTGGAGGGGAACGTGCAGGTGGTGTTGTTCCCATGTGCCTGCTGCACTTATCCTTCTAGGTAGTAGAGGTCGCGGGTTTGGAAGGTGCTGTCGAAGAAGCCTTGGCAAGTTGCTGCAGTGCATCCTGTAGATGGTACACACTGCAGCCACGGTGGATGGGGTGCCAATCAAGCGTGCTGCTTTGTCCTGGATGGTGTCGAGCTTCTTGAGTGTTGTTGGAGCTGCACTCATCCAGGCAAGTGGAGAGTATTCCATCACACTCCTGACTTGTGCCTTGTAGATGGTGGAAAGGCTTTGGGGAGTCAGGAGGTGAGTCACTCGCCGCAGAATACCCAGCCTCTGACCTGCTCTTGTTGCCACAGTATTTATGTGGCTGGTCCAGTTAAGCTTCTGGTCAATGGTGACCCCCAGGATGTTGATGGTGGGGGATTCGGTGATGGTAATGCCATTGAATGTTAAGGGGAGGTGGATAGACTCTTTCTTGTTGGAGATGGTCATTGCCTGGTACTTGTCTGGCGTGAATGTTACTTGCCACTTATGAGCCCAAGCCTGGATATTCTCGCTGCGTGCAGGCACGGACTGCTTCATTATTTGAGGGGTTGCGAATGGAACTGAACACTGTGCAATCATCAGCGAACATCCCCATTTCTGACCTTATAATGGAGGGAAGGTCATTGATGAAGCAGCTGAAGATTGTTGGGCCTAGGACACTGCCCTGAGGAACTCCTGCAGCAATGTCCTGGGGCTGAGATGATTAGCCTCCAACAACCACTACCATCTTCCTTTGTGCTAGGTATGACTCCAGCCACTGGAGAGTTTTCCCCCTGATTCCCATTGACTTCAATTTTACTGGGCTGCTTGATGCCACACTCGGTCAAATGCTGCCTTGATGTCAAGGGCAGTCACTCTCACCTCATCTCTGGAATTCAGCTCTTTTGTCCATATTTGGACCAAGGCTGTAAGGAGGTCTGGAGCCGAGTGGTCCTGGCGGACCCCAAACTGAGCATCGGTGAGCAGGTTATTGGTGAGTAAAGTGCTGCTTGATAGCACTGTCGACAACACCTTCCATCACTTTGCTGATGATTGGGAGTAGACTGATGGGACGGTAACTGGCCGGATTGGATTTGTCCTGCTTTTTGTGTTCAGGACATACCTGGGCAATTTTCCACATTGTCGGGTAGATGCCAGTGTTGTAGCTGTACTGGAACAGTTTGGCTAGAGATGCGGCTAGTTCTGGAGCACAAGTCTTCAGCACCACAGCCGGGATGTTGTCGGGGCCCATAGCCTTTGCTGTATCCAGTGCACATTAGTGAACTTGATACTAAGCCAACACTTTTAGTGCGCAACAATGTTTTCACTTTGAAGTGGACACTCGGATACCCTCATTTGTCTGGCTTCCTGTTTGCTAAACAAAGCAAAATATCTCTTCTGCACAGACATATGTACATATTTGCGATCGCCCCCTTCTCCCATTGTGAGTTTTCCTGGATGTTGTGGGTTAGGTAAAAATGCCGGCAGTTTGGATTTTTAATTGATGTATTGTTAGAGCCAGAAGAAAGGATGGGGCTTAATGTGTTCCAGTGTGAGAGATGTCTGATTACACAGAGTTTAGTACAATAGTTATAGGTTATCTAAACAATGGCTATAGGTTATCTGTGCAACTAGTTCATGAGATATACCTGGACAACCTAAGGAAGCGTTCATATCAAAGTTTTCAGGTGCTTCTGCTTGTAAAAATGAAATGACGCATATGTTCATTGGATTCCCATGATTCCATGTTATGTGTCCTTTCTGGGGGTCTCTGCCTTTCACTGGCTAAAAAATAAATAATCTCTTTTACTTTCTTATATATCTTACTAAGTCACTAATACAATTTATACACTTTAAAAATTGTATCAACCTTAGCAATCAAAAGGCTTCAACATCATCAGCACCTAGCAGTCCTGACAATAGCTAATCTCCAGTGCTACCTTAGTAACAGACCTTTCAGCAGAGACTCGGCTAATTATCTTGTTGAGAAGACTCCCATGGTAAATTCAGCAGAAATCCAGCAGAGCTGGTCAGAAAAAGACTGGGACCTAGATACACCAAGCCATAACTTTAGTTGGGAAATCCCAATTGTTCTTGAGATCGTATTGAAGCCTGGACTCCAGAAAGGCAGAAGCGGACTCCATCCAGGGAGTGGCCTGAACCCCTGAAGATCAGGTAAAGTTTTTTTTAAATTTAGAGTTGGCCCCCTTACACGGTGGGAATACATGGGGGAGTGGGGGCGGTGAGGAGCCTGGTTATCCTTCCCATGATGGTGGCCAGAGGCCGGCGATCTGTCCATAGTGGTTGGGCATCTCATGCAAATGAGGTGCACCCCAATGGCCCGGCAAACTCCAGTGGATGTGATTTTGGTATAACTTGGGGTCTGGATCGTGGCTCATGTATTTTCGGGGCCATTATGTCTAGTTTTTAATTCAGTAGCTAGTAGGTTGTTTGAGAATTTTCAGGCCTTAATAGTATAGTCGTATATAGGGGCTGACTTTAGTACTTATCTAAAAAAGAGGCTTCTTTCTTAGATAAGCACTAAAGTCAATGCGGACACAATGGGCCGAATGGCCTCCTTCTGTGCTGTAAATTTCCTATGATTCTATGATTCTAGACTTCCCTGAATTTCCCTTGTACTGTCTGTGCTAAACAGGAATCTTGTGATGTGGCTGTTGTCCAATTTCTGAAGAAATTTGGAAGCATGGAGTCTCCTTAATTAACCATCCCCGAGCATTCAGTTTCTCAGACATCTATCGCTTACAGACCTCTGAACAGGTTTCAACCTACTCCTATAAGTTATACCACTTCATACATTTTTCTGCCTTTAAAATGATCCATGGACCAATATCAAGTGCTTCAGGTTGTGAGTTGTTCAAACAACAGTGAGTTGTTGTTTGAACAACTCACAACCTGAAGCACTTGAAGCAATCTCAGTGGGAAACATATGAATTGTTTTTATCTAACAGTGAGTTGTTTGAACAACTCACTGTTAGATAAAAACAATTCATATGTTTCCCACTGAGATCAGTCCATCTTAGACCATGTCATGTTAGATAGCTTCAAGAACCTAAGTTGACAATACACAGCTTGTTTTAAAAACCCAATCAAGTTAGAATGTTTATTCTTTTGCAAAGTTGCACCATGTGCTTCCTTTGTTTAGTTGTTGTGTATGTGCTTATGCTAACAAAGTGAATTTAATTCAAACAACATGTTGTCACAGATCATTTAAACCTACTACGTTTCCCTCAGTAAATTAGTCATAACTAAAGCACAAATTGTGAGCAGGTGCCGATTTTTGTTGTGAACACATGCTTGCCTTTTTTGGTGCCTTTTTTTGAGGTACAGTTTTGCTTTATGATGTGGAAACATCTGCACTGGGTTTTATAATCCAAGAGAGTAGTGGGTAAATTTTGATGGGCAACTAGTCTGTGAGATCTACTTGACTGTACAAATTCTCATGTGTACAACATACAATAGGGAGAATTTTACAAGTTTCTACTAACGGTGCTTCGCCCGCCGGGAGTACATAACAGGAACTCGGGTGCAGAGGTCAGCAGATCCCATAGCGTTTTCCGTCCATTATTGCAAGTGTCAAGCACGTGCCTACAAGAAAAGTCATCACCTGTTTACCACTGGTTTTTAGTTATGATTACCTCGTTGACTTATTGAGAACACTAGCTATCAGCTTTTAAGGCTTGATCGGAGTGGCGGGGGGAGGGGTGAGGAGGTCAGAAAATCCTGGGAGATGGCCTTGTGCCTATTCAGCACTAGGATTGCTCAGATCAGTTTTTTCGATGGGGTTGTGCAGTTGTTGCTGGAGTTTCATCACTACACATAGAGCAGATCTGTCCTGAGCCACTGTTACCCAAGGAGACAAGTCCTGACAAAGTTACTTGGGCATGTCAGTAGAGATATGTCTCTGCTGTGTAAGCTTCACTGGGAAGGGCAGTCTTAGAATGTTGCTGTCTCCTGAAGTCTGACGTACAAGCTTCATCTATGAGTGGGATGGCTGTTCCTGTGGCCGTGAAAGTCAATACTGCCTTGAACTTCTAAGCACTTGGCTCCTTTCAAGCTGCCTTAGGTGATATGTGTCAGATCGACCAGTCAGCACCGCATTACTGAATACATCAGGTGACTGATGCTTTGTCTGCCAGGACTAATGCTTTCCTAATTGATAACCACCAGAAGCAGATGGGCTCCTTCTGAATAGGAAGGGGTCCCAATCAATTAAAATTAATACATCATCACCACATCATGCAGGAGGATGTCAGGCATGCTGGAATCTGTCACCATGCATTTATCCTACATCAGTCGACACAGCCACCATTATTTAATGGACTATCTATACTAGACTGATGAATTCTGGGGACTAAGGGCACCCTCTTGAACCACAGCTCATGATGCCAGTTTGAAATTCATGAACCATGGTTGTAACCAGAAATAATGAGGCACATGTCTCCACAAGAATACAAATAGGGTATACTACTGGCATACTGAAGCAAAGGTTCATCTCCTTGGACACGTCCAGGGGTGTGTTGTTCTACAACCCTATAAAACAGGAGGGAAGAGGAAGGTCAGACTGTCCTTGAGGAGGATGATAGTGAGCCCAAGGCTGAAAAGTTGAAGGCTGCACTCGAGCCGCAGTCAAGGAGATGAATCCAGTAATGTAAAATCGACAAACTTGCCCAGGACGAACATTTACTGAAAACATGTTGTCATTAAACTGGCCCTCAAAGCACCATGGCTACCATCGTTTTCTACTTGACCTCATCTATAATGCATGGCAGCCATTCATCTCCTGCTGCAGAAATTGGCTGCTGTACAAATGAACTCTTAGAATAAATTGTAACCAGAGGTCAAATAATTTATTGCCCTAATAGTGATTGTTGATTTTTAAATTAGTTTTTTTTCACCCAGTGCTACCCCTGTATGACTGTATGGTGAGTGTGTCTGATTTAGAGCTCCCTCTAGATGCTACCCTAGTGGGTGAAGGAAGTGAGGTGGTTGGTTGATGGATGTCATCATCAAGTAACTCCTGGGATAGTGATGGCTCTGTACCTCATTAGAATCGTAGAATCATAGAATGGTTACAGCACAGAAGGAGGCCATTCGGCCCATCGAGTCCGTGGTGGCTCTCTGCAAGTGCAATCCAGCTAGTCCCACTCCCCCGCCCTATCCCCGTAGCCCTGCAAATTTGTTCCCTTCAAGTACTTATCCAGTTCCATTTTGAAAACCACAATTGAATCTGCCTCCACCACCCCCTCGGGCAGTGCATTCCAGATCACAACCACTCGCTGTGTAAAAAAAGCTTTTCCTCATGTCACCTTTGGTTCTTTTGCCAATCACCTTAAATCTATGTCCTCTGGTTCTTGACCCCTCCGCCAATGGGAGCAGTTTCTCTCTATCTACTCTGTCCAGACCCTTCATGATTTTGAATACCTCTATCAAATCTCCTTGCAACCTTCTCTGCTCTAAGAACAACCCCAATTTCTCCAGTCTATGGACGTAACTGAAATCCCTCATCCCTGAATCATTCTAGTAAATCTCTTCTGCAACCTCTCTACTGCCTTCATATCTTTCCTAAAGTGTTGTGCCCAGAACTGGACACAATACTCCAGTTGTGGCCGAACCAGTGTTTTATAAAGGTTCATCATAACCTCCTTATTTTTGTACTCTATGCCTCTATTTATAAAGCCCAGGGTCCTGTATGCTTTCTAAATCGCTTTCTCAACCTGCCCTGCCACCTTCAACGATTTGTGCACATATACCCCCAGATCTCTGTTCCTGCACCCCTTTTAGAATTGTACCCTTTAGTTTATATTGCCTCTCCTCGTTCTTCCTACTGAAATGTATCACTTCACACTTTTCTGCAGTGAATTTCATCTCCCATGTGTCTGCCAATTCCACCAGCCTATGTCCTCTTGAAGTCTATCACTATCCTCCTCACTGGAGTACTGTGTACAGTTCTGGTCACCCTATTATAGAAAGGATATTATTAAACTAGAAAGAGTGCAGAAAAGATTTACTAGGATGCTACCGGGACTTGATGGTTTGACTTACAGGGAGAGGTTAGACAGACTGGGACTTTATTCCCTGGAGAGTAGGAGGTTAAGGGGTGATCTTATAGAAGTCTATAAAATAATGAGGGGCATAGATAAGGTCGATAGTCAAAATCTTTTCCCAAAGGTAGGGGAGTCTATAACGAGGGGGCACAGATTTAAGGTGAGAGGGGAGAGATACAAAAGGATCCAGAGGGGCAATTTTTTCACTCAAAGGGTGGTGAGTGTCTGGAACGAGCTGCCAGAGGCAGTAGTAGAGGCGGGTACAATTTTGTCTTTTAAAAAGCATTTGGACAGTTACATGGGGAAGATGGGTATCGAGGGATATGGGCCAAGTGCAGGCAATTGGGACTAGCTTAGTGGTACAAACTGGGCGACATGGACATGTTGGGCCGAAGGGCCTGTTTCCATGTTGTAACTTCTATGATTCTATGATTCTATGTTCACTACCCTTCCAAGTTTTGTGTCATCTGCAAGTTTTGAAATTGTGCCCTGTACACCCAAGTCCAAGTCGTTAATATATATCAAAAAAAGCAATGGTCCTAGTACCGACCCCTGGGTAACACCACTGTACACCTCCCTCCAGTCTGAAAAACAACTGTTCACCACTACTCACTGCTTCCTATTACTTAGCCAATTTTGTATCCATGCTGCCACTGCCCTCTTTATTCCATGGGCTTCAACTTTGATGACAAGCCTATTATGCAGCACTTTATCAAACGCCTTTTGGAAGTCCACAACCGCATTGCCCTCATCGACCCTCTCTGTTACCTCATCAAAAAACTCAATCAAGTTGTTTAAACACGATTTGCCTTTAACAAATCTGTGCTGGCTTTCCTTTATTTATCCACACTTGTCCAAGTGACTATTAATTCTGTCCTGGATTATCGTTTCTATAAGTTTTCCCACCACTGAGGTTAAACTGACTGGCCTGTAGTTGCTGGGTTTATCCTTACACACTTTTTTGAACAAGGGTGTAACATTGGCAATTCTCCAGTCCTCTGGCACCACCCCTGTATCTACAGATAATTGGAAGATTATGGCCAGTACCTTCACAATTTCCACTCTTGTTTCCCTCAGCAACCTGGGATGCATCCCATCCAGACCGGGTGACTTATCTACTTTAAGTACAGCTAGCCTTTCTAGTACGTCCTCTTTATCAATTTTTAGCCCATCCAGTATCTCAACTATCTTTTCACTTACTGTGATTTTGGCAGCATCTTCTTCCTTGATAAAGACAGATGCAAAGTATTCATTTAGTACCTCAGCCATGCCCTCTGCCTCCCATGTGTAGATCTCCTTTTTGGTCCCTAATCAGTTCCACTCCTCCTCTTACTACCCGTTTACTGTTTACATGCCTGTAGAAGAGTTTTGTATTCCCTTTTATGTTAGCTGCCAGTCTATTCTCATACCCTGTCTTTGCCCCTCTTATTTCCTTTTTCACTTCCCCTCTGAACTTTCTATATTCAGCCTGGTTCTCATTTGTATTATCAACCTGACATCTGTCATACACCCCTTTTTTCTGCTTCATCTTACTCTCTACCTCTTTTGTTATCCAGGGAGCTCTGGTTTTGGTTGTCCTACCTTTCTCCCTTGTGGGAATGAATCTAGGCTGTACCGGAACCATCTCCTCTTTAAAGGCCGCCCATTGTTCATTTACATCTTTACCTGCCAATCTTTGATCCCACTTTACCCAGGCCAGATCCGTTCTCATCCCATTGAAATTGGTCCTCCTCCAATTGAGTATGTTTACTTTAAAGTGGTTCTTGTCCTTATCCATAGCTAATCTAAACCTTATGATACTATGATCGCTGTTCCCTAAATGTTCTCCTGGAATGACCGTACAATTGCTGATGTCACGTCCGAGGCTGTACCGGCTGCCTGGGCCCTGCCTCGTTCTGGCTCGGTAAGAATTATTTGAACAGTTGCGTAACATGGCTGTTGAGCGGCGCTGAGAGACAGTTCCCACATCTGTTCCTATTCCTGCCATGCTCCTGCTTCTAGGCACTCCTTCAGCATGTCCTACGATGTGCATGGGAGGAGACTGCAGGACTGCAGTGAGGTCACTGAAGCCCTGAGTCAAGCTACCCTCCAACCCATTACCCAAACCAGTGAATTCAGACAAAGTGGACTGATGGACATTGGAGTCCAGGGTTTCTGCGTCATCAATTAGAATATTCCTGAGAGAGCCAACAGCTGTTAATGGGGGCTCTACTGCAGATGGCTGTGGAGTTGCCATGTGCTCCACAGTGGGCTGTAGTTCTGAGAAGCAAAGACCACTGCACAGATGTGCCTAGTGGATTCCTCCACACAAGCCATCATATGCTGCAGGGTGCTTCTCATCCACTCAAGTGGCTCCATGAATTGACAGTGCTCAGAAAGCTAATATTCTTTTGTGTGCAGGCCCCAGATGGCATCAATTCCAGAACTCAGCATCTGAAGGTGGATGAGAGCTCGCTCTCCGGGCCAGAACTTTCTTGCTCCTCTGCTGCCACGTCTAGTTGTTCCTCCTTACTTGTGCTCTAAGATTCACTTGGTGCTCCTTCCTCAAAGTCTAAATCTGTTTTTCTTGGAGTGGATGTACCTTTGCTGATGCCTACTGCAGGTGGAGTGAGTGATGCTGTGTCCTATATGTTTGTACGGTTATATTTCTGTGGGGTTGTGCTGCTGGTTCCTTGCGAATATGTTTAGAAATAGAAGTGGAACAGGTATTGCAGCAGAATGAGCAAGACAGGAAATCATTTTCACTTTTGGCAGGGGTAGAAAACTAATAGTAGTAGATTGGCCACCCATTTTACACCCACCCGATATTCCTTTCCATTGAAGTCAATGGAAAATCAGGCAGGTGTATAATGGACATTCGATCTGCTACTGCCAGTTTTCTGCCCCTGCCAAAAGTAAAAATTACCCCCATGTTCTTTGTAACAAATGTGACTTATTAATACATGGTATGACACGATGCTGGGATGAATGCTGAGTTAATTAATAATTTAGTGCCGTGATGTGTGAAAGATTATGGGCAGGCAAAATAAGTATCAATGATGGTAGTAGCCTGCAGGTGCACGATACTGTCCTGCATGACCGGTGACAAATTGTCTCCACATAGTCCAGGACCATTTCTTCAAGCTGAGTTAGGGCAGGTCACCTTCATTTACTCTCATCTTTCATTTGTTATGAGCTTCTTTTGCCTTAAATCAAAAATAATTTACCCTTTTCATGTGCTGTGGTACCCAACCCTCAGGTGCTGCAATCCCATCCTTCACTGACTGAAGATCGGAGGAACCCATGAACACACACAATTTTGTTTTTTTTTGCATGAGATGTTGGGGGGATCTTTCAACTTCCGTGGGGGTATAATACTCACGGTATCATATCAACTGCCCATTATACACCCCACCTATTATACACCCCTGCCTGTTATACACCCCTGACCATTATACACCCCACCTATTATACACCCCTGCCCGTTATACACCCCACCTATTATATGCCCCTGCCCATTATACACCCCTGCCCATTATACACCCCTGCCCGTTATACACCCCACCTATTATATGCCCCTGCCCATTATACACCCCTGCCCATTATACACCCCTGCCCGTTATATACCCCTGCCCATTATATACCCCAGCCCATTATACACCCCTGAAGGTTATACGCCCCTGCCCATTATACACCCCTGCCCATTATACACCCCTGCCCATTATATACCCCTGACCGTTATACACCCCTGACCGTTATACACCCCTGAAGGTTATACACCCCTGCCCATTATATACCCCTGCCCATTATACACCCCTGAAAGTTATACACCCCTGCCCATTATACGCCCCTGCCCATTATACACCCCTGACCATTATACACCCCTGCCCATTATACACCCCTGAAGGTTATACACCCCTGCCCATTATACACCCCTGAAGGTTATACACCCCTGCCCATTATACACCCCTGCCCATTATACACCCCTGAAGGTTATACACCTCTGCCCATTATATACCCCTGCCCATTATACACCCCTGAAGGTTATACACCCCTGCCATTATACACCCCTGCCCATTATACACCCCTGCCCATTATACACCCCTGACCATTATACACCCCTGCCCATTATATACCCCTGCCCATTATACACCCCTGAAGGTTATACACCCCTGCCCATTATACACCCCTGAAGGTTATACACCCCTGCCCATTATATACCCCTGCCCATTATACACCCCTGAAGGTTATACACCCCTGCCCATTATACACCCCTGCCCATCATACACCCCTGCCCATTATACACCCCTGCCCATTATACACCCCTGCCCATCATACACCCCTGCCCATTATACACCCCTGCCCATTATACACCCCTGACCGTTTTACACCCCTGCCCATTATACGCCCCTGCCCATTATACACCCCTGCCCATTATACACCCCTGCCCATCATACACCCCTGCCCATTATACACCCCTGCCCATTATACACCCCTGACCGTTTTACACCCCTGCCCATTATACACCCCTGCCCATTATACACCCCTGCCCATTATACACATGCCCGATTTTCTTTTCCATCCGATATCACCAGTTTTCCGCCGCCACTGACGTAAAAAATTACCTCCATTCTATTGAGTTCAGTGTCACGGGTCACTCCTGCAGGCGGACCTCATATCCCATACGATCCAGAGTGCACCCTTTTCTGCTCAATATCTAATTAAATAATAACATGATCCCGGGATTGTAATAGAGAACCCTTATCCCTTATACTGACTATTGAAGTATGATGTGAGCTGCTTGGTGAATTCTCCTCTCTTTACAGAAGGCCGAATGAAATAGCACTTTACCAAGACAAAGCTTCAAACTTTATTTATTTTACATAAAATACATGAATGAATAGCATACAGGTTATCTAGTGAGCACAATCAATTCTCATACTATAGTCAGTAACAAAAATAAAACACAATTTACTATCACTCTAAGCATGAGGTCACTTCTCTAACTAAGCTTTTCAAATGTAAACAATTTTACAACACCAAGTTATAGTCCAGCAATTTTATTTTAAATTCACAAGCTTTCGGAGGCTTCCCCCTTCGTCAGGTGAACGATGTGGTTTCCATTTAAAATAAAATTGCTGGACTATAACTTGGTGTTGTAAAATTGTTTACAATTGTCAACCCCAGTCCATCACCGGCATCTCCACATCAAGCTTTTCAAAGCAAAGCTGGCTCAAACTTTTAAAGCACAGATAACTTCTTCCTGCTTCACAGATCACCCTGTGCCAAAAGGAGGGAGAGAGCACAAAAGAGAGAGAGAGAGAGATTGAGAGTCCCCCTTCAATTCTGAGAGATGGGTAGCTGAGTCCAGCAAGCTGTCAATCAAAGTTACCAGCCTGAGGTGGCCACCCACTTATTGATGGTTGAGTAGGTGCTCCGACACATCTGCCTGAGCTCCCCTCTGTGCAAATGGAATGGAATAACACCTGGCACATCACAAGCCACAAGGAGACAACTTCTCACAATGGTACAATTTGAGATTGTACACAATGATCTGCCCACTGAACAGCCAATTAATGTTTAAAATGACCATTGCCAACCTGGCTCCAGGCTGCCAGCTTATTGTTGAGAAAAATGCTGAATCTAGCATTCCAGAAATATTATAAGTTTAATAAATCAACTCAAGCAACACAGGCACAATCCATTTTGCCAGAACTGTTATAAATCAGTTCAATGTAATATTTGTATGAACAAACACAAGGTAATATTTATTTATTTTTATCTCATCACTTTTCTTCCCTTCTGCCAAAGGTGCTGGCTCATGCTGGGGTCAAGGTTCATTTGGCCCATTGGTAGTTTGCTCAATGGACATTCCATACAATTGAGCCCAGACGGAGAGCGTTTGTCGGCTCTTTAACCCAGGAGGACATGACAGCCGAGTACTATCCAGCCTTCAACTCACGTGCACACATATACATTTTCCAGCAATTCACTGGATAACAATCAGGAGCAGGAACCTGGGCTGATTTTTTCTGATCCTAACCCAAAGGCACTGAGCCCAAATGTCTTCTGTTGCCCAGCTGAGGTCAGCAAACTCAGCACAAATCTGGGATCAAATCTGGAAGCTTCTGTTCTGTCCAAACTGAGCAGTGTTTACTGAGCATTCAAGGGAGCTCCCAAAATAATTATGCCTTATTTCCTAAATGACTTTATCTTCCTATTGACATTGCAGCTGATTTTCTAATGAAATGACTGTCAGTATTCCTTAATTGTAGATGAAATAAAGTTCTTTAACAGCAACAACAACTTTCATTTATATAGCGCCTTTAACATAGAAACCTAGAAAATAGGAGCAAGAGTCGGCCCTTCGGCCCTTCGGGCCTGCTCCGCCATTCAAAATGATCATGGCTGATCGTCTAACTCAGTACCCTGTTCCCGCTTTTTCCCCCTATTTCTTGATCCCTTTAGCATTAAGAAATATATCTATCTCCTTCTTGAATACATCTAATGACTTGGCTTCCACTGCCTTCTGTGGTAGAGAATTCCACAGGTTCACCATCCTCTGAGTGAAGAAATTTCTCCTCATCTCGGTTCTAAATGGCATACCCCGTATCCTGAGACTGTGACCCCTGGTTCTCGACTCCCCAGCCACGTAGAAAAACATCCCAAGGTGCTTCACAGGAGGGATATCCAACAAAATTTGACACTGAGCCACAAAAGGAGATATTCGGACAGGTGACTTGGTCAATGAGTTAGGTTTTAAGGTGCGTCTTAAAGGAGGAGGAGAGGCAGCGAGGCGGAGAGGTTTAAGGAGGGAATTCCAAAGCTTAATAGATACGGTATTTAAATCTGACCCCCCGTAGGGCACTGTGAACTTTTATCTGAAGCACTCCAGCATTGAGCTTAGAAAGAAAAAAAGAAACTTGGATTTACAGTGCACCTTTCACTACCTCAAAGCGCTTTACATTGAATGAAGTATTTTGAAGTGTAGTCACTGTTGTAATGTAGGAAACCCGGCAACCAATTTGCACACAGCAAGGTCCCACAAACAGCAATGTGATAATGACCAGATAATCTGTTTTAGTGATGTTGGTTGAGGGATAAATATTGGCCAGGACACCAGGGAGAACACCCCGCTCTTCTTCAAATATGATGTGGAGATGCCGGTGATGGACTGGGGTTGACAATTGTAAACAATTTTACAACACCAAGTTATAGTCCAACGATTTTATTTGAAATTTACAAGTTTTCGGAGGCTTCCTCCTTCCTCAGGTAAATGTCAGGAACTCCTCGAAGCCTATGCATTTATAAATTACAGAACAATACATGGTGATTACAGATAGTCTTTGCAACTGCCCGTTGCCAAGGCAATCACCGTGTTCAGACAGAGAGGTGTTACCTACAGGGGCTCTGTAGGTAACACCTCTCTGTCTGAACACGGTGATTGCCTTGGCAACGGGCAGTTGCAAAGACTATCTGTAATCACCATGTATTGTTCTGTGATTTATAAATGCATAGGCTTCGAGGAGTTCCTGACATTTACCTGAGGAAGGAGGAAGCCTCCGAAAGCTTGTAAATTTCAAATAAAATCATTGGACTATAACTTGGTGTTGTAAAATTGTTTACAATTCTTCGAATATGCCATAGGATCTTTTATGTCCACCTGAGAGGCAGATGGGGCCTCAGTTTAACTGCTCATTTGAAAGACAGCATCTCTGAAAGTGTAGCACTCCCTCAATACTGCACTGGAGTGTCAGCCTACATTTTGTGCTCAAGTCTCTGGAGTGAGTCTCGAACTCATGACCTTCTGACTCAGAGGCAAGAGTGCCACCACTGAGCCACAGCTGACACCTTAGTGAAGTGGGAACACATATGAGGAATTTGGACACACTCCTATATTCCCAATACAGGCTCCTAGTGTGTAAAGCTCTACATCGGGAGCACTGAAGTCAAAATTCACCCAGGAAGAGTTTTATGAAACCTCTGTCATGATGCAGGTAAATCTTATCTATGGACATGGACTTCTTAATCCTCAAAACAGCAGTCATCACAATGGGACCCTCTCCTCTGGCTGTTTGTTTTGAAAATAAAACTGCCAGTAACTTGCAAATGACATCAGTATCACGTTTGAAGCAGTTATTCGATATATGTGCTAGCCAGGGTGTTAATGTCAGTGTTAATTGGGGGCATGAGGAAGGAATCTGAAAACATGTTTTATTACACCCAACTGGGATTTCTGCAATACACTTTAGTGCTTATGTTACAGCTTCAGTTACTCTTACTCACTTTACTGCTTATCTTCATTGATACTTTATTGGGCTGCTATGTTGCATGTCTCCACTCAGCGAGAAGCAGCTTTTGTGTCATTGATGAAGGGGGAGCAGGATAATCACTGTTTAACTTCACCAAATTTGAATTGATTCAGATTACTGCCATGGTGTAAGTCTAATTGGAGTAAATAGTCTCATGCTGCTTCAAGTTTGCACCATCAGTGAAACTTTTTTTAGGCGGTCCAATTAATTGTCTTAAAGTTTAAAGATTACAATTTCACTGACAGAATGTGTACTGAAAGCTTTGCTTTCCCTCATTAGAGAAAAAAGTGCAGGTGGGTAATATACCTCCGCACTGACTGACTTCTCAACTCCAAAAATATTATCAGTATCAAACCGAGTTTCACAGTTTACTTTTTCAATGTGATTGTTTTATTCATTTATGATTTAAATGCTTAACCAGATTGGTTCTAATCTGAATCAGGTTGGGCCAAACATTCATTGGCTGACTTAAGCTGTTTGCATCGCTAGTGGTTGTGAGGTGGGGTGAGGTTGGGTGAGGTGGGCTGTAGTGGGTGGGGTGAGGTTGGGTGAGGTGGGCTGTAGTGGGTGGGGTGAGGTTGGGTGAGGTGGGCTGTAGTGGGTGGGGTGAGGTTGGGTGAGGTGGGCTGTAGTGGGTGGGGTGAGGTTGGGTGAGGTGGGCTGTAGTGGGTGGGGTGAGGTTGGGTGAGGTGGGCTGTAGTGGGTGGGGTGAGGTTGGGTGAGGTGGGCTGTAGTGGGTGGGGTGAGGTTGGGTGAGGTGGGCTGTAGTGGGTGGGGTGAGGTGGGCTGTAGTGGGTGGGGTGAGGTTGGGTGAGGTGGGCTGTAGTGGGTGAAGTGAGGTTGGGTGAGGTGGGCTGTAGTGGGTGGGGTGAGGTTGGGTGAGGTGGGCTGAGCTGAACGGAGATACCAGGGAGAATTTTAACTCCTGGATGGGAAAGCAGCCTCGCGAGCGACAAGCCCGTCTGGGAGTGGCAGTGGGAGGCCCAGCCAATTTTAACAGAGGGGCCTCATTATTATGCCACTAATGACTTCCCGACCAAAATGACCAGGAAGTTGGCAGGAAGCGGCTGCCCGGTCATTAAAATCGAGCAGCTTGGAGGCTGCTGGCCAGGTCCCGGATAAATGTGGGGATGGGGGGAGGGCGGTCAGCGGTTTGGGAAGGGGAGAGTCCAGGGCAGGGGAGGCTTTTACTTTCCTTGTGGGGCCCGGAGAAACCACAGCCCCTTCTCTTCCCCCCACCCCCCACCCCCCCACCAGACCAACGTTAAAATGGCAGTCATCGGGACCCAATCTGCATATTTAAAGAAGGACCTCACCTCCTTCAGGTGTCTTCGTGCCTACAATTGCAAACTTCAGTCGGCTAATTCGAGGCGTGAGGCCAGGCGGGTAAGTCTCCTGCTCCATTTTAACTGTCCCCACACCTGGTTTTCGGGGGTGGGGAGAGTTAAAATTCCCCCCATACAGTTTGAAGTTTAGGGATCCCAATCTTAAATTGTGAGGCACTGTACCTTTCAGAACTTGAGGGAAATAAATATGGAAAAGAAGCTGAAGTAGAAATTTAAATCTGGTTTTCGTGACCAAAAGGAAAGTTGAATCAATTTATTGGTGCCGTAGTTGATGGCTCATTTTCTTCATTATCTCAGAACTTTCCTCCCTCCCATTCTATTCCCTGGGCAACACCAGTATCTAAAATCACACTGCCAAAATGCACCAAGAATATTGTGATTTGTGTGCTCCAAAACATCAAACGGAATCACGTTTAAAGTGCTGGGAGTACAACGGCTGCTGTTGTTGTTACTGTTGCTATTGTAGATGCGTCATAAGAACAGGACAATATCATAAGGGGAATCGCTTCCTGTCAAAGGAGGTACGATTATAGTAACATCTGTAAGTGGTCTCTATATACTTCCTTTTACAGAATTTGTTTAAGGACGTTTAGAAGATGTCAGCTGTATTGTCAGAATAAATAGAATTCAGCTTATAGCAGCATTAGCACCTGTAGGTTGGTCATGTGTTCAGAGTTAGTGCAAATAGTGTCTAAAATTTAGAATGATAGAATATTACAGCACAGAAGGAGGCCATTCAGTCCATCATGCTTGTGCTGGCTCTTCCAAAGAGCTATCCAATTAGTCCCAATTCTCCGCTCTTTCCTCATAGCCCTGCAAATGTTTCCTTTTTACGCTTTAAATCACTAGTACTTTACATTACTAGTGCTTATAACATAGCCCAAGGCTGACTTGTGACCCATCTGCCTTCACCTGTCTTCCTCATCAGTCTTGCTACTCAGCACAGCTCTGGGTCTCCATTCAAAGCCAACCTGTGAGAAGCTGCTAGGGCTGTTCCATCTCCATTCACTCTGCAGTGAAAAAAAGCAAGGCAGTGCTTTAGGAAGACAGTCTAGACTGGATTTTCCTACTCCTGCTGGAGGAGAGTCAGTTGGGACTTCAGCCCACCGCCCCGACCCCACTGGACCAAAGCCTTCAAAAGGTGAGCAATGTGACTTTTATAGCTGGAGGAATGGCCACTAGTAGGTTTTCTTCCTAAAATTAATGAACTAGCGGACTTTCCACCATTGCCCAGGGTTTACCACCACCCCTGTGCCGGTGGTCCCTGGGCTCTGCGGTAGCAGCATTGCAAGTCATGGAAATCAGGTGGGTTTTTGTTCCCAACATTCCCAACCTGTCATTTCCATGAGATGGGGCAGCTTACCATCTTCCTGATTGGGCAGGAGGAGGGAAATCTAGATCCAGGTGAGAATGCGGCGGTAGGCCTCCCCGCCCAATTTTCCGAGACTTTCCACCGCTATACCGTCAACATTCATAGTACAATTCCAAAGGCTACTGAGTACATCTCCATTATTGAAATCAGGACCCTACTCTGTGAGGAATTATAGGCACAGATTTATGTCTCATCTCTCTGCAGTACAGCAGGTTTCAGCCTTCCTGAGAGTGGCCCTCAAACAAGCCATTACTTAAGGTTAATACCTTTCACAAAAGAATAGTAACTCACACTATCTTGAATCATATGCTACTTGTATTGATGGAAGCATTGCAGTTTAAACTATGACAGTGCAGTCTTACAACAATGTCCAGTGTCCCTCTAGCTGTTGATGATATATAAAGTTCCTACATTCCTACAACTCAGAGACAATACTAATAAATCCTTGACTGGACTTTTCTAACTAGCAGCTGAACTACATGCCTCATTCCTGAAGTTACAGTTCTGTTTAGGACTTACAATCCAGCAGCATCAACAGGTAGTGCTTGTCTCTGGGTAAAGGTGCCCATGCATGCTGGGAATGGAACTTCATACAGCTATTCAGAAACTGTTTGAAATGGCCCGTGGTGCACAATACTTATCTCTGCACTGCCTCACCTGAAGGCCTGCTCTTTCATTAAACACTAACACAAGCATACTTGCTGACCTTTCATCTGAATGCTTATTAATCATTTTGCACACAAACGTGGGGATGTATCTCCTGGGGGTACACTGATGACTTCATCCCCATTGGATTACTCATAATCTGCTGCAGTCCTAGAACAGATGGCTGCTGTTGATTTGTTTATTGGCTGACGTGATGATTTGCTGAAGAGGTTTCGCCATCTGGGGCAAAAAATTATAAGAACTTAAACAGTTCCACTGTCTAATCATCCTGTAAGACTCCTGTTTTATCTCAGTGATTCAGTGTATAAAACCATCACTGATATTGTGAAACCTGGACTCAGTTACACCTGATCAGTGGATATTTCTCCTAAAGTGGTTAGAAATTTAAAAGTCCAAATCTATTTCATGTATTTTTTCTTAATGAGAAACCTATGTGAAGAACCAAGACCCATAGACCAGGACTGCACACCACCAGGGTTGAAAAGCGTAGGAGAGAAGACAAATCGCTGGGTCAAAATTCTGGAACTCCCTTCCTAACAGCACTGTGGGAGAACCGTCACCACACGGACTGCAGCAGTTCAAGAAGACGGCTCACCACCACCTTCTCGAGGGCAATTAGGGATGGGCAATAAATGCCGGCCTCGGCAGCGACGCCCACATCCCATGAACGAATAAAAAAAAATCAGGAAGTAGTCGATAGGTGATCGCAGGCTCAGCGTTTAAAAACCAATGAATTGCAGGAGGAAGGGAAGGTCCAAGGAGATAACGGTTTGCAAGGCCTGGGAAAGGACATGTGTTGTGGATGTACTGGTGTGTGCACGTGTGTGCGTGTGTGTCTGCGTGCGTGTCTGCGTGCATAGTGTCTTTTGTATAAGGTATTCCTCCCATGCATAATTCCCATTTGTGCACTTCCTTCTCTGCCTTCACAACTCTGCATCAAGTTTAACAGGATACAGGATACAGTTATAATACTAACAAAAGCTGATTACTTGAAGCATAAGGGAAGTAGGTTGTTCAGTCAATTTACGGAATAAGTTACATGCTGTGCTGCCAACCATTCATGGATACAAAACGCTGATCATAGCTTTACCATCACACTTTAGGGGTGATTCCACAATCTGGTCATTAAAATAATGGATGAAGAATCAATGGCTGCCTGTTGTTGTTTTCCCGAGATGTGCTCCCTGTAAGTACCACCATCCATTGGGAGTGCCGAATCATCCTTATTGTTTAAGATATCACAAGGCAGATAGACCTGTTTACACAAGCACATATGTGGCGATAGGAACATAGGAACATGAGTAGGCCATTCAACCCCTCGAGCCTGTTCCGTCATTCAATTAGATCATGGCTGATCTGTATCTTATCTCCATCCACCCGCCTTGGTTCCATAACTCTTAAAACTCTTGCCTAACAAAAATCTATCAATCTCAGTTTTGAAATTTTCAATTGACCTAGCCTTAACAACTTTTTGGGGGGTATAGTTAGAGATTTGTACTACCCTTTGAGCGAAGAAGTGCTTTCTGACATTTTCCTTGAACAGCCTAGCTCTAATTTTAAGGTTATGCCCACTTGTTCTGGACTCTTCCACCAGACGAAATAGTTTCTCTCTATCTACCCTATCAAGTCCTTTAATCGTCTTAAACACCTCAACTAGATTACCCTTTAATCTTCCATACTCAAGGGAATACAAGCCTAGTATATGCAACCTGTGCTCATAATTTAACCCTTTTAGCCCTGGTATTAGTCTCCTAAATCTGCACCCCCTCTGAGGCCAATAGATCCTTCTAGAGGTCCGGTATCCAGAACTAAATGCAGTACTCCAGATGGGGTCTAACCAAAGCTCTCTACAACTGTAACTTCCACCCCTTTGTATTTTAGCCTTTTGAGATAAAAACTCACCCTTCTCACTCTCAAACCTGATATCATATTCTATCATATCATGGTTCCTGTTAGCTAGGTGTTCCCTTACCATTAGATTATTGACTAATTCAGGCTCATTACTCTTTACTAAATCTTAGATGGCCTGTTCTCTTGTTGGTTCTTGTCAGCATGTAAACAGTAAATGGGTAGTAAGAGGAGGGGTGGGGCCGATTAGGGACCATAAAGGAGATCTATTCATGGAGGTAGAGGGGATGGCCGAGATACTAAATGAGTACTTTGCATCTGTCTTTACCAAGGAAGAAGATGTTGCCAGAGTCTCAGTAAAGGAAGATATAGTTGAGATACTGGATGGGCTAAAAATTGATAAAGAAGAGGTACTTGAAAGGCCAGCTGTACTTAAAGTAGATAAGTCACCTGGTCCAGATGGGATGCATCGTAGGTTGCTGAGGGAAGTAAGGATGGAAATTGTGGAGGTACTGGCCATAATCTTCCAAACATTAGTAGATACGGGGGTGGTGCCAGAGGACTGGAGAATTGCAAATGTTACACCCTTGTTCAAAAAAGGGTGTAAAGATAAATCCAGCAACTATAGGCCAGTCAGTTTAACCTCAGTGGTGAGGAAACTTTTAGAAACAATAATCCGGGACAAAATTAACAGTCACCTGGACGAGGGTGGATTGATTAGGGAAAGCCAGCACGGATTTGTTAAAGGCAAATCACGTTTAACCATCCTGATAGAGTTTTTTGATGAGGTAACAGAGAGGGTTGATGAGGGCAATGCAGTTGAAGTGGTGTATATGGACTTCAAAAGGCGTTTGATAAAATGTTGCGCGGTAGGCTTATCATCAAGATTGCGGCCCATGGAATAAAGGGGGCAATAGCAACATGGATACAGAATTGGCTAAGGGACAGGAAACAGAGAGTAGTGGTGAACAGTTGTTTTTTGGACTGGAGGGAGGTGTACAGTGGTGTTCCCCAGGGGTCATGCTGGGACCACTGCTTTTCTTGATAAATATTAATGACTTGGACTTGGGTATTCAGGGCACAATTTCAAAACTTGCAGATGACACAAAACTTGGAAGGGTAGTAAACAGTAAGAAGGATTTCAAGAGGACTTCAAGACTTCAAGAGGATATAGACAGGCTGGTGGCATGGGCGGACACGTGGCAGATGAAATTTAATGCAGAAAAATGTGAAGTGATACATTTCGGTAGGAAGAACGAGGAGAGGCAATACAAACTAGAGGGCATAACTCTAAAAGGGGTACAGGAACAGAGAGATTTGTGGGTATATGTACACAAATCGTTGAAGGTGACAGGGCAGGTTGAGAAAGCGGTTAAAAAAGCATACGGGATCCTGGGCTTTATAAATAGAGGCACAGAGTTCAAAAGTATGGAAGTCATGATGAAACTTTATAAAACATTGGTTCAGCCACAACTGGAGTATTGTGTCCAGCTCTGGGCACCGCACTTTATAAAAGATGTGAAGGCCTTAGAGAGGGTGCAGAAGAGATTTACTAGAATGATTCCAGGGATGAGGGACTTTGGTTACATGGATAGACTGGAGAAGCTGGGGTTGTTCTCCTTGGAACAGAAAAGGATACGAGGAGATTTGATAGAGGTATTCAAAATCATGAAGGGTCTGGACAGTGTAGATAGAGAGCAACTGTTCCCATTGGCAGAAGGGTCAAGAACCAGAGGACATAGATTTAAGGTGATTGGCAAAAGAACCAAAGGTGACATGAAGAAAAACATTTTTACACAGCGAGTGGTTAGGATCTGGAATGCACTGCCCGAGGGAGTGGTGGAGGCAGAATCAATCATGGCCTTCAAAGGGGAACTGGATTAGTACTTGAAAGGAAAAAATTTGCAGGGATACGGGGACTAGCTGGATTGCTCTTGCGTAGAGCCGGCGTGGACTCGATGGGCCGAATGGCCTCCTTCCATGCTGTAACCTTTTTATGATTCTATGGAGAACTTATTGTTCCAGAGAATTGTCCTGAATACACTCAAGAAATTCATTGCCTTTTGGATTCGAGCTGTTCTGTTTGTCTTAGTCTATGTGAAAATTAAAGTCTTCCATTATAACGACACTGTTTTTGCAACAAGCTTCTCTGATTTCCAAATTTTTATGAATCCCGTTACTTTATCATTGCTATCTAAGGTCTATAAACAACTCTCACCAATTCTAATCTTACATTCACACATAATCTTCAACCTTTCTCAAGGCAGAGGAGATATTCCTCATTACAGAGTATAATACACGGTATGAAGTCTCAAAAGCAGGAATATCGGGGTTCATTTTAACCGCCCCATGACGGGCAGGAGAGTGTCGGGGGGGGGGATTAAATCAGCAAATATGCAAAACCCGACCCCAATCCTCCGCGAACATACCTATTTCCGTTTTAATTGCGGCGAGTTTGGGGGCGTCTGAGTAGACCGCTCTGGAGAGACGGATATGTTAATGAGCCTCTGTTCCTGAGATTTTGGCATCCATTTGAATTTAACGGTTGCAGAACAGGTTTCCAAGGGCTCGGGAAACCCAGCAGCTAAAGGAAGGCGGGAGATGCCAACCCCAGCAGGTTAAGTGCTTTTGCAGCACTGCTTGTGGGCCAGGAGGTTCAGGAGTGTTTCCCATCGGCCCCTGAAGCAAATTTTCTGCCGCGATCTGCCAATCCCACTCCCTCGCCCCCCCAATATCCCGTGATCTCTGCTGGTCCCCCGCCCGATTGTTGGTCTGACCACCCCCCCCCCCCACCCCCCACCAACCTGCGATCTCTCCCAGCCCCCCTTCCCTCCCAATTGCCGGTCTGATTCCCCCTCCCCACACCAACCCGCGATGTTTCCAGGTTGTTGTGGCCTTCTAACGCAGGTTTTCCCGCCTGGCAGCCTTCAATCTGACTGGCTGCCTGGTGGGAAAAGGAGTAAAAAATGATAATGAGGTCCTGCCGTTAAATTTGCCTTCCCAGCATTTGCTGGTTTCCCCTCCGCAAACACATGCCCCCGCTCCTTCCCGGCAAATAT
Source organism: Heptranchias perlo (assembly GCF_035084215.1). Classification (NCBI taxonomy): domain Eukaryota; kingdom Metazoa; phylum Chordata; class Chondrichthyes; order Hexanchiformes; family Hexanchidae; genus Heptranchias; species Heptranchias perlo. Next base: position 82,463,394 of record NC_090325.1, read on the forward strand.
AGGGGCCACCCTGTCTGGCTATTCCCTTAAGATAAAACTTCAATATCCTGTTCATACCCGTTAATACGTGGTTGTGTATGACACCACATTAAAGGGTAGATTTCACAAATTCACGCTCCCAGCATGGAGCTTCACGTGCTGGAATGCATGTCAGATATTTGGCCACAGAGAATCCTGCAGGGTTCATTGACCTCTGCACCAAATTTCTGATATCTGTATAAGTAGGCAAATCACTGCCTTTACTCAATGTGCAACACAACTTAAGTATTCTACTCATACGTATTTCAATATGATGTAGAACTATGGTCACCACAGTATGGCCTAAGACCTAAAAATATGGGCTCGGGCCTCTGAAACCTGACAGGAATCTTAGTCTTGTCTAGTAATTGACATCTAAGTGAAAAAGAGAAAGAGAGAGTATGAGAAAGAGTGTGCAAGAGTTAAAGAGTTTGGTGGTAGCGGAAAACAGGCGATAGCAAATCGGCAACCTATTTTACAACCTGCCTCATATTCTTTATCACTGACAGCAATGGAAAAGAAAATCTGGTGGAGTATAAAATGGGCCAGCAATTTGTTATTGCCCATTTTACGTCACCGCTAAAGATCAATTTCACCCCCAAAGAGTACAAATTAGACTGACACGTACAAATTGTTATGCGTTAGCCCATTTTTCAAGCGTAAATCTGATGCAAAGCATACCAATTTACCAGTGGGACAGCCTGCGTTATAATCTGTGCAGTCATTGGTCCTAATGCCAAAATCATGGGCCCATTTTTTTAGGCATCTTGGGCATACGCCTAAAGCAGATGTTAGGCCCCTTAAATATGTAAATTAGGGGCCTTACGCCTGTTAAAGGACCCCATTCACAAATTGGTCACCTCATGAGCGGGGCAGAAGTCAGGCCTGCCTCGCACAGGATTCTTCAGCGGCCCCATGGCCAACAGCTGAAGGCAAGTTTTTGACAACATTTTCCTACAGAGCCAGCAGGAGCAGGCATGCTCCTTCGACACCACAGGAATCACGATTGCTCCCCCCGCCCCCCCTCCCAGGACTTACCTGAGAGTTGCTGCCAGTGTGGCAGGTGGCCCAAAATTGGTATCTCCCATGCAGCAAGCTGTGGAAGTGTGACCAAGCTGTGGAAATTGTTCCTCGGGTCTTAATCGGGGTGACCAATTTCTATCGATCGTCGGGCCTCTTGCTTCGTGCTGCCTCCGCAGCGCCGAGCCTGGGCCCATAAACTCCTGAGGATCCTCCACCCCCATCCAGTCTTCCTATCAAAATATCTCAAAAGGCTACTGCAATGATTTGATCTTTTGGCTGTTGGATTTTCAAAATGTTCCATCACTGTGGTAATCTTTCCTGAGAGTGAACAATTTCCCTTCAGATGACAGAAAGAAGCCTGTTAGTACCCACCCCTAAATACATCATTGTTACACAATAGCAAACCTTTTTAGTTGCTTAATGAGATTTTTCTGAGCGCGCATTATAATATTCACCTTTTAAGTTCTGATGTTACTAAACATTAAGATAAACAGTTAATTTCGCAACCTTTCAAGTTTGCCTGGGTACTGCCCAGAATAAAAAAATATGTTGGATGACAATATTCAGTAGAGTTTTCATTATGATACACACCCTTCTGTATTGCTATAAAATTAATACTTTTAATAAAACATTTGTGGAAAAATTAGAGAATCACTTTGTAAGGCTTCATTGCTTCATTATCACAGTATAACTGAGTATTGTGCCAAGAATAACTTCACATGTATTTTGCATAACTGATTAATGGCAAAAGAAAAATCATATCTCTCTTAAATAAAGCCTGACAAACTTCTTTTCCTGTTATCCACAGGGAAAGATCGGATGCAGAGTCAGCAGATCTGCCATTCAGGCCAGATATCCTCTAAATAAAATAGTAGGTAAAGATCAAGGGTGATATTAATGAGAATAATAATGCAAAGGTTTTTTTAAAATCGTGGCTATTGTCTTGTTTATCTGAAACCCACTTCTGTTTCTGTGACTCTGAGCTACTGGAGTTCACCTTTTATGTGAAAAATTATCACCTTGAGTTTATTTGCCTAAAGATCCCTTCCAGAACAAATATTTCTGTTGCCTGCTGAATGTGGCACCCTTGTTTATTGAAGCAACTCCAAGGATCCCCTTTCTTCAGGAAAACATGCTCAGTGTATAAACTACTTCTTGCACTATTTATATAAAGACAGAGCGTGAAGTCCAACATTCAGCATATGCAAGTGTCTAATTCATTGGGGACAAAGGTCAGTGTTGTCAGAAGACTTGGTGAATAAAACCAAACTTTGTTCTACACGCTAAATTCATGCACTTGTTCAATTGTGTCACCAACTTTGATGGAATATTAAGCAAGTCTCATTAAGAAAATGTAAGCTATACTCTTCCTTGGAATTACTCAGTTTTGTTAACAAAGTGAAATATTCATTTTTAATTTATAAAGAGAATTGTCCACAAAAAATTACACTACATCCATAAGTTAAAGGTTATTGTTCTTTATAATTAGTTCAGATTTATTTTTGTGTTGTGTTTTGTGCTTTCCCCCAGTTTTCTTTCTTCTTCTGTAGTTAATACCTCACACCCATGGTACTGTCTTCAACTTGGAGGGTAGAGTGATCAAGCCCACAGACACCTGCTTGGTTGACCTCCAGGGATGTGCATAATCCTCTAACCACTTTCCCTCTGTACCTCAGATAACTCATCCAAGACTCATGAAACTCGACCCCAGGTGAAGCTTGAGCATAAATGTCAACAGAAAACTCAAATTCAGGAACAAGAAAAGAAAACAGTCCATTTACAATTTGTCCTATCTCACCATGTGCAATTTGTCCAATCTCACAAGGTACAATTTGTCCTATCTCACCATGTACAATTTGTCCAATCTCACTAGGTACAATTTGTCCTATCTCATCATGTACAATTTGTCCTATCTCACCATGTGCAATTTGTCCAATCTCACCATTTACAATTTGTCCAATCTCACCATGTACAATTTGTCCTATCTCATCATGTACAATTTGTCCTATCTCATCATGTATAATTTGTCCAATCTCACCATTTACAATTTGTCCAATCTCACCATGTACAATTTGTCCTGTCTCACCATGTACAATTTGTCCAATCTCACCATGTACAATTTGTCCTATCTCACCATGTACAATTTGTCCAATCTCACTAGGTACAATTTGTCCTGTCTCACCATGTACAATTTGTCCTATCTCATCATGTATAATTTGTCCAATCTCACCATGTACAATTTGTCCAATCTCACTAGGTACAATTTGTCCTATCCCATCATGTACAATTTGTCCTATCTCACCATGTGCAATTTGTCCAATCTCACCATGTACAATTTGTCCTGTCTCACCATGTACAATTTGTCCAATCTCACTAGGTACAATTTGTCCTGTCTCACCATGTACAATTTGTCCAATCTCATCATGTATAATTTGTCCTATCTCACCATGTACAATTTGTCCTGTCTCACCATGTACAATTTGTCCAATCTCACTAGGTACAATTTGTCCTGTCTCACCATGTACAATTTGTCCTGTCTCACCATGTACAATTTGTCCTGTCTCACCATGTACAATTTGTCCTATCTCACCATGTACAATGAGTGGCTCTTTGACTTAATTGTAACATTCCCACCTCCATGTCATAAGGTGTAGGGTTCGAACCCCAGTCCAGACAGTTCCAGCAAGTAGAGACCAGACCTCCGGCTCTGAATTCTGTGTTGACATCCAGTGGGGTATTTGTGTACGGTGAATGTGGGTACCCCCCCCTTCATTGTATGGGTAGTGGGAGTCCATAAAATTCTCCCACACATTGAACTAACTATCTTACCAGCTGGTATGAAGATGGTTATGGCCATGGAAGGAGGGTTCACGTCATGGCTTGACAGACTGTTAATCAGCCTGTGAATCCATCCACTACTTCACACTATTCTCCAAGGGAAGTGTGCGAAGATACAACAACAACTTGCATTTATATTAGGCCTTTAACGTAGTAAAATGTCCCAAGGCACTTCACAGGAGAGTTATCAAAAAGAAATTTGACACTGAGCCACGTAAGGAAATATTAGGACAGGTAACCAAACCTTGATCAAAGAGGTAGGTTCTAAGGAGCGTCTTACAGGTGGAGAGGTTTACAGAGGGAATTCCAGAGCTTAGGGCCTAGTCAGCTGAAGGCACAGCTGCCAATGGTGGAGCAATTAAAATCGGGAATGCACAAGAGGCCAGAGTTGGAGGAGCGCAGAGATCTCGGAGGGTTGTAGGGCTGGCGGAGGTTACAGAGATGGGGAGGGGCGAGGCCATGGAGGGATTTGAACAAAGGGGTGAGCATTTTAAAATCCGGCGTTGCTAGACCGGGAGCCAGTGTAAGTCAGTGAGCACAGGGGTGATGGGTGAACGGGACTTGGTGCGAGTTAGGATACAGGCAACAGAGTTTTGAATGAGCTCAAAGCTTATGGAGGGTGGAAGATGGGAGGCCAGCCAGAAGAGCATTGGAATTGTCAAGTCTGGAGTTAACAAAGGCATGGATGAGTGTTTCAGCAGCAGATGAGTTGAGGCTGGGGCGGAAATGGGCAACTTTACGGAGGTGGAAGTAGGCGGCCCTGGTGATGGAGCGGATATGTGGTTGGAATCTCACTTCTGGGTCAATTAGGACACCAAGGTTGCGAATGGTCTGGTTCAGCCTCAGACATTGGCCAGAGAGGGTGATGGAGTCAGGGGCTAGGGAATGGAGTTTGTGGCGGGGACCAAAGACAATGGCTTCAATCTTCCCAATATTTAGTTGGAGAATATTTCTGCTCATCCAGTACTGGCTATCAGACAAGCAGCCTGACAAATGAGAAAGAATGGAGGGGTCGAGAGAGATAGTGATGAGGTAGAGCTGGGTATTGTCAGCGTAAATGTGGAATTTTCGGATGATGTCACCAAAGGGCAGCATGTAGATGAGAAAGAGGAGGGGGCCAAGGATAGATCCTCGGGGGCTCCAGAAGTGACAGTGTGGGAGTGAAAAGAGATGCCAAATACAGGTGATTCTCTGGCTACAACTGGATAGATAAGAATGGAACTAGCCAGGGCAGTCCCACCCAGCTGGATGATGGAGGAAAGATGTTGGAGGAGGATGATGTAGTCAACTGTGTACGAAGCCAACAATGTTGTTGGTCTGGGACAGGAAATATAACGGTGCTCCTGGGCATGGACAGGCACAGCACACTTCGAGTGCACTGCTCCTGTACCGTGCCAGGGCAGTGTGGGCAACAGGAAAATCATATTGGCCTATTAGCCGTTTCAAATGGGTCCACAATATCTAGAACAGTTGAATTGTCCAGATTCTTTAGAGTAGCAATTGTAACCTTAATACAAGTGCACTTTTGGTCATCTTTAAAATCTGACGTGATGGTTGCTGCATATTTCAAATATGCCATTGACTGTCCATTACAATCATACGAACAAAGGAAGTGCTAGACAAAAAAAGACCAAAGTCCATCTAATTTGCCTTCTACCATCCTAGTATTCGCATGATACAACGATAATGGAGTTGTTGACTAATCATGGCAATTAACCTCTATCAATTAGTCTACAACAGACCCAGAAATGAGGTGAGGAAAACCCCAGTGGTGGAAAGCTTTAGGAACCATCGGTCCAAAGTCACCTGTTCCTCCCAAGTCTGCTACACTTCCCATATGACATGTCTCAAATTACTCATACTGTATTTCAAAATATTATTTTCTGAAAGAAATCTATATCATTTGCATTTGGATGAATCAATACTATCTGCTTCGACCTATATTTTTACTTCCAAACAAGAAATCTATGACATAGGGCTTTAACTTATTATTAAAATATGCCAGAAGTAGAACTTGATTTTAGCAGATGGAAGAAGCTACATTACACATAGCAGGTGCATTTAAGATTTGCCAATTTGTAAATGGGTGCTTTGGTGTGAGTTCCATCACAAATTCAAACGACTGGGCTTACATCCATGTGGGGACCAATACCTACTCAATGACCCAAACAAGAGATTTATGTAGGTTCAAATAAAAATGTAAACTGTGAGAATTCCTGCATTTGGTGCACACATCGAGCCAATGGTTGTAATTAAGACCAGCCTGCACTGAAAGCCTGTAATTAGCACCGGGATTAGTACGTGTTGCACACAGTCTTCAAATTGAACTCCTGCACACCACTTTACACCTGATTGTATATCTACAGCTGGAAAGGAGAATCAGAAACATGGTACTTCTGTTTTCCACACTTCATCTTGCCCATTATTTTACCAGTAATCAATGTTTGTAATAGGGGTCCCTCTGCAGGTTGTCTATCGTTGGAAATGTAACTTGGTCTGAAATGCAGTTTAACTGGCTGCAACTCAAGGCAGGCAGCTGTTGCATGACCTCCATTTTTTATTTATTTTTATTTCACAATGATTAGATCCCATCATTGTTACTAAGACTCATCAAGTCTCAGTTGTGGAAGTTACATTGTTAATCCCTTACAGCAGATGCTTATATCAACCATTTATTTTCTAGGATACAGTCACACATGCAGTCTGAGTTTATTTCGTTCAACACCCACACTGAAAGCATTGTGTTAATTTGGTATTTCCAGCACTCATTCCTTCCAGATGGACAATGTTGAAAGTTTAACTGTGCCTCTTGAGTAATTTTATGATGTTCGTTTGACAGCAAAATACTTTAGGTTCTCAAGTTAGAACACAATTTGCGGTTCATTTGCTCACATAGATCACATGCTCTGGATTTATGGTATCCTGTGAGTTTAGTGTTGAGAACTATTTGTTCATAACCACGCAAGTATAATTCAGCTTAGAATGTCTAATATTTGTCTTTTCCTAAAGCTGAGTTTCACAGGTAATATGAGTGTACGGCACAGAAACAGGCCATTCGGCCCAACGGGTCTATGACAGTGTTTATGCTCCACATGAGCCTCTTGCCACCTTACTTCATCTCACCCTGTCAACATATCCTTCTATTCATTTCTCCCTCATGTATTATTGAGCTGCCCCTTAAATGCATCAACCACTTCATGTGGTAGCACATTCCACATTCTCATTACTCTCTGACTAAAGAAGTTTCTCCTGAATTTCTTATTAGATTTTTTTAGTGACTATCTTATATTTATGGCCCCTAGTTGTTGACTCCCCCACAAGTGGAAATATCCTCTCTACATCTACCCTATCAAACCCCTTCATAATTTTAAAGACCTCTATCAGGTCACCTCTCAGTCTTCTCTTTTCTAGAGAAAAGAGCCCCAGCCTGTTCAATCTTTCCTGATTATTGTGCCCTCTCAGTTCTGGTATCATCCTTGTAAATCTAAAGTCAGTAAGTAAATCTATAAGTTTTATAAGTCAGAAAACAGGCTAAAAAATGCCCAGAAATTAACCAGCAGTCTAAAAGGACAAACCAGCAGCTAATCTGTATGTAATGGATGAGCCCTTTAAATTTCTTGTTAGGGCCACAAGTTGCTGAGCACATTTATCATGGAGTGAGTCAGTCACTGGGGCAGACCAATATCACAAAAGGGTCCTACAACAAGAGTAGGAAATTTATTTAAATAATTTAATTATCGTTTTACATAGATCCGGCGCGTGCCCTGGATGCCTACAGAGCAGCCTGATCCAATATGGCAGGCAGTGCACCTTCGAATCGGAATGAATGTGCAAGGGCCGCTTGCCATATTGGACTTAGGTGCCTGTTTTGAGCCTGATAAACAGTGACGGTGCCAACGAATTTCTGGGCCATTCAGCGCTTACACAATTAATCAGTTTGCTTGCATTGCCATTGAAAATGGGATGCCCCTAAGACTAGTGTAGTGGCTCAGTGGGTAGATGCACTATGTAGCATGTAAAGTGCTCATGGACATTGGGGTAAGGGCAGGAACAGTCTCCCATGATATAATAGCCTACTAACATTCTGGACTCGTATCTAAAGAGGGGTCACTTGAGTGGCGTTTTCAGCTGCGCGTGGAACCATACCCCAGCATGATTCACACCTTTTTCACAGGAAGAGAGAATGTTGGAAAAAAATATGGTCAATGAAAGGCACTAGTGACTAGAGCATATATGTTCAGGCACTATGCAGCAATAATAGTTGATTTTGTCTATTGCAAAGCTTGCAAGAATACGCAAATAATAAAATCCACATAAATGTCAAAATAGCATATTAATACTATGCAAAAATATTAAGTTTAATAAAATATTTGAATATATATTTAATATTACCATGATTTCCGCTTGAATACATCATTGAAAATTGATAGACGCGGGGTTTACAGTCCATTCCCGTGTGTAAATATATACTGGGGGAAGTTGTGATCTGTGTTAAGCCAGCATAAGAGAATCGAAGGTATCCAGACAATAGGCAAGTAGAAGCCTTTGGGGATTCTAGTGCCCAGTGGATGAGCGTGTCACTGTGTCAGAGCAGGAACTGTGCATGGGTGGGGAGGGAAGCAATTCTTTTCTATAGTACCTCAGAGTCTCACAGTCAGTCACTGAAGAGATACATAGCTTTTTTTTTAAAGTCTCCATATTTTTAAGAATTGTCCCTGCCTGTCTCAGTCTAAAAATAACACCTTTTAACTTGAGTATTTCCTTCATTTCTGAGAGCCTCGCAAAACATCTAGTGTTTTGCTGGCTCTCCCACCAGCACAGTACAGTCTTCTGAGGCACCAGCAGGTTTGGTCGTACTAGTATGGCCTTATTTTTTTTAATTATTATTGAGAAACCAAGGAAAAGGGCAAAGGTCAATGATGCAGATTAACACCAAAGCTGAAGAGAATGGGACAGATGACTAAGTAAATCAAAAAGTTTTGGTCAGTTGATGCCAAGCTTGGTCTTTAAAAGCATGTGCAGATAGGAAAAGGGAAATATTATGAGTCGTGATTTAACATGCTATAGATACAGGAAGGAGGGACAAAGCGCAGAAAGTCATATTTGGAGTTTTAGAAGAATCATAGAATGGTTACAGCATGGAAGGAGGCCATTCAGCCCATCAAGTCTGCGCTGGCTCTATGCAAGAGCAATCCAGCTAGTCCCACTCCCCCACTCTTTCCCCGTAGCCCTGTAAATTTTTTCTGTTCAAGTACTTATCCAGTTCCCTTTTGAAGGTCATGATTGAATCTGCCTCCACCCCCCCCCGGGGCAGTGCATTCCAGATCCTAACCACTCGCATGTGTGAAAAAGATTTTCCTCATGTCAACTTTGGTTCTTTTGCCAATCAACTTAAATCTATATCCTCTGGTCCTTGACCCTTCCACCAATAGGAACAGTTTCTCTCTATCTACACCCTTCATGATTTTGAATACCTCTATCAAATTTTCTTTTTTTTTTCATGGGATGTGGGCATCACTGGCAAGGCTGGCATTTATTGCCCATCCCTAATTGCCCTTGAGAAGGTGGTGGTGAGCCACCTTCTTGAACTGCTGCAGTCCATGTGGTGAAGGTTCTCCCACTGTGCCAGCACCTAGTGGTCCAATGCCAGGGGGGTCCATCTGGTTTTATTCTTATTATGACTTTTCATAGTGAGATTTTACAACTGAGTGGCTTGCTAGGCCATTTAAGAATCAACCACATTGCTGTGGGTCTGGAGTCACATTTAGGCTAGACTGGCAGGTTTCCTTCCCTGAAGGACATTAATGAACCAGATGGGTTTTTACAACAATCCAATAGTTTCATGGTGACTATTACTGATACTAGTATTTTAATTCCAGGTTTTATTTAATTAATTGAATTTAAATTTGCCAGCTGCCATGGTGGGATTTGAACTCATAATGCTGGATTTTTAGTCCAGGCCTCTGGATTACTAATCCAGTAACATAACCACTATGCTACCGTACCCCAGTTAAATCAAATCTCCTCACAACCTTCTCTGTTCCAAGGAGAACAACCCCAGCTTCTCCAGTCTATCCACGTAACTAAAGTCCCTCATCCCTGGAATCATTCTAGTAAATCTCTTCTGCGCCCTTTCTAAGGCCTTCACATCTTTCCTGAAGTGCGATGCCCAGAACTGGACACAATACTCCAGTTGTGGCCGAACCAGTGTTTTATAAAGGTACATCATGACTTCAATACTTTTGTAATCTATGCCTCTATTTATAAAGCCCAGGATCCTGTATGCTTTTTTAACCACTTTCTCAACCTGCCCTGCCACCTTCAACGATTTGCGCATATATACCCCCAGATCACTCTGTTCCTGTACCCCTTTTACAGTTGTGCCCTCTAGTTTATATTGTCTCTCCTCGTTCTTCCTACCGAACTGTATCATTTCGCATTTTTCTGCGTTAAATTTCATCTGCCACGTGTCCGCCTATGCCACCAGCCTGTCTATATCCTCTTGAAGTCTATCACTATCCTCCTCACTGTTTACTACCCTTCCAAGTTTTGTGTCATCTGAAAATTTTGAAATTGTGCCCTGTACACCCAAGTCCAAGTCATTAATATATATCAAGAAAAGCAGTGGTCCCAGCACTGACCCCTGAGGAACAACACTGTATACCTCCCTCCAGTCTGAAAAACACCATTCACTACTTCTCTCTGTTTCCTGTCCCTTAGCCAATTCTGTATCCATGTTGCTACTGCCCCCTTTATAACATGGGCTGCAATCTTGATGATAAGCCTATTGTGCGGCACTTTATCAATCACTTTGGAGGAACAAGAGAGGAAAGTTCAGAGCAGAATTGCTAATTGTGGTATTGATAATAGAGTGAGACAGGAAAGGAGGCTTTAAGAGAGAAATTGGAGTAAAGGGCAAATTTTATCAATTTGTGTTACTGGTGCAAAATTCTATCCACTGGTAATGCATCTCTGGAATTCTTTATGTGGTGAGAATGTGGAACTTGCTGCCACGTGGAGTTGTTGAAGCAGATGCATTTAAGGGGAGGCTTGATGCATACATGAGAATGAAGTGAAAGACGGGTAAGAGGGCAAGGTGGGACAAGATAATTAGAATCGGGGAGACTCGTGTGGCATATAATCCAGGCATAGAGCAGTTGGGCCGAATGGCCTGTTTCTGTGCTGTAGATTCCATATATGTAATTCTATATATGTAGGTGCAGAGGTCAGCAGACCTGGTCTTTTTAGAGGGAAAATTTTCCTGAATTGTGGCTCCACTGGGAAAACTCAGTGCTGAGAGCGTAAATTCATCAAATTAATTCTCAGAGATCAGAATCACCTCTCCAATAACAATGCATATGTCATTGCTGAAACTTGTAGAACACATGGTGCTGGTCAAATGGTTTGCATGAATGATGAGTCAAATTTAGTATGCAAGGCAATCAGAAAAGAGTTGTGTTGACCAAATAACATTGAGCCTAAACCAGAATCCATAAGAAAAAACTTATATATGAGATTGAGTCTAACCCAAGGAACCTTTGTGTGTTCACTTCCACATCAACAGAAGGAGAATTAGCAACTAGAAAGTCCCTTCAGCTTTATAACTCTGCTGCCCCTTTGACCTTGGAAGACCAAAGTGTGATTGACAGATGGATCTCATACACAATTGACTAAAGCTAACAAATTAAAGTGGTGGTTTCCTGGAGCTCATAGAAAATGCTAAATGCAGATCCATTGATACCTGGTTCCAAGCACCTTTACCGTAATTGATTATTTTCAGGACAACGCAAGCAGCACATTCCCTGCATAGTACCTTCTTTATACATCCTTGCAATTTAAAATCATTAGCTTATCCAAACATTTTGTTCCTTCATAGGGTTTTTATGTTGCATTTCAGCCAGGGATCAATGGAGTCCCTCAAGGATCTCTCCTGGATCCTTTCCTCTTGATCATCTATACACTACACCTCAGTGATATCATCCACAGGCATGGGATCAGCTCCCAGTATGCTGATGATACCCACTTCTACCTCTCCATCACCTCCAATGAGCCTCCAACCACCTCTGTGCTGTCAGACTTCCTTTCATGGGTGAGTCAAAGTTTTTTCTTACACTGAATATCAGAAAGACAGAAGCCATCGATTTCAGCCTCCACCATAAACCCATTCCCTTCCATTAACTCTATTTCCCTCTCCAAGCTGAACCAAACTGTGCAAAACCCTGGCATTTTGTTCAACCCAGAGCTGAGCTTCAAATTCCACATCTTGTTCATCATCAAAACTGCTAACTTCCACCTCCACTTCACCCACTTCCAACTCTACCTCAACTTCCCCACCTATAGATTCAATGGCCTCAAAAATCCATGGCATGATGATGACATACACTCATCATAGTTTAGGTGATCTAGCAGACTTTCCAACTCACCATCATCTCAAGGATAACATCCACATTTATGAACAATCACCCAGATTTTTCAGTATACATATACATTACTTAATTTACTGGTATATTTTGTGCCAAACACAATGGGCCGGATTTTGCTGCAAAATAATGATGAGGCTAGTGGCGCTTACCATTATTTATTGAACAGCAGCGAGCCTACATACGCCGTTAAACATGGAAATCGGGAAGTTGCTGACCGAGATGCATCGTCCCTCCGTACGCTGTGTGAAAATGGCATCTCGCCGTCTGGCTCTACATTCAAATGAATTGAACAGCGTGAAGTTCCTGCACTGACATCATAGATACAGACTAAACTCACCACAAAAAGTTAGGGCTTGTCTATTCCAGTGTAAGTACATTTTTAATGGTGTGGTAAGTCTTAATTACTGCCAAGCAAACTCTCTGGCACTGAAAATTAACTTTAACAAGTGCAGAGTCTCATTACTTCAGGTTTTAATTATAGTTAGAGATTTTTTTTAAAATTCTTACTTTTTCTTTCCGTCTCTTTTATCTCTCTCTCTTTATTTCCCTCTCTTTATTTCATTTTCTGTACCTGATTTGATATTGAATTCACTTTTCTAACTTACATTTCCTGGTTCAGACTCCACGCTGCTCATTAACAATTCTTCAATCTGATTGGTTAAGGAGACACACAGTTGCTTGCCCTACTCACACAGGTCCCAGATGCCCTGTGGAGGGCGCCACACCGAATAGATCTCTAACTTGCCGTGCAAAGCCCCATAGACAGTTTATGGGCAAGTGCAAGTCTAACGATCGTCTGGCACCGTTCATTCGCCACTCACAGCAAAATCCAGCCCAATAAATTAAAAATATGTAATAGCCCAAAGTTCTGGGGCCTAAAGTATCACCTGAATCTCCATTAAATTTGGCAACACTTGGCGCCTGCAGTGCTCAACTGAGTCTTCACCCTCATGACATTTTTCTTGGTTTGGAAAGTCCACTCTGGTGATTGAATGTGCATCTGTTATTTTTGACAGTATCATGGGGATGGAATACATCTGTATTTCCTGACCTTGTTGGAAGACTCTGAAGTTGGATGAATATTTTGGAGGTTTGCTTGATTACCTTTAGGTATCAGGGTGTATTTATGCAGAACTGTTTCCCCTGGAGATTAATTGGATAGGTCTGATTGTACAATGGAACAAATGGCTTTTTTAATGCTAATGTTCTCAAACCCCAAGTATTGGCTGGTTATGAATCTTTTTGGATTTAACAAACTCAGTCACACATCGACATTCCAACTCTCCTACCAACTATAGCATTTCCAAAACCTTTCACATTTCATTGTCTCTCAATTTTTTTTAGAAATTTTGTTGAAAATTTCCAGGGCTGTGATATCACCAGATTTACAAGTCATCCAAACGAAGAGTCTATGGATCAAAGGTGAGTAAATGGAGTTGAAGTACACCAGCCATGATCTAATAGAATTGCGGAACAGGGGCTGAATGGCCAGCTCCTGTTCCTATGTTCCTATGTTATCATACAGCAAACTACTGAGCCATTTCTCCAACAATACCCAGAGAAGCTGTGTTTGCACTCGACAAGCTCCCAAGCCTGTTGTAGTCATCATTTCAAATTTGTAGGCAATAGCTTTTCTCCCTACATTAGGCTCCACCCTACCAATATATGATCTACTAACTCATCACTCAGCAGCCACTTACCTTGTATAATATTGATTTTATATATTTTCACCCCTAACCTGACTTTTCTTTTTCCTTTGTCATGGATGAGTTGATGCCCACATTCCATTGATGAGTTATACAGTCTGGGTTATGGATGTCTCTTAACACATTGTCAGTACCAGTTATAACTGGCTGACAGGAAATGGAATGTGATTGGTCCTGCCAACTTTTCCATCCCTTAAAATGGAGCATTCAGAGGTCAAGCCTGAGATTGAGATTTTGGCCTAGAAATTCGATGGTGCTGTGTCTGTTTTACAGGCATAAAACGGGGGCCTAAGGGTCCAGTGTGGCGGGTAGCGTGGGCGTCCTCATTCCGCACTGGAAGTGCACCATCCACCATGTTGGTTAGCGCTGTTCAACAGGTGTCCAGGGATTGTGCTTGAAACTGCGTAAAGCCCATTGTACATGCAAATTGGAGGCCTAACATCTGTTTCAGGCCCCTTTGCCAAATTCGTCTGCAAATGACCACAGCATGTGTCGTGCATGCTGCGGTCAGTTTCCTTAGGTGGTCAGCAGCCAAAATAGTGGTCCTTAAAGGGACTTCTGAAGGCTGCCACCCAAAAGGTAAGCAGCAGTGCTCCTCCCGGCTTCTGATTAAAATTGCAGCCTGCCACTTGCCCCTCTCCCAACTGCCCCCACCTCCTCTCCTAAGGCCCTCGGCCAGCATCTGAGGTGGCCGATCTTACTGCTCCCATGCAGCCAGCAAGCTGCCACTGGGGCCACAATGCCGCCTGCAGTCTATCCTAATGATGCCGGGGGACCAATTTGCCGTGGTCCTTCTGCCGACTTCATTAAGTGCATGTGCTGCACTGGGATCACATCCCGAATCAGGCCTGATCCCATTTCTAGGCATTTGGCTTTCTATCTGTGAGATTAACAAAAGCAACTTGCATTTATATAGTGCCTTTAATGTAGAAACGCCCAAGGTCATCACTTTCCTTCTAACTATGTAAATAGGCATCCTTTTTGCCTGTAGCACCTCATTGCCTCTTATTACAACTGGTCACCAGACAGTGTGGGAACCAAATTCATCCTTCAAACTTGCTTACCCACATTTTACATGGGATATCCTGTATCCTCTAGAATGCAACATGTGATCTGCACTTGCTTATCCTGACTGGACTTCATGAAGACCTAAAAAATCAATTTAAAAATAACTTTTGCTGTTCTACTGTAACTGGAGAATGGCTAAATATAGAGCAGCTGAGAATGGTGTCGTTTTGTAGAAACGGGCCTGACATTGGAAAACCTCAAGAGTGAGCCGTGCTGTTGTTTTCCTGTTTAAGTTCCTATTCACCTGCTTCATGTAACGTCTCATTCATGTAAATATATTTTTATCCTGTGTATCTATGGATAATTGCCATATTTTTACAATGAGTTATCCATTCTACCAGAATTTTACAAATCATGGCCTCGCACACGGAAAGATAAATATTCAGGTCAAGCTGGACTGGAGGAGGAGTAACTGGGCCAAGATGGGAGTGGCAAGCAGGCAAATCGGATGGAGAGAGAGAGGATGGGAAGCGAGAGTGGAGAGAGAGGAAGAGAAAGAGAGAGAGAGAGGGAGAAGGTTGGGAGAAGAGGAGGGAATGTGGAGCAGGAACGAGAACAATGGGGAGGGTGATAGGAACAGGGAGGGATGAGGGACAGGGCAGGAGATGGAGAAGAAGGGAAAGAGGTTGCGGGGATGTGGATGGGGGAATGGGGGTGGGAGAGAGAGTGGGGGGACGAGGAGGTGGATGGGGAAAGGCGAAGCATAGGGAAGGGGGATTGGGAGGTGGACAGAGAGGACAGGGAGGGAATGATAGAAGGGAGAAGATTAGGGATGAGGTGGAGGACGTTTGGACCATGGGTAGTGAGGGGTAGAACAGTTTCTCAGGGCCCATTTCAGTGAAGGAAGGGGTCAGTGGGCCAGGGGCTATTTCACTGCTCAGTGCAGGGGACGGGGGAGGGAGGATGTAGCGTGGACCTGGATCAATTCACCGCCCTGCTCAGTGAGGACGGGGCATGGGCTGAAACACTGCTCATGGGAGAGGAGGCCAAAAAGCTGGGTCAGTGGGGGGGATAGCCAGGACTGAAGTGCTGCTCTGTGTTAGGGGGGAGAATTCAGTGACCAAATGCTGCTCGGTATAGAGGGGGGTGTTTGGGAGTGAATTTTGTTTCTCCGGGGTGGGGGGGCGCAAGTGATGGAAGGAATGGAAACAATGGCCAAAGGCTGCTCAATGGAGGGAGGGAGGGAATGGGGCTGGGAGTTCAGCTTAGCAGGAAGGAGGCGTGAGGGGTGCTGCAAGAGTAAGAATCCTGCTACATAGTGGGGGCCAAGCTACTGCTCAGTGGGGGTGGATGGAACCACCCAAAATCCTGCTCATTGGGTGGGGGTTGAAATGGGGGAAGGAAGGTCTGGAGTGTTACTCAGTGTGCATGGTGAAGGGGATCAATGTTCTAAAAGCTGAGTAAGAGCTATTTACTTGCAGTGAGGAAAAGTGGCTGAAATGGGTGGGGGGAAGCCAAGAAGCTGGACAATGAGGAGGGGCAAGACCAAAATGCTGCTTAGTGACGTGGGGGACATTCATGGACAAAAACGCTGCTTAGTGGGGCCATGGGAGGGGGGCAATCACTGCTCAGTGGAGTGGGGCATATGATTCGGTTCAGTGGCCTATCTGCTGCTCAGTGTTAGGGAGGCACAAAATGATTCTCAGTGGAGGGAGGAGGAATTAAAGGCGGACGGAAACTGACAATAGCCATATCAAGGGGAAATAGGGCCACCCAACTGTAATTTCATAAGCTTTTATTCAGAACAGTTGATGAGTCTAACCCAAGTTCACTGTAATTTCACGGTGCTGGCTATGGATGGTATCACAAATTAATTTAATCTAATTTTTACCTAAATTAAGGTAAGTAGGTAGGGTCTTGGTGATGCATGACAGTCGGAAACAGCAGAAAGCAAACTTGTAGGTCTCAATTGGAACATTTTGTGTACAGTTCAAAGTGATACTAAGAAACTATATTGAGATGACTTGAAACAAACACTAGGTAGACCATGAGGAAGAATAAAAATGCATGAAGTTCGTGAATAATTACCTTTAAGATTGTGGGTGTCCCCAGTGACATCAGTCCTGGAGCCACCCTGATTTTTAGCCCAGTCTCCACTTCTCGCTCTCCATCCCTTATGTCTCAGTCCACTTAGTTTCCACTGCACTATCACCAACCCACAGTGTGTGTGCCCAGATTTTGTGGTCTACAAAAGTCCTTACCCCCTCTAACTCCACTTCATGGTATTTTCTGTCCTGCCTCCCATTTATTACTTTTTTTTTAGCTGCGAGAGACAGAGAGAAAAATTAAGACCCAAAACCAAAGATTTGAGGAATCAGTGATCGAGACTCGGGAAAACAGCAGTGTACAACAGGAAAGAGGAATAGACCAATGAGAATCGAACAAGATAAGAGATGAAGAAAAGGAAGGATTTTAACTCACTCTGCCTGGTAGGAATGGAGCATCCTTTAAAATGAACTGTTCTGCCTTACCACCCCATACTGCTGCTAAATGACTATTTCACATCAGTCTCTACTCCTGTAGAGGATGTTTATGTTCCAGAAGGGAGTGGTCTATATTGAATATCATTATTAATGTTAAAATAGATAGTAATGCCATCTTGGATAGATTAGGAAAGCTCAAAATTCATAGGGCTCCAGGTCTGGATAATATCCATCCAAGGGTGATTAAAGAGATGGGACAGATGCTCTCTGAGCCCCTTGCCCATATCTTCAATAGTTCAGTAGAGTCGGGGATAGTTCCCTTGGACTGGAAGCTAGCTCATGTAGTTCCTATTTTCAAAAAAGGGGACAAATCAGAGCCAGGGAACTACAGGCCTATCAGCCTGACATCTATTTTTAGGAAGACTTTAGAAGGGATTATAAGAGATGCCCTATATGATGAGTGGGAAAGGGAAGGGACCATTAGAAATTCACAACATGACTTCCTAAAAAATAGGTCATGCCTAACAAATTTGATAGTTTTTTGAGGGAGTCACAAGGGTAGTGGATGAGGCTAATCTGGTAGACATTGTCTACCTGGACTTTCAGAAAGCCTTTGATAAGGTACCTCACACTAGGTTACTTCACAAGATAGAATCTTGTGGTATCAGTAGGAATTTGAAATGCAGGGTTAAGAATTGGCTCCAATCTCACAGCCATAAAGTTGTAGTTAACGGATGTGGTTCAGCCTGGAGACATGTTACTAGTGGTGTCCCCCAGGGATCGGTCCTAGGCCCCCTACTCTTCACAGTCTTTATCAGTGACCTGGACAGCAGTGTTGGGTAAATAAGTTTGCAGATGACACCAAAATCTGTGCAAGGGTTAAGGTGGTAGAGGAGGTCAATCAAATCTAAAAAGATTTAGATGTGCTAGGGGAGTGGGACATACAATGGCAAATGGTGTTTAATTTAGATAAATGTAGTGTCATGCACATATCATTTGCAGGGAACAATACTGAAAGAGGTTGAGCGACAAAAAGATCTCGGTGTTATTGTGCACAGATCACTGAGGTTCATGACCAATGTAGAGAAACTATAGCTAAAGTTAACAAGATAATGGGTTGTATTAATAGAACCATTCAGTATAAATCAAAGGACACCATTTTGACACTATACAGGTTGCTGGTCAGACTCCATCTACAGTACTGTGCCCAGTTTTGGTCCTCCCACTTGATGGATGATACAGTGGCCTTGGAAAAGGTCCAGAGGAGAGCTACATGAATGATTCCCAGCTTAAAGAACCTCAGCTACTCAGATAGGCTCAAGAACCTTGGTTTATTTACTTGAGAGCAGCATAGACTTAGAGGTGACCTGGTAGAGGTCTATAAAATAATTAAAGGGGTGGATAGCGTCCCTATTGATAGATTATTCCGGTTTAACAGGTTGGGAAGGACCAGGGGACACGAGTTTAAACTATGGAAGATTAGGAATAGACTGGATGTTAAGCTGTTCTTCTTTTCCCAGAGAATTGTGAGCCTCTGGAATGTGTTGCCGGCTGGTGTGGTGGGTGCTGACTCTCTGCCTTCAAGAGGGAGCTGGACCAGTTCTTGACTGGGGCAGAGATCGCATCATGTAGAAGGTAAGTGACTTTATAGATAATACTTGGTCCATGTGATCTCCTGGACTGGTTTCGATTACCTGAGGGGGTCGGAGAGGAATTTTCCAGAGTATTTTTTCCCTTATTGACCCTGGGTTTTTTCTCTGGTTTTTTGCCTTTCCCTGGAGATTACATGGCAGGTGGGATTAGGGGGGTAGGGAAGAAGTGTTTAGTCATAATGGTCTGGCCATCATGGTGTGGGGCAAGCTTGATAGTCCAGCTGGTCTTTTCCTGCCCATCAATTTTGTTTATCGGCTGGGCACCATTTTAACTGCTCACTGCAGTTAGGTGGGTGAGGCACCTGCTATAAGCAGGTCAGAACCTCATGAATTAATGCAAATTGGGATCCAATTACATCTATGGGATCCCAATTGCATTTTAGTCCAGGCTTGAACAGAGAAGCTGTCACAGCTTTCTCGACCAGGTGAAGGCAGATCAGCAGCAGTTGATGCAGGACGAAGAAGCCCTCCAGGCCCCACAAGGAAAGTCACAGCCCACCTTGTCTCGGACTCTTTCCCCTTCCTTCCTGAGAGACCATTCCGAATCCCCCCCCCGGTGACTTGTGTGCTTGCCAACGAGCCTTCCTTTGGTGCCGACCAACAGGGTCTGGCCCCCCGAACGTCCACTCCCGCCCACCAGCCAGTTGTTGCTTTCTGCCTGTTCCGAGCATTTAGATAAGACCTGGGAGTTAAAATACCCTGAGCCTCAAACCTCGGCCTGCGAATGTTTTTTGCGCTCGCCTCACCCCTGCCTGTCCGAAATCAACTGCGCCTGTTTTATATGGATCTAATTTTTCAGAGTGCAGTAGTGGCATAAAAGGAACTGCAGCAGACAGTAACCAACAAGGTAAGTTTTTTCACACAAAGGGTAGTGGAAATCTGGAACTCCCTCTCCAAACGGTTCTAGATGCTGAGTCAATTGAAATTTTCAAGACTGAGATCAATAGATTTTTGTTTTGTCAGGTAAGGGTATCAAAGGATATGGAACAAAGGTGCGTAAATGGAGTTGAGGTACAGATCGGCCATGAGCTGATTGAATGGCAGAACAAGCATGAGGGGCTGAATGGCCTACCCTGCTCCTTCCAATGGACACTAGAATGCCATGAATGTAAACAAAATCCTCTGTGGTACTGGTGCCAGGGCTCGCTGTAATAACATATTGCATTTTAGAAATGTATGCAAACTGCAATTTAGATGAGCATATAGGTGCACTTTCAATCCATTCTTTGTAATGCACAGCATTGCACGTACCAATGACACCAATATTACACTGGCTCAAGTTTCCTTGCCTTTTTACCCAAACAATTTTCTCCTGCATCACTTTCCTTCCTTCCATTCATACTGGAAATGTTTTATTCACACTAAGGGGCAAGGAAGATACGAACTGAGTGGAACTTCATCCTGCTCTGTTTTGAAATTTTATAAAGTCTCCGGTACAAATATACTTTTTTTTTAAATTGCAGTTTAGCTTTCTATGTAGGTAAGGGCCAGTGGAGGGAGCCAAATCCATGATGAAAAACAAGAGTATGAAGATCACAAGGCTTTTCTGTAAAGGATTCCTCACTGTGCATTATGTAATGAGATTCCATCTTCCTGTTTTTTTCTGATAACAAGAAATATTTTTCCACTAAGGATTATTTACACTATAATTTTGCCGATGGTACAAAATGGTTTTGACCTGACGCTGGAACAAAGAGAAATGAGACTGCCTGCCTTATTGTTTGGGAGCCTGTTCTCAGCTTAACACCAGATTTACAATACACAAGCTTAGCACTGGGTATGAAACCTAAACAGATTATCACTGAAGCTAAACTTGTGGAGTGTATCCACTGTAAAAGAAACTAAACCCATTTAAAAGCACAAGTAAGTGTTTTAATATTTTTTGAATAGAATAAGGTACTAATTCTTAGCTGTAATATTCCTTTTTTTACTGAGACATTTATATCAAGTCGCTTTAATAATAAATTCAATTGGCTCGGATGAAAATATGCAAAGTGGTTCTTAAGCAATAGATGGTAGTGCACTAATTAATTGTGGTTTCAAATATCTAACAAAAAGGGGTAAAGTTTTGTCTGGGCCCATTTCCAGGCCCAGACTTGGTGCTGCACAGGAAGCACGTGCCCGAACCAAGAGGCCCGATGGAATCGATGAGAATTGTTCCTCGGGCCTCATCAACATATTTGAGGCAAGCTGTCGGCGCTGGTCACGCCTCCACAGGGAACACACCAATGTTGGGCCATCTGCCTTTCTGGCAGCAGCCCTCAGGTAAGTCCTGGGAGGGGGGTTGAAGTGGACTACGTTGTTAGGAGGGTGGGGCGATCGTGATGCCTGTGGAGTTAGGGGGAGCACTCCTGCTCCTCATGGCTCCACAGGAAGGGTTTCTTAACAAAAATGATAATTATTAAACTTACTTACAATGAGCGGGGCAGGCATCGGGCCTTCTTCAGCGGATGCCGCTGAAGAAGGCCCGATGCCTGCCCCGCTCATTGCTGACTAATTTCACCAAGAAGTCCTTAAACAAGCATTAGGCTCCTAATTAACACATTCAAGGGGCCTAACGCATGTTTTAGGTGACCAACCAGGACATCATGGACTTTCTGCAAATGCTCCAACATCAATTACCTTACAAAATATGAAGGATGTTGAGACAGTGGCAGCGTGGATACAACATTGGCTATGGGACAGAAAGCAGAGAGTAGTGGTGATCAGTTGTTTTTCAGACCGGAGGGAAGTATACAGTGGTGTTCCCCAGGGGTCAGTATTAGGACTACTGCTCTTTTTGATTGGAACATAGGAACAGGAGTAAGTCATTTAGCCCCTTGAGCCCCTCGAGCCTGTTTCGCCATTCAATCAGATCATGGCTGATCTGTGACCTAACTCCATATACCCGCCTTAGCCCCATATCCCTTAATACCTTTGGTTAACAAAAATCTATCAATCTCAGATTTAAAATTAACAATTGAGCCAACATCAACTGCCGTTTGCGGAAGAGAGTTCTGAACTTCTACCACTCTTTGCGTGTAGAAGTGTTTCCTAACTTCATTCCTGAAAGTCCTGGCACTAATTTTTAGGCTACGTCCCCTAGTCCTAGGCCCCCCAACCAGCGGAAATAGTTTCTCTCCATCTACCCTATCAGTTCCCCTTAATATCTTGAAAACTTTGATCAAATCACCCCTTAATCTAAATTCCAGGGAATACAACCCTAATTTGTGTAATATATACTAATGACCTGGACTTGGGTATAGCGGGTATAATTTCAAAGTTGACAGATGACATGAAACTCGGAAGTGTAGTAAACAATGTGGAGAATAATAACAGACTTCAGGAGGACATAGACAGACTGGTGAAATGGGCAGACACATGGCAGGTGAAATTTAACGCAGAGAATTGTGAAGTGATACATTTTGGCAGGAAGAATGAGGAGAGGCAATATAAACTAAATTTTACAATTTTAAAGGTACACAAATCTTTGAAGGAGGCATGACAAGTTGAGAATGCATATGGGATCCTGGGCTTTATTAACAGAGGCATCGAGTACAAAAGCAAGGAAGTTATGCTAAACCTTTATAAAATACTGGTTAGGCCGCAATTGGCGTATTGTGTTCAATTCTGGGCACCACACTTTAGGAAAGATGTCAAGGCCTTAGAGAGGGTGCAGAAGAGATTTACTAGAATGGTACCAGGGATGAGGGACTTCAGTTATGTGGAGAAACTGGAGAAGCTGGGGTTGTTCTCCTTAGAACAGAAAAGGTTAAGAGGAGATTTGATAGAGGTGTTCAAAATCATGAACGGTTTTGATACAGTAAATAAGGAGAAACTGTTTCCAGTGGCAGAAGGGTCGGTAACCAGAGGACACAGATTTAAAGTAATTGGCAAAAGAGCCAGAGGCGACATGAGGAAACATTTTTTTAAGCAGCGAGTTGTAATGATCTGGAATGCACTGCCTGAAAGGGTGGTGGAAGCAGATTCAATAGTAACTTTCAAAAAGGAATTGGATAAATACTTGAAGGGAAAAAATTTACATGGCTATGGGGAAAGAGCAGGGGAATAGGACTAATTGGATAGCTCTTTCTCAGGCACAATGGGCCGAGCGGCCTCCTTCTGTGCTGTACCTACTATGATACTATGAATGATTAATGGAAACACCTAGTGGATAGCAGTGGAAAAACATCACAGCGTAACAATATTCCAAATTTACTCTTTGTGTTGGGTCGGAAATGTTTGTTATCTGCTTTGGTTTCATTTCTGTCATTTTACTGTAGAGTTTAGTTTCATGGGCTACAGTACAAGAATTGCATATGATAGATTCATTCAAGTAGTTCCCAAACATCTTCGGAAGCCAGGTGTTCATCCAAGGACTCCAAACAAGTTTAAGAAGTTCAGTCGTAGATCCTGGGACCAGCAAATTAGTTTGTGGAGAATTGCACTGCATGCTTGGGATCCACCTGCAGAAGAAGGCAGTGATTTACAGGCAGTCATGGAGTTTGATTTTGATATGGTATATGTAACTGTGACCTGATCATATAAAGAAAGAGCAGTAAAGGGGCAGATCTGAAATGTTCTGTTCAGTTCACAGCTACATATACCATGTTTATGTGCCCATTTCCTACTCTCCCTTTATGCTGTAGTCATTCTTATTTTAGACAATTTTACAACACCAAGTTATAGTCCAGCAATTTTATTTTAAATTCACAAGCTTTCGGAGGCTACCTCCTTCCTCAGGTGAACGATGTGAAAATTTTCACATCGTTCACCTGACGAAGGGGGAAGCCTCCGAAAGCTTGTGAATTTAAAATAAAATTGCTGGACTATAACTTGGTGTTGTAAAATTGTTTACAATTGTCAACCCCAGTCCATCACCGGCATCTCCACATCATTCTTATTTTAAGCAGATGCAAAAGTTTTTGACAGCCTTGGGATACATGAATGTGATAAGAATTATACTGATTGAATATGAGCCTCTTCCTCCCATCAACTGTTATGATACTCTAGATACCTTCTCCTAATGCCCTTCGTTCTCCACACTGTTCACTTGGACACGTGACAGAGATATGCAGGGTCGATTTTACAAAACTGCATTCCCCATGGGATGCCTCAGCCATCAGGAACAGGAACTCAGACACGTACTCTGCACAATTGTATGTCTATTATACTATTTATTATAATGGAATACTATGCAAATCACTGATATATCTTTCAGCCTCCTTAATTAATAATTAACCTTCCATATGCATCCAGGAATTCTGTTGGCCTTGGGTGGGATTAATCATTGCAGCAGTGAAGGTTTGATTTGGGGGTATGTGTCCTATAACCAAGGAGAAGAAATAACTTCCCTAATATTAAGGTGTGAACTTTTCCTTGTCAGCAATTGGTCATATTTTAAATCAATAAGTTATTCCAGATAGATAGGTTGCTGGATGGTTTGGCAGTCATTGTAAGTAAGAATGAAGATCAATTGGGAAATGCTGTTTGCATGTTCACATAGAGACATCTTTGCAAGTTTGGGGTTATTTTATCATAAAGAATTAAGGTGACTAAGAAAGTGGGAGCCAAATCCATTCAATCAGCAACTAATCAGTTTCACTGGGAGAAATTTTGATTTTGGGCGACCCTGTAAAACGGGTGATGTCAGTTCAGCCGTCCTTCATCTCTCGATTTTCATTTCCATTGAAGTTAATAGAATGGAAAATCGGGCAGCTGATCCGATATCACCCGTTTTACAGTAACCCAAAATCAAAATTACCCTCACTGGGGGGGAAAAAAAATTCGACAAGGTCTATTATTGGGCATAGGTAGCGTGATCCACTATTACCCCGCTCCCAATGGCCCCTGCGGAGGCAGGACAAGACTTTCATCAGGCCTGAGGACTTACCTGCAAGCAGCGTTGGAAATCAGCGTTGACATGAGGATTCGTTGTAATTCGCACTTTCCACCAGCTGGCAGAGCCCCAATCTCTTAAAGGGACGATAGCTCTTAAAATCTCTTAAAGGTAGCCGGTACCTGTTATTTACCAAAAATAAGAGTCTGCTGTCTGCACGGAGTCTGAACGGAGATCAGACATTGCACATGTAAAACACAGATGTAGGTCCTGTCCATATGTTTACACACTGATGAGTTATGTTAGAACATTAATAAAGGTTGCGCACTACTAAATCCCACATCCTCCAATCTGCATGCCAGACCTCATGAATCTGCCGATCTGAGTTGGTACCAGGCCTGTGAGAGTGCATGCACCAAGGTTATCAGATGATGCTCTAGAGGCCTTGGTGCAAGAGCTGGAAAGAAGGACGGACATCCTATATCAATAGGGTGGGGGGGGGGGCAGGGGTAAGAGGCCCTCCAGACATATGCTCAAAAGGCAGTGAGAGGCAGCGGGGGACAAAATCAATGCCAGGCACACAGCACCACGAACATGGATGCAGTGCAGGAAGAAGCTTTCACACACGTGGTCAAGGTGAGTGAGGTCAACTGTCAAGTGGCATCTCCTACCAACTGCACCACTAGCCGCATCCACTGCTCCACGCACTACACCCCTCAGCACCCACATACCAACAAACTCTTTCCATCAGTACTCAACTCTGCCAACCAGATGCTTCCTCTCACCCTTACACATTACCACTGCTGCAAGCCGCCCATCCACAACTCACAGGCCACACACACTGCCAGCTATTCAACCATGACAGGCACATCACCCATACACATGTCCCACTTTCTTGCAGGAGAAGGTGGCGCATATCAGGAGGCAGCCAGTGGCAGTGGCATTTAGCCCTCGAGCCTGTTTCGCCATTCAATGAGATCATGGTGGACCTGTGACCTAACTCCATGTACCTGTCTCAGCCCCATATCCCTTAATACCCTTGGTTCACAGAAATCTATCAATCTCAGATTTGGAATTCACAATTGAGCTAGCATCAACTGCCGTCTGCAGAAGAGCATTCCAAACTTCTCCCACCCTTTGTGTGTAGAAGCATTTCCTAACTTCACTCCTGCACGTCCTGGCTCTAAATGTTAGGCTATGTCCCCTAGTCCTAGTATTCAAGTATAGGAGACTTCCAAAAACAGGTACAAATGTATCGGCAGCCAGAAGCAATAATCCAGCCACTAACCTGTAAATCCTGCATGGTTCCTTTAAATAGCACTGGTGGGGGGGTCCTCCAGGCACTCTAAGACACGTCCAGATGGTCGTGGTTAAGACTGTGCATTGAGTTGAGCGTTAAGTTCCAAAATGTTGTCTATCACTTTAAATCAGCGTTGCACACTGATTGTATCCATTTTCTCTTTACTTTACATGCTTCCGGCATTCAGTATTTGTGCATGTGCTAATACCTATACCAAGATGGCATCCGGCACACGTCACGCTGGAAATGTACATGCGCAGCCAAGACGCCATCTTGGATGTTCGGCAGGCCGCATAGCACCGAAATAACGGGCGCTATGCTGCCCAATTTCTAGCCCGATCTTTAGAATCGATAGAATTTTCACCAGAACGCATTTAGATTTTTCCTTCAGTAAACACTAGAGGGTGCAAGAATTAAGCAATTGATTGTAAATGACTGCTTTAACATGAGCACCAAAATGTTCTTGTTTTATTTGGATGCTGATTCCCCAGTTATGGAAGCAATATAAACACTGATCATTATCTCAGGTACGCGGTTGAAATGCTACGGTGCAAATAGGGGCATTTAAGGTGAATCCTGAATTCAAAAGGTGATTCTAATTTCCATTCCTGCCTTGATCAACACAAAGATTTATCAATTTTTTACATATCAACAGGTGTCTTAATGTGTACATGCAAAAGCAATTTTTAAAATTATTATTCATTCTCAGGATGTGGATGTTTCTGTCAAGGCCGCCATTTATTGCCCATCCCTTGAGAAGCTGGTGCAGTCTGTGTGATAATGATGCTCCCGCAATGCTCTTAGGTAGGAGGTTTTTATTATTGTTATTCTTTGTAGTGGTTTGATACAAATGAGTGGCTTGCTAGGCCACATCAGAGGGCAGTTAAGGGTCAGACAAGTTGGTGTGGGATTGGAGTCATTTGTAGGCTAGACCGCGTATGGACGGCACTTTCTTTTTCTAAAGGACGTTAGTGAACCAGTTGGGTTTTTACGATAATCCGACAACATCGCGGTCACTTTTATTGATAACAGATTTTTATTTTTAAGTTTTTAAAACTGAATTCAAATTCCCAAACTGCCGCAGTGGAATCTGAACTCATATTCACGGGGTTATTAGTTCAGGCCTCTGGATTATTGTCCAATACCATAACCACTACACTACTTTATTATATCATGATATGGGCTCCACTTCACCTTAATTTCCTGTTTTTGGAATGCCTCCAATATTTAAAAAGTATAATTATGTATTGGTAACCCAACAATTTGAGGATCTAGAAGTGTGTTATGTGCTGTCGTTGATGTATACAAAACCCAAGTAATCCCAGGATCTCAAAATTACTGCCTGTACAGATACTTGAGTTTCAGGTAAGGTTAAGGTTCCTCTCACTGAGGCATTTGTGCACGAACCATGGGTTATGGGATTCCAGAAGTTTGTAGGTTTTAAGAACTGTTTATTAACCATGCAAAGTACCTGAGAGAATTAAAAAACGTAGGAGGATAATTAATAATATTGAAGACATTAATCGCTGTTGCCTTAATAAACTACTGCTTCTGAATTTCTCATTTAAAAATGTTATAATTTGGATGATGATTTTATTTTATGGTCAGCTCTCCTAACTGACATGATAAACTGAATTTTGCTTGTTTGCACAGCAGGGGAATTAGAATTCAAACAAAGTTTAAAGTGAACACAGCTAGGATATGATTGTTAAAGGAATATTAAGAATACTTACAATAAGTTACTTAATTTCTGCCGTTGCCCTCCGTCCCCCCAACAGGCCATTGAAAAATTCACAAAGCTATCATTTATGGTTTGTTCAGAATTACAAGGAGAAAAATATAGGACATATATCAGAATGACCAGCAACATACAAGGAGCTATAGTCACCTTCACAACATATCCTAACTGACTGGTGTTCATGGCACATTAGCCTAGAATGGGCATATGCTTGACCTGAGGTTAGGCAAAGCAGACAAAGCACTCACCTGACCTCCGGTGTACTGAGCCAAGTGTATTTCTGGGGTCAACATCATGATCATAATGTGGGCAAGCTCATGGCCTAGAGAACCCTGTCATTGGAAGCTTGCCTGTTAATGGGTGGGAAATCAGGAAATCTGGTGTTGGTGCAGGATTTTCAGACAGAGAATGGCAAGTTTCTCTGATGGAGCTACTGAAACTCCCTCGCAGGAAGTCAGGCAGATGAGGGCCCCCCTCTGCAGCACTGAGCGCTGCAGGGTCATAAGGGGGGATGGGAGCAGGTGGTGATTAGTGTCAATGGCATTTCGACCATTTCTGAAAGCAGTGCCACAGGGGGTTTAATGACTTTACCAAGGTAGGAGAACGCACCATTACTTTCCAGTAATGTAACTGTAAGCGTATATGGCACTTACAATGATCTTGTCATCACACTGTGTTAAATTACTTTCAGTGTTTACCATGCATATCCATTACACAGCAGGCTACATTTTGCATCCCCAGCTTTCACTTGGAAGTGTTTCTTCACTTCATGCACCCTGTGTAAAGGGGCCACATTAAAAAAATTAAAAAGAAAAGTTCTGATCCACTTCTGAGGTCCAGGCTTTGACCTACTAGTTGCTGGGAAAGTACACCTGGCCCTGCCGGGTGTAACTTCACCTGCCATATGCTGGCTTCCACTGAAGGCCTGGGGCGCAGGAACTGCCAGCATAAGGAGTTCCCTCCCCGACACAGATTCCCCCTACATCAAAGGTCATGCTCTATCCCCCCAACAGGCTTTTGCAAAATTCCTGATGCTGGGTCCCGGCCTAGATGCTGGCTGTTCTGGTGGACTCCCATCAAAGTTATGATGGGAGTATACCGGAATCGCCATGCCTTAGGGGGACAAAATTGCTTGTTCAAGCAAACAAGGCGTTGGTCCCTTGCCTTATATATCTATAGACAGTTAATTGGCCAACATTGTTGGCGTTCTCAGTGGCAGTCTGACATAATTGCGAAGAATAAAAGTTAATGGTGGTTGTGGCCTTCACAACCACTGATAGTACCATGCCTGTGGAGGAATTTGACTTCATGGTTACTCTGGAACATACGACACAGCTCTGTCATGGTGTCCCTTGAAATCTAAACCTCTGCAGGAATCCTCTGATAATTGAAAGATATGTACTGCTCACTATTCCAGGATCATCCTGGAATGCAAAGATAACCCCCGGCTTCTCTTCGCCATTACAAACCATCTTCTTAAACCCCTCTCCCCTGCCCCCTCCACCCTCACCTCCAACGAAAAGTGCGAGGAGCTCATGAACTTCTTTGTCACCAAGATTGAGACCATCCGTTCAGCTGCCTCTGCCACTTCCCTCTCTTCCCCTAGCCCGCCAAGCCAAACTTCCCCTATGGTTCCCCTTTACCTTAGCCCTGAACTTGCATATTTCTCTAGTTTATCTCCTATCTCCCCTCATGCCCTCTCCAAGCTCACCTTGACTATATGACCCACCTCCTGCTCCCTCGACCATATTCCCAACAAACTGCTGACCACCCAACTTCCCTTCCTGATGCCCATATTAGCTGATAGTGTTAACGGTTCCCTCTCATCAGGTACTGTCCCCTCCCCATCAAATCTGCCATCATCATCCCCCTCCTCAACAAACCCATCCTTGACCCCTCTGTCCTTGCAAACCATCGCCCCATCTCCAACCTCCCATTCCTCTGCAAAAATCCTTGAACATGTTGTCACCTCCCAAATCCATGCCCATCTTTCCTGCAACTCCATGTTTGAATCCCTCCAATCAGGTTTCCGCCGCTACCACAGTACTGAAATGGCCCTTATTAAAGTCACAAATGACATCCTATGTGACTGTGAACGTGGTAAAATATTCCTCCTCATCCTTCTCGACCTGTCTGTGGCCTTTCACACAGTTGACGACACCATCCTCCTCCATTGCCTCTCCTTAGTCGTCCAGCTGGGTGGGGCTGCACTCGCCTGGTTCCATTCTTATCTATCCGGTCGTAGCCAGAGAATCATCTGCAATGGCTTCTCTTCCTGCTCCTGCACCGTTACCTTTGGAGTCCTCCAAGGATCTATCCTTGGCCACCTCCTATTTCTCATCTACATGCTGTCCCTCGGCGACATCATCCGAAAACACAAAGTCAGATTCCACATGTACGCTGACGACACCCAGCTCTACCTCACCACCTTCTCTCTCGACCCCTCCACTGTCTCTCGTTTGTCACACTG